>NC_084853.1:38763207-39363207 GCF_951802175.1 Populus nigra | reverse complement strand
ATTGGGCTGTTCGTACATGATTTTCCTTCTGCTTTCTTATTTGTGAGGATGACTTATCATACATCAAGCTTTTGTAATGCTTTTAATACAATTTTCTCTTATCATAAGAAAAAGAAATCTTGGTTTGAACTATGATCACAAACCCACAAGATCAGAAGGTTAATGGTAACAGATGCAAATGAAGTGCATTTAACATCACATGAAATAGATATACCCAGATTCAAGAGAAGGAGAAGAAAAATTAAGGGTGAATAGTAAGGTAAAACCTGAGCGCGCAATAAAAGAGCATCCAACAATGCTGAAAATACAGAAAACAACATGTCTTCAGAATGTTTCCTATTTTTTGCACCTTCTGCGTCAAGACCAAGTATATAGCTTGCAAGACTAGACCTGGGGAAAGAAAAAAAAAAAGCATGGTCACAGTTATCATGCTTCATCATTTAACAAAGGACCATTATTAATCAACAGAAAAGGTCACATATAGTAACTAAATGTGAATGCCATCTTCTCAATCTTTATAATGGATCAACTTCATTAAGCAACCTTCATAAGTATGCTTAACATGATATCTTTCTGTTCTCTTGGGTGCACACTTCCTGTTGCTCCTCTTCCTCCCTCTTTCCTCCAATTTGGACTGTTCACAGCAGCAAGGCAGCCTCTGATTTTCTTACTTTCTTGTTGTAATCACTCCCAAACACTCCCCAACTTACTACAAAGCAAACCCTGATTACACGTCCAATGTTTCTCCTCCAACTAAACCAACCCACCAAACCCCAGACCCAACTCTGAGTTGTTGTATCAAAAATTCAGAAATCACATCTTGGAAATTTGGCCAATGTTCAGCCTTTAAATCTCATCCTATCCATAGCAAAAATCAGATCCTTGCTTCTTGAGTCCAAATGCTAAAACCAACCAATTGGTAGTTTTCACTAGTGGCAACATTGTTCAACCTGCTATTCACCAACCACCTCACCCATTAAGTAACTACTCTAAAATTGAATGGTACAGCATTTTCCTTGTCCCAGACATTACAACATCTCTTTGGCCTATAAACCAATTAGAAGTTGAGACTTTGTCCAATTCATCCTCGTTTGTTTATAATTTTTTACTTACACCTCCAATATATTCTAAAGTTACAATGCAACCACAATTTTTACACCTAAGCTAAATGTATATATAGTTCATTGAAAAAAACAGTGCACGAGAACAAAAGCATGTATACGACCTGTATATTTATGTATCCAACTAAAACCATACATGATTTAATAAATAGAATTACCAAAATTGCAATGTTGAGTCTGCAATCTCCCAGTCTTCACTTGGAAATGCCACACAGCTGGTAACAAAGTAAACAAATTAGGCATAACACAAATGTGACATGAATGAACAGAACACGTAAAGAGAAACCATCAACAAGCTGCAGGAAGCTTTAACAACATACTTAGACAGGCTTCCCAGGTCAGAAACGTTTGGTACTATCCTTGTGCTGAGACTTTAGATTAACTACTTAAGCACTACAATTTTACATGAAATACCAAATAAAACCCTCCTCAAGAAGCATGGTGCTAAGTTTTAGAGGCACGTGAGCACATAAAATAGAGCATTCTGGAAAGACATCTCTCAAACACGTCACTTATCTCCAATAAATCTTCAAAACTAATAAGAAATTTCCTTATTAAATTAGTAACACGAGTATCAGAAATAAATAACACGATAGAGAAATCACCTCAATAAAGCATCTGCAAGTGCAAGGCCCTCAACACTTGCCTCTACGATCAGAGAAGGTGTCTGGTGGTACATTAAAAATAATACAAAAAAAGTAGAAAGCTGATAAGAAGGTTGGATACAGAAGTATTGGGCAACATGAAGTCATGCAAAAACACGTACTGCCTGCCCAATTTCTGACATCAAGCATGAAAGCCCACTAATCACTTTCTCATCTCTGCTGCTAAGAGCTGAAATAAGAAGCACCTCTTTGAGAAAATGTACTCTGGATAACAAAACCTGAGGTAGCCCCTACAAAAAGCAATCACAACTAAAAGTGAATTTTTCATTTCTTGGTAAAGAGGAGAAGGCATCCTCCTAGAAGGAAAAAAAGGAAAACTAAAGTCAATAAAAAAGGGCAAAACATGAGTATACTATGCCACAACAACCGCCTTGATGAAGGAAGATCCTTGCAAAAGTTACACCTTCCCCATGCAATTGGGAGCAAAGACAACACACCTCTATAGGATCTTGCAACCTTTCCTCCTTCAACCATACTCATGTGGATATCTTTGTATTGAATTTCTTTTGTTTATCAGTGATAGATATGGGACAGTGAAATGAAGATTCTTGGTTATTTTTTTCATTATCAAAATTCAATACTATCACTTACTACACCCCTAACTTTTATGAAATTGTTGCAAGAGAACTATTGTTTTTCCTACTTAACCCAGGATCCCTGGACTCTAGAACTATCATAGTTGCAATTTGATTAATATGGTGAGTGCATTAACAGCAAATATAACTTTCTTCTGTATAGAAAAATAAGAACAAGGTATATGTGTCTATTCTTGTATATCATAAGTGGCCAATAAATCTACAATATGGCATGAGCCTACCTCATGTCTACTTGCAAGTTCAACAAGGACTTCAATAGCCAGATCAAATGAAGATGGAACCTACATCCACCAGAATAAGAGAATGTCATTAATCTCAAACACGAAGTTAACCAATAAGACAATTATCTTTACCTGCAAAGAGTTGAACACAAAATTAAGAAGTGGATGCGTTGGCAAAGAGTCTCGAGGAATTTCTGAGAAGCAGCCAGCTCGTACCTGAGTGCAAGAAGCAAAAATAAGGGCGATGATAGAACTACTCAGATATAATATCAAAACACGTAGAAAATCTGAACTTACCCAGCTCAATAAGCAACGGAGAACTTTCCTGTTTCTTTCATGCAGTTGAACACCACCATCGGAAATTTTCTGAGATTGCTCCAGTAGAAACTCAAGAACCATAGGAGTATGTGAGAGAAGCTGCTTTAAAGGCAATTGTGTGAGGAAGTCGACAGACAAGTTGAGAGACAAAAGGGTAAAAATACAAAAACTAGAATAGTAAAAAATAAGTTTGAAGAAAGAGCCTAAACCTCTCGGCCATACTGACTTCTATGGGCTGGACTAACTCTACAATCAGTATTTTGAGTGTCAACAACTTCTTCAGGAAGAACAGTGAGCATCTCCAGCACAGCAACATTACCATCATCCTGGCTCTGCAGAGTCCGAAGACTGTAGAAAAGCTGCTCGATAGGTTTTCCATGCTCAACGGCACAAAGCATAAGGGCAGCAAGTGCAAGGCAGATTTGTGTTAAAAGCTGTCATTAAGATAGCACAATAATTCATCAAAAACACATTTCATTTCCAATTACTCAATGTTATAGCTCAATGACAGCAGCTGTCCAAGCTGTGGAGCACCCATTAGTCCAAAGAAATTTGAAGCACCTGGGGAGGACCTGAACTGAATCTTTTGGCAGCCACGAGAAGAGCATTTAACAAAGCATCTTTAACTCCTAACTGCAAAGAATGGCCTTCACTTTGGATCTGCATGAGAATGGTGAAGGTCAGCTTGAAGTAAATAAACAGTCAAATTGAATAACCAGAGAACAAAAATGGTATTTTTGTTCGAAATTCCATAATCCAGGAGCACTCAGATTCAAGCCGAGAAACAGTCCGTCATTTTGCCTTAGGAAGAAGCCAAGAGCTTTTACCTTAGCGAAGCACAGCATTGAAGTATTCAAGGTAACGAAATAGAACAAACCTTTCGTTTGAGAATCTGTGCCGCGAAGAACTCGACTTCTAAATCGGAGACAAAAGGCGGCGGCGGCGTCTGCTGCTGAAGGTGGAGATGATCGGAGGTGAGAATGGAGGTGGCGACCTCCCAAACGGCGTCGGTCTGCTGGAACTGAACGAGCCATTGATTGGCAGCGACGCGGTTGCAGGATTGGGTATCGTGATTCAAGACATGAACCGCCTGGGCTACTTTCATTTGCAGGTCCATTTCTTTTTCTTTATTTAAATTATAATAAAGATAAAAGAAGAGACGGTCGGTAGCCAATCATAGAGAGCAGAGAAGGACGCCTGTCGAGTGTCGAAGCCCCGCCTTGAGCTGTTAATTGATTGATTAATTCTTGATTTGATCTTGTTTTCCGCTTTCATCAGACGCTCCTCATCTCGTTACAAAACTTCCACGAACCTTTTCCACTTTTTTTTTTTTCCCCTTTCCTTTTCAAGACACCACCAGGAGACGGGTGGCCTTCCCCCCTATGGTCACTGGGGAATTCATTGGACGAGTAGTGGGAGTAGATTATAAATTGGTTTTTCTAGTTTTAAAAATTATTCAATTAGTTCTTGAATTAATATTAATCATGCTTAATCTATATTATTTTATTTTCAAAATATATATATTCTTTTTTCATATTATTAACTCCTTCTTTTCCTCTTTCTTTTTCTGTTTTTATTTAAACAAAATAAATTTATTTTAAAAGGACTCAAAACGGGCGAAGAGGGCTAATTAATTAATTGATTCTTGAAAGTTGAAACTACAACAACTGTTTAATTCATTTTGCAAAACTACAAAATTCATTTTTTAATTTATTCCAAAAGGGAGGAATTTAACCAACCCATGCAAATTGGACAATCTTTTTATGACTAATGGGCTTTAATAATAGTATCCTTGTTTTTATATTTAAAAAGTATTTTAAAATTTTTTAAAAAAATTAAATTAATTTTTTTATAATTTTATATATATTATATCAAAAATAAACTCTACTATTGATGTAAGACAGGGACAGAAGTATAACTCACCTTAAATCAACCTCATCATAGTTCTTAGGGCTTATCAATTTTATTTTATTTTTTTGAGGTTCACTGTAATAATAATAATAATAATAATAAGACAGTGTTGGATTACATTACAATTATTGTTTTATTATTATACAAAACAATAAGAGATTTGAAGAAAATTTTTTTCCCTGCATCATTGTTTACACATGAACAGATCATAATTATGAACTGTTACAGTAATTTTTTTTATTCTTGTTTTCTTGTTTTTTAATTGCACTTCTATAAGCCTGAATCAATGATCAATTAAAATATATTTATTGATGAAGAGCAAAATTCAAAGAATGAGACCAAAGTGAAAAGGACGGCAAAAAGAGAGCAAAAGGAGGTGGTTAATTTAAACTTGGGGTGAAATATTCACTTTACTTCTTATACTTTTAAAATTATATACTTTTTATCCCTCCAAATTTATACAATTCAATTTTAATCTCCATTTTTATTTTTTTTTATTTTTTGATTATTAGTTTGAGAGAGGAGAGAGAGGGGTTGAATTTTGGTGGTAAATATAAAAAAATTTGGTTGGCACTTATTTAAATAGCAAAAAGAGTGATTTTGATGCTAATGGATTTCTTTTGAAGATAAGAGTTTATTATAGGTGTTATTTTCCCTTAACCTTGCCTAATATAGTAAATTTAAGCTCAGAAATAATTTTGGTTTTTGGTTTTTGGTTTATTGTGAGTTTTCGGGTTTTTTTGGTTATTGTTTAAGGCCATGAATATGTTTTTTTATGATATTTATGGTGTTTTTTAGTATTTTTTTTTTATCAAAGTATGGTTGAGAATGGATTTTTATTGGTCCAAAACATGACAATCCTAACTTTCCATCCGGAAGTCATTGAAATCTGGACAAGATAGGCAACATGCAGCCTTTTTTTTTTTAAAAAATAAGGAGCGAACGATAAATCATTCGTTTTATAAAAAAAATTAAAAATAAAAAGGCTCAAGCACGTTGTCTACTCCAAACTCATATGTCTGGTTCTTTTTTTCTTTTTTTTTATTTATTGATTTTTTCTTATTGGATCATTAATGATTGGATTTTTCTTGTTTATTTTCTTTTCTAACTTCACCATTTAATACTCTATTGATTATTAATTGGGTAATATAATTTGTTTTGATTTGAATTTTTTTTATTTATTACTATTTCAAATAAATATCTTTATACTTGGTTGATTTTTAATTTTACAGATATTTATTTTAGATAAAAAAAATTATTAAATTCAATTGAATTTATAACTTGTTTTACGGGTTTGAGTTTTGCTAGTTAATTTCAAATGATTAAAAATCAAACTATATAATTCATAATTTTTTTACTCTATACAAATAATTATTAATTTATTTAATTAAAAGTATGAACAAACTTTTCAATTTGCTATTAAGATTTTTTATATAAAAAAAACATGTAAAAATTTTGTCCAATTGAGAAAAAAAGGCTATTCGACCCATGAAAAATATCAACATTATCTAAAAATTCCAGGAGTGATTCTAACGTATCTGTAAAATTACTATAAGAATATTTTTCTGGTGTCAAATAGTGTTTTAATTAATAATGTTTCACACGTGTAGCATGCATGCCACCACATGTGTGTGGGTTGTGGGAGGATGTTCAGAGGGTCTCATTTGTTGAGAGAGTTGATTTCTATTTTTCTAGCTGAATATCAACAAATATTAAAAAAAAAAATTGATTAAACTAAGAAAAAAAAATAGAACTAAAAAAAAGAATTAATTGATTAAAAATCCAAAAAGAATTAATTTATTTTTGTTTTAAAATTTTAAAGACGATTAAATTTATCAAAACCAAACCGGTTTAACTGGCATTTAAAAACAAACAAAAAAAAAAGGTATAAATACAAAAATTTCTTTCACCCTGAATAACTAACAGCCCCGTCCCCCTGCTCCCTTTGTCTCTCGTCCGTCTCTCGTCCGTCTCTCATTGTACTCAAGCTCGTCATCCTCTGTCGTCGTTATCTCTCTCTCTATCCAATCTCGTCTGTCCTGAGAATGTGTAGTTGAAAAAGTTATTTAGCACGAGATTCTTTTATTTAATCTCTTGTTGAAACTTGAAACAAACACGAGCACAAGTTTAACCTCTCCTCATTTATTGTTTAGTCCTTTTCTTTGGATTTACATTCTGATGATGTTTTTGGATAGATGGTTCTTTCTTTCTTTCTTTCTAATGATTTTTTGTTGCCATTTGAGTTGCATTGAACATTGATGAAGCCTGTTAGCATGGACATAATTAAACACAACCCAGTAGCTCCCTGTTAATCCTCTCCCATTTGCTAGAAGGTGTTTTCTTGATTTCTTCTTCTCCATTGTTTGGTTGCTTAGAGAATGCCTTAAAAAAGAAACAAAAAATAGAACTTTCTTTTGCCTTTTTTTCCCCGAACAATAAATAGGTTACTAATTATTCTTTTCTTTATGTAATCTTGTCTTTTCTACTCATAGATTTTTGTTGTTTTTCTATGTTGGGATAGTTTTTTCCCGTCATCAACTGTAGCCTTTGGAAAAGGTGCTAAAGTAGAACACAATTGTGTGTTTTGGAGACTGGTTCTGGCAAGACTTTGATTACCACCATACTACTGCGCAGTTATGCCTATCTTCTTCGCAAGCCTTCATGTTGCCAAGCATGACAGATTAAGCTCCTTTCATTTCTGCATTTGTCTATATTATGCCAAGCATAGAATGTTAAAAAAACGAGCCTTTTCTTTTCTTCTCTGGGTATGAACTATTGTTGTAGGTTTTTATTGTAAACATGGGTTACTTGAAGAAGCTGAGAAGCTGTTTGATAAAATGACTCTTGAGAGATTCAAGTAGAAAAAAGCAATGAAAAAAACATAGTTAGGCATCGTTAAGCCTAGCCAGCCATCAAAGATCTCCTGCACGTCTGGCTATGCTTTTTCTGAAGGGTGTCTGCTAAAAAAAAAAATCATTCGTATAAAATTTTATATTGATCTAAGTTAAAACAAAATAACTCATCAAACTCATTATTCATGTTTTGACCTCGATTGGATTAATTTAGAACTTTTCATTTTGAAATTTAATTTTTATTCAATTATTCAATAATAAGAACATTAGAATGAGAGATAACGTATAAAATTATAGAAGAGAAATGTTTTTATTTGTCAAGATTGTTTTTTCTAACCAATATATATATTTTTATAACAAAATGGTATTTTTACCAGCACTAGAGTTTATTAATTAAAAAACAATAGTAATAAGAAACAATATTAGCAAAAACCCCATTGACTGAACAAAAGAGGGAAAAAAACTAATGTTTTTAATAAAAAAATCTAATATTTTTTTTATTTTAGCATAAAAACATCTTTTTTAAACCAGAAGTATTGTTTTCAAGCAAAATATAATTGTGAAAGCAAGTTACAATTAAAAAAAATTAAAAAACTATCATTAAAAAGTATTTTTTTAATTAATATTTTTTACACTCCTATAGGAAGACATTTAAGAGCAATAATTTTGAGAGAATTATATTAAAAAATACAATTTATATATTAAAAAAATAAAATGACGAGTGCAAAGACTTGTCCTCGTGTGTGTTTGTGTGTAAAATAAAATAAAATAAAATAAAATAAAATAAAATGCGAGCTAATAATATTGCATTTAATCATAACAGTCGTGGATGGAAGGACTTGTTCATAATAGAATGACGAGTACAAGGTCTACATCACAAAACTTTAATAGACAGGGACCAGTTTGCTTTTAAAAAAAGATTATATCATCAAGGCGTTAACCCTTTAAAAATGTGGCTTCTCATTCCTCTCTCTTAATCTGTCCGGAGACGACGACGACAACCAACAAGGGAGAAAGGCATATCGACGATGGGTTCCCAGTCATTGCTTGTGCTGCCAGCACCAACGATGATGATTCCGTCTAAAATTGCAGCATCATCCCTTGCGCCTCCTCGCCCTGGCCCCCTCTGCTTCCCTCGCGCTCTGACCATCACTGATTCGGTGGTTTTCAGAGTCAAGTCCAATTCTGCTCGGAATAAGCTTGCCTCCTCCATACGTTGTGGTATGTGTAACACCCCCCTCCTCTTATTTTCTGTAATTGCTACGATTCTTTTCTTACTGTTATCAAAAGCTGGGTTTTTTTTTTTTTAATTTTGCAAAAAAATCGATCTAGTCGAAATAGCCTGAGTTTCTTTAAGTTACAAAGAAGATGGCTCGCTTCCTCTCTTCTTGCGTGCCACCATCCAGGCCCATGGCCCTCGTTTCAATGGGCAGTCGTGCCGAGCTGTTTTTGGTTAATTAGATACAATTGTTAACTCAATTGATACATTTATGTTATAATGTTGATTAAAATTCAATAAGGAGAAGCTTTTAGGAAAACAATTAATTCACAGTTCTGATAACAGCATTAGTATCATGGGATTTCCTGTTTTTATTTTTATTTTTTAATTTCCCTTTTTCGTTAGTTCTAGCTTTTGTAAGTACGCAAAGAAAAAGAAAGATGCAGTGTTAATATTTGAGGACAAATTTGTGCTTTACAGCATTGACTCCTGCGCTGAAGACTACATTGGATAAAGTTGTTACATCACACAAAGTTGTGCTTTTCATGAAGGGAACCAAGGACTTCCCTCAATGTGGATTTTCACAAACTGTGGTGCAAATATTGAAGTCATTAAATGTACCCTTTGAATCAGTTAACATTCTAGAAAATGAATTGCTACGTCAAGGACTGAAGGAATATTCTAGCTGGCCGACGTTTCCTCAACTCTACATAGACGGAGAATTCTTTGGTGGCTGTGATATCACTGTTGGTAAGTTCAATTTTACTGTGGTTCATAAGATGGATACCACTTTGAATGTTAATCTGTAAGTTAATAAGATGGACCGCGAAGAAATAGCATGAGCATGTGCAACACATATTTCCACACGCACTTACATGTGTGAATGCATCTGTGTTGGAATTTTACATGTGTGAATGCATCTGTGTTGGAATTTTTTTTTTCTGATTCATTGCAGCTCCTCTGATGCACTGGCATCTTTATTTATGCACAGAATGTGCCATTTCTGCCTAAGTATGGTGTAATTCATATGCAAGCACTATAATGGATATTAGACTTCAGAATCCCGTGTTAAGAAATTCAAACTTTGAGGTTGACCAGAGTGGTAATATGATGACAAGTGGGATATGTTGACATAGTGGCATTTTTACATGGCTGAGGTTGGAGCCTTGGTGAGCCTTGTTGACAACCACAACCCACCAATTCAACTCTCTCTAAAATATCCCATTGATTTAGGATTAATTTTAGGATATTGCAAGTTCTGAGTGCATATCGCACTACCAGTTGTGTTTTGAATCCTCTTTCTTTCAACTCTCTCTCTGTTCTTTGCAGGTGCCATATCACTGTTTATTCTTGTATTTTCAAATTTCTACCAACTTCAGTAAAACAATGGAACAGGAAAATGAAAAGTTTATGTTGGCTTGCCACATGCTTTGAACTGGCAGTTTTATTTTCTGTTTTGAAAGATTAACTTTCATAGTTCTTTTGTGGCAGAAATGTCATTCATGCTTCTCTTGGTACAACTAGAACACACTTTTAACCAGGAAATTGGTAAAAAGCAATTATAGAGAGCTTATAATTCTTTTTGAGCACTGGAATTCTTGTCTCTTCATTGGTTTTATGTACCGGATTTAAGAGTATACACATTCAAAACAGAAATCATGGAGTTGTTGTCCAGACCTAGTATGATGTATCTGAACACATGAACGAAAACAAAATTTATTACCCTTTGCATGTGCCTCTGATGCGTTAACCAAGCGCTCAATTGACAAACTGACCTCACACATCATAGAGAAAATCTCATGGAAGTCAAGCTGATTACAGGAAATATTTTTGTTAACTTTTGTTTGTTCTTATCAAGTTTCTGATATGAAAGGCATAGTATGCCTACTTGATCCAACTAAACGAAATTTCTTTGCATGGGCTATTGTTCATCTTTAACATTTGGGTTGTTCATTTTGGAAGTGAATGTGTCATTTTTGCAGAGGCATATAAGAGTGGCGAATTGCAGGAACAAGTGGAAAAGGCAATGTGCTCTTGAAATTCTTCCAGTTGTGGTAGGTTGTTCATGTCCCTGGCACAATTATTCTTAGTTATGATGGAAAAGTTTGTTTGATGGAAACAACCAAATATTTTCCCATGCTTTAAAGTAATTTTGGCTATTATGTAACATGATGCATGGGGGAGGTAAGATCATCATTTCCCTTGTATTTTCCATGATATTGCCTTTTCATGATGTTCTAACAAATGTATCATACTAGTGCTCATTAATTCTCAAAGCACACAGACGAAGAAAATAATGATCAGTTTGCATTTGAAATTACAATTATGCAGAACATTGGAATTTTGGCAACACGTGGCATTTGGAATCACAATATCGAATATACCTTTTACTGTTTATGCTAAGATCAGGTGGTAAAAAATGGCGAGGGCTTGCTGGATTGAGTAGAGTTGAGATCCCATTTAAAAAAAAAAAAGAAAAAAATCGTTGAAATTTCGGTGTAAACACAGCGCTAAATATGGACTTAAGATCAGAGACTTGGTGCACAATCATCCAATTGTTCAAATTTTTTTTTTTTATATTAACAAAGCATATCCCTTCAACATCCTGTTACCAGTTTGTCATATATCACAGTCCGTATCACTTAATCAATAAAAAAAACTAATGAAAAAGGGGCACCCCCAATAAGCTAGTGCTTTATTCATTTACTCCCTGTTTTTTACAGTGAAATTCAGCTGCTGCTACTTGCAACTTGAAGCCATGTAGGGTGTCAAATCCAACTCTGAAAAAGCTGGTCACTAATGTGTTTGGAAGAAAGGTCTTTCTCAAATTAGATCAGAACTAATGATCATTATGTATTTTGTGCTGCAAGCATAGCAGATTAACGTATACAAGATTTGCGTATAGAAGAAACACTTTCTTTGCTTTTGCTTTCATGAACACTTTTAATTGCTAGACATCATTTATCACGCCCTGTTAGTCATTGAGTTCACGACACAACAGGTTAAACTAAGCTACATGCGTGATGGTGCGAAGGTCTGTATTGACTCCTTTAAGGTAGTCCCAGGTGATGAGATCTTCTATCCTCTTCCTGATTTCAGCTCAACAGCTGAACACTCTCTGAGACAAAAAATTGTTGATAACATGGATTGATATTCCAGCAAACACTTGTAATGTAAGAGGTTTAAAGTATTTTGTTATGTTCTTTTGGTCTTCAACAATTTTTATGGGATAATTATCATGTGGAAGGTAAAACGAGAAAAAAATCGAATTGGAAGAACCAATTTGTGTTTTAACAGGTTTGGTCTTCAATCCTATAGATTCGAACTACCCTTTCTGCAAATTGAAAGAAGAACCAATTTGTGTTGTACCAATCTTGTCATCTGTGGTAATCACTTATGGTTTGAGAGTTGGAATGATCCTATTGACTATGGTGAAATATACTGAAACAATTTTAGATCTTGTAGTTTGAAGATAAATTAAGCTTGTGTATGCAAAAATCCCACTTTTCATTGCTTCTTCATAGACTTCCATCCGGAATTTGTTGCCCAATTATTGTCAAGTTAAATACCCATCAGAATGCATGATCAGGGGGCGAGGAACGCTTACATACGTTCTTCGACAGCATGGCCATGGGAGCGAACATGCTCTGGCACAGGCTATTGTTTCTAAACTATTATGGAAGGCCTTCGCATTCTATTGCGAGGAAGGTACTTGTAAAATTTCGCCTCTCTGTAAAAATATACCAGAGAAAAGGGATTGCAAATCCAGGCAGGAAGGTGGCTGTAATATTTTTCCTTTTTTAAAAAAATTATCCTTGAAGAAAAGGGCTTGTGAATTCAGGTCAGGTTATACCGTTTCAGATTTACAGTGATTGGTGGATCATGCTTTTGATAGGATACTATTTGAGGATATGAATGGTTTTGCATGAGGTACTGCGATGCGTCACAGAATTATTTTATTGGTTTATTCTTTGGCCTTGAATTATATTTTCTATGACGACGGCAACAGCGATAACTGTTGCAGAAAACGAGATAAATACTTTAATTCTATTTTCAGCTCTACCGTCACAGAAAACGAGATAAAGAACAAGAAAAATTTAGAAATTCTTCCCATCTCGGCTTTCATCATTTACATCAACTTTGTACGCTCTTAGGGTTAGCCTATCAGGGCTTGATTATCTGTAGAATTTTTTATTTCCCCTGTAGTTTTCAGGTTCTTATCCGTGTATTTGTTTATTCTTCCTAACACTGTTTCTTCTTTTGGGAAGGTTGAGGCTAAGGATCACCAGCGCTTTCAAGCTTCTTTTGCAACTATTCTCAAGGTCCACATGACAGATCTAAAGAAGAGGGAGAGGAAGGACAGGAAAAAGGCAGCAGAGGGTGATAAGAAGGAAGGGGGTTTAAAGAAGTCCAAGAAGGCTTAAACTTCTTTTCCCATGATTTCCTGCAACTACACCTTCCATACATTAACTACTCTTCAACACAAAGATGCTAGGATTTATTTATGAAAATACAGGAATATCATTTTGGAAGTTCCAAGAATTATCTTTCACATATCTAGAGTTGTTTAAAATTTATGTAAAAATTACTGAAGATCAAATATTTTTGATAGCTTTGTATATTTTTTTTTAAGGCTTGGTTATCGCAAATCATAAACCGTCTAAGTATTCGGTCTCTAATAGCAATCCAAATGAACCATTAGTGAAAAATCTCTTAAATATTTTTAAAAAAGAGAAATTTCTAATGATAATTTACACGAAGTACAAGGTTACTTTATAGTTTTCTATGTAAAATATTTTTTTTCTAAAAATTTTATCTTCACTCTAGATTCATTAATCAAATATTAGATTCATTAATAAAATATTTAATGAATATTAAAAATAATTAAATCTTTATTAATAAGTTAAATATATCTATATAAACAAAGCTAATGTCACAACCAACTGATTGATCTCTGGAGAAATTATAGACATTGAATGCAGATTTTTTTTTGAACGCTATTTTCTAGACTCCATTTCACTCCATTCATTATTTCTGATTGATGTAGATATTGAATATTTGCAATTTCTTGTATTTGTGCTCAAAATATGCTGATGTCTTTTTAAGCTGTTTTAACGCACACCTGAGATTATTCAAGACTGATGTGGGATGGATAAAAAATTATGACCTATACAACCAAAAATAGTTTACCTCTTCAGTTAGTAATTTACATTCAGTAAAGACATGAGACGTGAAGGGACGAAGGAATCTACTACCATCATGATCTTTCAGCTGTCGCAATGTGTCCCATATTTTTTGCAAGATTATCTATGTAGTTCGTATTCCACCATCTCTCGTGACTGTCCGGCTTGGTATTGCTTCTTATGTCATCTGTAATCCTTCTTTCTGTTCGACCTTCAGATTCTTGTCCATCATGCGGACCGGGGGCCTCAGTCAGGAAGTGTTGCCAGAAAAGATCATTTGCTCCATTCACCACAGTAGGACTTTTCACCTCTAATGCTGGTGCTTTTATGACTTCAGATGCTGGAGCTCTAGAATGCTTGCAATTTGCCTGTAACTGTGAAGATTCAGGCATCGTATCATCACCGAGATAACTTGGAGTTGCTTGTCTGACAACATTATTGATACATCTAGCCAGCTCAGGTGACGAACGAATATCCCTCGAATGTGGTGAAGATGGAAATGATCTTGGAGACCAAGGCTCGCCATCTGCAGAGGATGAACTTAATTCTCTAACAATTACCATTGAAGGTTGTGATCTGACACCAACATGGCACGCTTCTTCACTAAAACTTTCACCAACAGCATAGAGAAAATCTTCCAAGAATTTTAATGATGAATCCAACTTCTCAACCGACTCCGGATGCAGCATTGGAGCAGGCAATCCATCCAGGTTTGCAATTGGAGAACACAAATTCTCATTCTCCTCCTCTTTGTAATCGCCCTGGAAGTAATCAAGTTTCAGTAGCTTTCTCTTTTTGTTATGATATTCTGACTGCTGCATGAGAAGAGAGGCAAACTCTGGTTTTCGCATTAGCTGAGCCAGGAAGGACATCAACTGCTTCTGTCTGCATTCCATACTCTGTAAGCGCTCACCCAGTGAGACGATTTGAAATTCAAATCCTTGCTTCTCTGCCTCATTTCTCCGTAGCTCCAACTCAAGTTCGTTCTTATCATGTTTCAGTCGGTTAATTTCCTTCTCATATTCCTGTTTTTCTGTTTCAGCAAGCGGAGAGATAATCCCATGATTCTGCATGGAATGGCTATGAACTGGCTTGCGCCGGTGAATATTCTTTAGAAGATGTCTCTGCCCTCTTATAAATTCTTCGTTGCCAAACTCCCACTGATCAGGATCAATCTTCCTAAATCCCTGAAACCACACAGATTGCAAGCTTGAGTTTAGTAACCAAAAGAATTCACCAGAAAAATGTAAAAATGTTCAAATTGCAGAGCGAATGGATACCCATACACGATTAAGCACAGAATGGTGTGCTAGCATGACTAATTCAAATCAGGCACAATAACTAGAAGGAAAGGAGAAATTAAATGACAAAGAAACCATGTCTCAAAGACTCACTCCAAAGTTATTTTCGTGCACTCCTGAGTTTGTGTCAAGGCTACTTCTGATTTGAAGTGTAAATTAAACCACCGCATACTCACAAATTATTCTATAACAGAAATGGATATATGAATAAACATGATTTAGATTTATAAAATCCTGAAGATGTCAACAAGTGTTGATGGGAACGAACAAGATTCATTATAACTAAGGAAGTACCATTCAGCTTGCACACAGACACAAGAAAGGGAGAAAAGGGCAACAAAAAAAAAAACAAGTTTTTCCAGATTAAGGATTATTATTGATTAGCATAGATAACAAATTTCCAAAATCCATGAAAAGAAGAAGACAAAACAACTCTAGAGACATTAAATTGTACTAATAAGATAAAATCATGTCCAAAGTGAAGAAATTAACAGTAGACTAATCAACTTACATAAGTATTAAGCTGCCTGACAAAACTGGAGAAGTTATTGTGCTTGAAGTACTTGGGAAGCAAATCCTGAGCAAATTCAGGTGGATTCCACACCACAAAACTGCAACCACTGTGGCTCCATGACACCACCGAGTTAGTCAAGGGATCATCCACCATGTCATATGTTTTGGTTAGAAAAGGCGGTGGTGCATTTGAACTGTTACTCTGTGAACCATCCATAGCTATTTTCTTCTTATTCTATTCACTTATCCCCAAAATTCAATCAATAAAAACCATCTAGAAATCCCAAATAAGACACAAGATCGACAAGCAAGTTCTACAGGAACTTGACATCCATATGCTGCCGCCCAAGAAGATCTGACAAATTTAGACAGAGAGAAGAAACCCACAACAGATTATGAAATCTGGAGATGGATATTGCAGGGCTCAAGAATTTGAGTTATGATATTGAAAACTAGCAAGGAATTGTCGATGAGAATATGAGCTGTTTTTTGTGGCAACCAATGAAATTGCGGAACTTGGAGACTAAGCAAGAGAAGAGAAAAAGAAGCAGCAGCAAGTTTTGACCTTTCTAACACCAAATGCCCTCAAAGTTCAAACTTAAGGAAACAAAGAAAAAGAATGAAGCAAGTTTTTTCCGCACGGGAAGAAGCTACCAGACGCTTCTTGCCAATATCAAGAAAACCCAGAATCAATTTACTGTGTGTATCCTCCTCCTGGTTTTTCAAGTATATTTTGCCTGCCCATTTCTTGTATATATACACACACAACAACTACATATTTTGTGCTGCCATCTCACCCCATGGAACCAAGAAGAAAATCTTGTCCATAAAGAAAGAGAGCAGTGAGCTTTGACTGCCGCCATCCACTTTTTCTTCAACTTTGAAAGTTTCAACAAGCAGGAGGCACGACCAGTCAAAATATCTTTCTTTTTCCTCGTTAATAATGCATTTTCTATGGGACAAGTCAACATGTCCAAAGCTAATCCACCGTGATTCTCTTATTCATTTATTTATTTATTTTCCCTTCAAAGACTTTCACAAACTCCTCGTGGTTCTCCACCGCATACGACCCCTGCTTCCATCTTTCGGGCTCGTTTGTTAAGACTTTTCGTTGATTCTTCTTCTTTTAATTTGCCTTAAATTGTTTTCTTTCGTGAATAAGTGATACGTCAGCTAAGATTTGTAAAAAAACTATAAATCTATGCTATTTTAACAAGATTCTAGTCTATCTCTAGAGTTTGTTCTAATGGTTAAAAAAAATTTATTCTATTTTTTTAATTCAAATTAAATAATAAAAATATTTTTATTTAAAGTTAAAAATGTTTTTTTTATCCCTCTTCTATTCTGTGTTTTTACTATGATCTTGTTTGTCTTCTTGAGGCACACAAACGTTGTTTCTAAAAAAATTAGGATTTTTTTAATTTAAAACTAATTTTTTTAATATTTTTAAATTGTGTTGATATATTAATATTAAAAATAAATTTTTAAAATATATTATTTTAATATATTTATATAAAAAAACAACTAACACCGCACAATATTGAAGCACCGGAACACTTTAAGATTTTTGGATGAGTGCTTCGTGTACCAAAAGTCAAATTAAGTTTCAAAATAAAGAAAAATCAACTTAATCAATTCAAATTGCATAGAAAAATCGCTTAAAGAAACAGATATTTCTTCTCTGCTGTGACTCTTTCCGTCACTCTCTCTCTGGACAAGATGAATCTCCATCACAAATGGTCATCCCTGAGAGACCTTCGAGACGATCATCACTAGAACACGACCAATGAGAGTTCGCCACATGTACACTTAACGAATGGATGTAAGCTACCAATACAAGCTGGCCTGAAGTACAGGGGCTGGATTGAGAAATTTATTTGATGAGGGACTGCTTTGACAAGTATCTGTAATTTCTAGATCCCAAACTATGATTGGCCTCAAGGAGAACCAGATGGATATTTAATGGCCACTTAAACCCCTGTGGCAAACAGATATTGAAGATATCTTGTTCCCGCTATATAATCCTCCAGGAGAAATGAAAAAATCTACGCTCCTATACCAGAATTCACAGACTGTATCTTCTAAACAAGATATTGAGAAATGGATAGCGAGGCAGTGAGACGGAGAATGAACATGATTGTTGCCCATTTTGCACCCACCATTGCTGATGATATATCCTCCCCCGCTCACCTCCTCCCTTTGGTGATTAATTTAAGCAAGCAGCTTTCTGAAGCATTTGTATTTTACTGTACTGATTACTAGTATGATTCATTCTGTCTTTGCTTTCTTGTCTGATCAGAACTGCAGTGGCAGTTTGAATTCTGTCATCCGAAGGTGCGATAATAGAATGAATTTTGCACGTCAGGGGTCAGCTTCTCAAGCTTGCTTCATGAGAATTCAACAGGTGATAGTTTAATCTATTCCTTTTCTGTTTCTTTTCTCTGTTTAATGATGAGCTGATTTTTCCCAATAAGCTGTTGCTCAAATTGCTGATTTTCTGCAGCTAGCAGGGTTGCTCACTTGTGTTTCTAAAATCTAACTGTGCATGCCAGCAGGGTAGCTCCGAAAAGGGTCTCCAATCCTCTGCTTCTTCTGAAACAGAATGGTCTTGTAATGCTGAACTTATAAAAGATGAAGCACCATTGTTTTCCAGACCTTCCAAGATGAAGCCGAACTTGCCAAACGTTGAACCGACCCTAACTCCTGCTAAATATTCCCAATCAACCATGTCTGCCCTTCCCAAGTTTGCCAGGCCAAATAGACGCACAATAAACAGGAACGGGCAGCTTCAGTTTGAGAAGAAAATATATTCTTCTGAATCTAATGGTCAGTAGTTCCATTTCAAGCATCCATATCACAACTACACTGTATATTCTTCGGAATCTTGATGTTAAATATTATCTTGTAGCATGGATTCTCATTACACACACACACACACACATGTCCTGCAGGAATTGAGTGGTCACCAAAGATGGATGTTGTAGAATCTGGAGTTAATTATGTCTTGAAAATAGAGATTCCAGGTGTTAACGTCAGTGACATTAGAGTGGAGATTCATGGCCAAAAGTAAGTGATGGGATTTGCTTTTCATTCCTAAATCTCATCTCATCCTGCTTTAGTCACTAAATTCCCTCGCAAGGCAATCAGTTATTAAATTGGTATCCACCATTTGACCTGGTAAGATTTTCTGGTATTTTTTCTCTTGCAGCTTGAAAGTATCGGGCAAACGCTCCACTCAGTGCTGTAAAATGGTATCTGGGGGTTGCGCAAGTGACTCCATCTTAAGATATCACAAGAGGGAGATTGTAGAAGGGCCATACGAGATTGTGTGGCAACTTCCCCTCGATGGGAACAAGGACTCTGTCTCAGCTGAGTTTCTGTAAGTTATGGCTTAACTTGTTTCATTGCATGATTAATGAGAGAGTACACATTCATTTGTTCTGGTAGTGTTTCTCTATGAATCTGTTGGTAGCAATTGCTTATTTCTCAGAATACAATCTTGGCATCTGTTCGTTTTTCAAGCTGATGAAAAAGTAGAGTTCAATCCTCGTAGGAGAAGAAAGGATTTGAAACTTGTAAATCTAGAATTTACGGTGCATTTTAATGTCTTATCATGCATGAATTAATTTTTTATAATACTGACTTGAATGTGTTTTCATGGCGCAGTAACGGATTATTGCAAGTAACTGTTCCAAAAATGTGAGAATCAGCTGGGGAATTCATGAGCAAGAAGCACATTGCAATGTACCCTATCAAAGTATAATTAAATTGGTTATATATTTACAATAAGCTTATAAAAAACATTTAATTACGATAAATTAATAATTATTAATACTGTGATTGACTCGTATATATTTTATATTTCTAGAAATTCTGAGTATTTTATGCCGCAAATTTTACAGAATGTTCTACTCTTGCATACATTATTATTATTAGACTTGGCTCAAGATATGACCCTTCCAAGGCTGGGATTTCTAGTTGGCTAGCTGGATAAATCTCAAAACAATGTTTTTTCAAAGATATTATTATTAAATGATATCATTTTAGAAAAATAAATAAATTGATGTTGCTTTGAATAATTAATTTTTCTTAAAAAATACATGGAGTTCTCATAAATCTCTTTCATATTTAATCAATCGAGTCAATATTCACCTAATTTGAAAGCATATATTCTAGTTCATTATTCATTAGTTCAATCTGTATATATTGTGTAATATTTAAGTAGTGTTCAGTATTGTAATAATAATTGTTTTTTAAAATTATTTTTACTCGTAAATATATTAAAATAATATTTTATTATTATTTTTTAAAATTTATTTTTGACACAATAAAATAATTTAAAAATACTAAATATTTTTTTAATTTAAAACTAGAAAAAAACAATTACAGAAATAGGGTGGCTTGCATGCAGCTTTTCTAGAAACAGTCACAGAATTTTCCGGGCGACATTTTCCCAAAACAGTTGAAGGGCTTCACCGGCACTCATCCGTGTACGTTCTAAATTGTTTTGATTGAGTCCATGCAATGCTTGTAATGCAGTCCTTCCATGCTAGTTAACCGTTTGATTTTTGAAAAAAATAAAATAAAAATAAAAAAATTATTGATAAAAGAAAGAAAGAAAGAAAAAACTAAAATTAGATTAGATTATATTAGATATGATGATGACCGTCGATCCAATCATGCAAATTAAAAATGGTTGCTTTGATTTCTTTTCAAAGGTAGGGCATAGAAGGAGCCCGGTGATCATACATTTAGCTGATTTGTTTGACTTTAGACGTGTTAGAAATTAGAATTCTGTGTCATGGGTCTAAATTGAAACTCAAAGAATAATATATTATTTTTTTTACAGATTGTATGGAATCATTTTTTTTTCTTTTTAAAGTAAGACGTTGACAATTAATTGATATTTAGTGTCAAATTTGACCCGTCATGGATTACATTAGGACTACATTGGCTGCTCACGTGCTATATCACGAGAATGATAAAATTTTCCAAACACAAAAAAAAATATTTATATAATGATAATGTTTTTAAAGAAGTAAGATAAATTTAAGACTTAGATTGTTGATGTGATTGAGTTTAATAAATTAGATTAATTTAATATTATTATTAAACAAAGGCAACAATAGTAAATAAACCAAATTAAATAAAAAAAATTGATAATAATTAAATCAAAAAATAAATGTTTGTCAATATTATGAAAAAATATCCTTCCTATATTCTCTAAAGGTCTTCATAATCTCATTTGATAATAAAAAAATTAAATTAGAACGTGATAACCCATATAAAACAAATTGAAAAGAAATTTCAGAATTTGATCGTAAGACTAGGATAAATTCGTAGAAAGAAAATTGAAAAAATTACAAAGTTCAATTCTTAAACAATATAATGTTGAAGGGCGAAACTAAAAAAAAAGCAATAAAAAAAAACCGAGTCAACCTAAGTTAACTTGTCAAACCCTTAACCAGTGATATGAGATCGAGATAAGCCGATAGAAAAAAAAAATAAAAAAAATCATGAAGGTCAATCCTCAACCAAACTAATATTGAAGGATGAAATTAAAAAAGAAATCAATTTAAAAAAAAAACCTAAAAAGGATCAAAGTCAACTTGGGTTAATCTTCAAAACCCACGACTCGGGCTATGAGGTCAAAACTAACCCCATAGAAGGAAAATTGAAATTCTCAATCACGTAGCTAAATTCCCAATCAACCAAATACTAAATGATAAAATTTTAAAAAAAATCAATCAAAAAATCATCTAAAACAAAACAAATAGCAATTAAAAAAATAAAGATAAAATTTGATATAAAAATAAAATGAAGCCAAATGTTGAGGGATGAAATTGAAAAATAATCAATTAAGAAAAGGATAAAAAAAAGTAGCAACCAAAAGAATAAGAACCAAATTTTATATAAAAATTAAATTAAACTAACTATTGAGGAAAGAAACTAAAAAAAAATCAATTCAAAAAATATTCAAAATAAAACAAATAGCAATAAAAAGAATGATAACCAAATTTGATACAATAAATAAAATGACAAGACATCTTTAATTTTTGCATGCCAACATGAATCATGATGAGAGGAGAGGAAAAAAAAAAAGAGGAGTGGAAGGAAAAAAGGTCACCAGAGCCTCATCACTGCGCCTTCGCCTCGAACCACCTGAAAAAGCATGACATATCGCTTCCAACACCATCATGGAAGTTGATGTTTGGCCACTAGAAAAAGTTATATGTGTCGCTAGAATGCGACGAGCTTCCCCCACTTGTTGTAGGGTGTTTTGCACATGCTAACCAATTTACCTTGCCCCTTTATATAGTCCCTATATTTGTTTTAGTTTCGATTTTAATCACTTAAAACTTAATTATTCTAAATCAACCAGTTTTTATTTTATTTTGCAAAACTAAGTATCAACCGAGCACTAGAAATTTCCCTCAATATTGCGAGATTCTTGTATCAATGCAACCAAAAACAAATTTCAAAGTCAAATACCAAATAAAGGCAATGTGAAGAGATTAAATTTGAAAAAAATAATTGAGGGGTTAAAATTAAAAAAAGGGACATGAACTTCCCTCTGATTATGCAAATCAGTCCTTGATGTTGGTAAAAAAAGAAGGAACTGAGCATTTCTTTAAACTTCAAATTCAATTCTCAAAGCTCTAATTATTTCAAGTTAATGAAATTGAATTTTGTTTCACCAAACCGAGAATTAACTAAGCAATGGAACATTCCCTCGACACCTCGAGATCACCATAACATGTATGAAAATAAATCACCAAGACCAATCACAAATTAAAACAATTTTAAACGACTAAATAAAAAGACAAAGCAATTGAGGGACCAAAAAGTAAAAAATCGCAATGACCAAAAGAAAAAAAAACATTGTTTGAATAAACAATGCTTCCCCTCGCAGTTGATACTAAAAGATTGAGAAGGCTTAGTTTATATATATATATATATATATATATATATATATATATATAATAATAATAATAATAATTAGGTGAGTTAAATTTAAGAGATCTATGAGTTAGACTGAGACGAGGCTCAAGGCACTTGGAGATCTAAAAACCATTTATAAGTAACCTAGGGGTCGAGCCCAAAAAAACAGATTCATAAAACTAAAAGTTAACCTTGGTCTAGTTTTGAGAAGCTCGAAGTTTAAGCTAAGACTAAATGTATGTTTAAGAATGTGGTGCATGATGGTTTTTAAAAGTTTTTTTCAATTGAAAATGAATAAAAATAATGTTTTTTTTTAGAATTTTTTATTTTTGATAGCAGCATATGAAAACAAAAAAAAATCACCTAAAAGACATTAATTTGATACATTTTCGGGTGAAAAATAGTTCAAAATGCTTTTTGAAAAATAAATTGGACCATAAAAACAAACACCCCTTTATTTTCCATTTGGGATTGTGGCCAACTACATGGTTAGCCATAGTCCCAAATGGGTTGTAAGTTCATGGCACGTTATTGTTGGGCAGAATAATTCGGGGTGGTTTGCTTTGGATTTGGGCTTGGGGTCTAATAATTTACTTGGGAACAGGTTCATGTGCGTGTGGAGTTGAACCAAAATTAAGTCCTCATAGGTCAGGGTAAGGTCGCATCCATGAGTCAAAGAGTTGGCCTGATGGATATGAGACTGGTTATTGAAGGATTTCACATGCACGGGCTCAATCATGTGTTTTTGTTGTTGCCAACTATAACATCTTGGCTTAAATGGAGGGTTTTTTTTGTCAAATTAGCATAGTAAAGTTAAAAAAATTTGATGAAATAACACATTTTCAATTTGTCGTGCTTCAAAAGCGCGACAAGGTGAAAGTCCAATCATCTAGCTCAACCAGTCTGCTCACCAACTGGCCAGCTCAACAATATTCACACAATAGCTGTCCTATGTTTTTTAATGTCAATGATATAGTCAAGCTTGTGATAACGGGTGATTCTGAGTAATCAAATGTGGTTCTGCCATAACTAAATGAGGATTTGCCCCAAACAGATTACGTGGATGACCTAGCAGATGTATTTACGGACTAGTGGAACATGTCTAGGTCCAAGAAGAAGTTTGGTCGTGCTAAACTAGAATAACGGATCAAAAGGGTCATCTTTTTTTATCCAACCGTTGGATAGCTCTTAAATTTTTACAAGAGTTTTCAGAGGTTGTTTTCCCTACACTAGTTGTTGTGTCACTACTCGGACCGCCAAATCTTTAGATATTAGAAATTTCATTGAGGCCCCCCGGTTTTGGTAGTTTTGAGATTTTCCTTGTTATTTTCAGAACCGGTCAACTGGTTTCACTAACATTATGAACCAGTGGACCGGTTGAGCCAAATGATAGCTCACTTTTACATTGCCGCGCTTCAGAATCACAACATTTACTAAATGTCGCTATTCTGAAGTGTGAAAACTATCTTCCCACACTTAGGAATAGCAACATTTAATAAATGTCTCACTTTTGACGCACGATGAGGTGAAAGTGTGCTATTTTTGTTATTTCACTGAATTGTTTTTAAACGGTGTTACTCCATTAGTTTTTTTACGTTTATGATGCTAATTTCTCAATTTATCCTAAACGTAGTACCTAAATAAGGGAATAAATAAAATAAAATAAAGGATTGATGGGATAGAGTTTATATTGCCTAAAAAACTAAATGGAATGGGTATTTTACTGTAGTTCAATCCACAGTAAAATATGTCTTGATCTACAATAAAATTACTTTTATGCTTTTTGGTCCAAAAACATTAAGCCTCTTAGGTGTGGGTGTGGGTGTTGATGTCATTTTCTTTTCACAGTAAAAATATTATTTTATCCCTAAAATCAATCAAATATAGAGCTTTTAACTAAGGATTTTCTTGACTTTGTATCAACTTCTTAACAGTAAAAATATATATTTATCTTAAAGTCAAAAATTATTATGTTGTTGGAGAAGGATGTTACCAGATTTTCAAAAAATTTACTACCCGCAGGGAAATACAGTTAAATTGCTAGTGCTGCTTCTAAATCTATAGCATATACTCGCGAGGCTGCGTGATTCAAACATCCTTCGACACACATGATTCCTGTCTCCTTTGACCAACTTTGTATTCCTTCAAAGCACTTTTTAATTGAGGATTAGTTAGATGCGTGTCCTTAGGTGCTCTTCTAACTCAAAGCAATTCTCATCTTCTTATCCCTTTGATGATCTATATTAATTTTGCTCCTGCAAGCAATCCCAGAAGTTGGTCCAAGTCCTAAGACCTTCCAACCATATAACAACAAACTTGAGCATTTTTTAGCATAGGTTCCAGTATTTTAGATAGAGATAAGAGAAGACATATACGAGACATAGATTGTTGTGTGGTGCATGGACTCCTATTGCGAAACCTTAATCTTCGAAGTAAAGAGATAAAGTTGAAGTCATTATCGGCATCATGTCCCTAATCCGAGACACATCCACTTCATTAACCTTACAAGTATATATAGCTGTTGGGATATCCTCTGTAGTAATGTTGGAAAAAAGGCAGCAGCAAGCAGTTCATGATTTCCCAGAGCAAGCCAATCGAAATTATGAGAAAGAGACGGACTACTCAATCATCGCCATCCAAGGAGGAGAAGCAACGGTTCAGCAACTCGATCAGAGCTCTCCGTCCCAGGGTTTATATCACCGATACGTCGAAATTCAAGACACTCGTTCAAGAACTAACTGGTAATGGAAAAGGAAGCAGCGGCTGCATCTCTTCCCCGCCTGAAGGTAGTTCACCACAAGCCATCCAAAAAGCCCCGTTCATCGGCATTGAAGATCAAGAATACGATCACCGTGAAAGTAGCTTGGAGACAATATCGGTTGAAGGATATGTTCATGACTCGTTTGATTTATGCAAAGTATTCCAGACTGATCATCACCAAGAAGTAAGCCAAGTTCATAGTTATAATCAGCAGGCATATATGGCTGATATTTCAGCATTTGGTGATCACATGTCATTGCCAATGGACCAGCAAGAGGACTTACTAGCCTATCATGATCTCGAGTCGTGGCTTTTGAGTAGTGAGGAGCCGTGTTCTTCTTCCTATAATGGTTATTATGCTCAAACTCAGCAGCAAGTCAACATATACGATTACACTAGCTATCTGGGATAATACTAGTTATAATTAAGGCTTGCTTTTAGCCCTAGAATTACACAAATTATTATTAATTAAGCAGCTTAATCCATGGCTGATTCGTTTGGTTCAGATAACCCATTTGTAGAATTTTTTATAAAAGAATATTATGTATCAAGGGAATCCCCATTGCAATAAAAGTTTGTTAAAATTATCTCTTAATTATTAATTTATGGTGAGTGGGAAATGATCATCTCCTAGCTTTATGATTCCCACTATTGTTTTTTTCTTGATATTTCATCTAATGCTATATATATATATATATATATATATATATATATATATATATATATGCTAGTCTATATTACTATTTATTGTAATAGTAAAATAATGTTTATAATCTTGGCAAAAAAAATTATTCGCATTTGCATTTGAACCAAGAGTAATTTTATCTTTTTTCGCAGCGCATTAGTTATTATAAATTTATTTAAACATATTTTTATCTATTATATATTTTAATAAACAATAAAATAATCAAAATACTCCTAAAAATACTAACACCATAGGGCATGAATGTTTTGGCCTTTTTTATTTTTTTAATATCCTAATAAAATAAAAAATATTACCTTGGGGTCAAAAAAATTTAGCCATTCTAAGGTTTTGATGACTTTTTACCTTTTTATTTTATAATAATAATAAAAAAAAAGTAGTAATAGTAACTTGAAATAATAATACAAGTAAAAGGTTTATGTTTATCAGCATGAAGAAGAAGACAAACAATTATGATTGAAAGATATCTCACAACATCGAAAAACCTACATAAATGATTGACTATCATTAAATTGAAACAATACTTTCTAAAATCAGTAAATGTGAAGAAAATAATTAGAGTGATTGGTTTTTTAATTGATGCATAAAAAACTCCATTTCAAAGGATTTCAATAATAGTGCTTTTTCCATGTTTATAGAACTGTGCTCCTTTTTGTTATTTATTTGTTCATAAGAATTAGTTTAAAAAATTGAATATAACCATTGTTGAACAATACTAAGCTTAATTTCAATAATTTAAATCCGAGCAAGCCAAAAATTACTAGCAGATGGTTAAATAAGTGAAATATTACCAAACCATTATGTCCTGCAAAAAATCCATATCCATTTACTTGCCAATTCTGTACAACGAATGGCAAATCCTACTAATGATCTCAAGTCTCACATCCTTTTTTTCTTCATCTAGCTGGGAGTGGGATTTATTTTTTTTAATAAAGAGATTATTATTTGCTTTTCAACCGGTGATGAAATACAACTGGCAAAAGTTTTCTTAGAAATACATATGCAAGTGTTCTAGACAAAAACCATTGTTCAAGACTTTCTATTAGAGAACTACCCACCCAACTACTTTGTACCAGATTGAGCATCGTCCTGTTCCATATCAGAAACTGCTTACAGATATCCAGATAGATCTTCCTGGTTCTCCAAATCCCAAACAACTACTTTACCATCCAATCCTGCATAGTAAGAAAAATGCACAGATGGAAGACAAGCCTAAGAATTAGGACAAAACAACAAGACTTTTTATGTATATATGATCTAATTAAATGAGATCTGAACAACAAATTGCCCGTATCGCGTACCTGAAGTGCTGAAGCGTGTTTTTCTAGAACTCCCTGATTCTGTAAGAGACATAATACAACTACAGTTCCAGAACACACAGTTAAGGGCTGCTCCACAAAATTCAGAGATGATCAGAGGTCGACAGAAGCCCACCTCAATGTTTGCTTTTGCACTCCACATAGCAGTCATATATCATGCATATGCAGATGGAGTGGAGAAGCAACAGTTGAAGTGGACGTGGGAGACCCCAACAGGAAATTTAAAAGATATGGAGGAACAATTAAACTAACAAATAATTGTAAGAACCTTAGTAGTATAGTTGAGAGGTAATTGCATACCTTATGCAATTCTCGTGAACGCCTCCACGTGACCTTGAAGGTTCAATGCCATCATTGCTCGCTCCATACTTCGATTGGCCATAAAATTTTCCAAATGCTTCAGAAAACTGCCAAAGAGAGTGGAAAAGCCAGTCTGCTGTTAGAAAGTTTTATTGACCATGTGTAAAGCCCGAAGACAATTACAAAAATAGGAAAACAGCACCTGATATTCTATAAATGTACTTCCACTTTAGTGATCTAATGTAACACCTGCTTCTACCAAGTAACCGTACGAATAAGCTTAAGGCATAGAACATATAAAAACCAGTTGTAAGGAGGACCAAGAAGTTTGAAATTTGGCTGAAATGGCCACGACAGAAATAAAAAAGTCGAGATCCTAAAAAAATTGGGATATTGAATTTTCACTTCATCAGGCTGACTGCCTTGTGACACATCTCTGAGCAATCCATTTTCGCATCTTGCTAGTTTGCAAAAAAGCAGTAGCTAATGTGTTTATGAGCAACTCAAACTAAAGTATATAATAACTTCAGAAGTGGCATATTGAAGTCCTGTACATGTCTTGAAACCATATGGTAATCTATCACAGCTCCATCCAGTTGTAAAATGGGAAAATCTGGTGTAAACCAATAAAACTGAGATATCATGCGACAGGAACATAATTGGCAAAAATTGTAGCCACGTCTGTACCTGTGAACTGTATCTTGAACCTGAAAGTGTTGATTTTCTTTCACCAAGGAACCTGATAAAGCTCCTGTTAACCAAAGAAATCTCATCATTAGTTTCAGTGGGAGATAAATACATCAATAAAAAAAAGTTTACTTGAGGCTGCCTGACATCTCTAATGAGTAATGAAAATTGGCTACAAATCTAAGCCCACCAAGACAACCATGATTGGCTTGCACTTCTTTTTCTTGTTAAATACATACCATATTCCTCTTTCATCTGCTGCAAAAACCATAGGGTTGCAGTCGAATCCCACTCCTATGACCATTTTCTCAGAAACAAATAAGACCTGAAAATAAGCAGCACATTGATCCACAATTTTCAGGTGACTAAAATCACAAGTATTATGAAGAAAATAACTTGAATCACATATATATAACAAGAGTGGATGCTGACCCACATCACGGAGAGGTAAATCGCGAAATGCAACATTCTGTGCCAATGGAGATGGACCAACATCATCAACAAAATAAATCATGGAATTATGTCCTGTAACAGTACAGATGGCAGATACATAAGGAATAACCAACTTCAATAGTTTCCAACAAATGAACTCCCTGAAATTTATTAATTGAGTTAAAGCAATGTCTTGATTTCAGGCAATGGTGGGTTTCAGAGCCAAATACAAATGCATTGTTAATTTGTTATTCAAATTTGATCAAGAGCTTGTGCCAAATAAGAGATAAATCCATCCAATGAATAGAGTGTAAAAGAATAAGCCAAACTTCATGGAATGTATGTCATGCAAAAATTTAATCTTTGAAGATGACAGAAGAGTGAATTTCTGACCTACGTAAGCCAAGGTATTGCCACTAGGCGACCACTTCACACCAAATGCCCAGGAAAACGAGAGATCAAGCTGAACAATTTGCTGAGTCAACAGAAAATGGAAAAGGATTAAAGCTCTTAAAATGGACTTTGGGATGAGAAACAAGCCTCTAGTTCCCAAACCATCATAAACTACGAGCCCCATAATATATTCCTAGCCTTTACAAAAATTGTTCCCATAATATCAACTCCATGTGATGCAGTGTGAGAAGAATATGCTTCATGAATTTTTTTTCTATCTTACAAATATTGTGATTAGATTCCAAATTTAATTTTTTTACGCTATTTAGAAAACCAGCTCATTAATATTAAATAGGAGAATCTGTTTATTTCCTATGTTAGTTAGGACTCCTTTAAGGCATATATAAGCAACGTTGCTGCCAGCAGATTTGTCACTGCAAGTCTATTACAATTCTGTGACAAGAAAAAATTGTGAAGCGAGCAACAGCCCATTTACTGCAGCTATCATGGTGTCTTTGGAAATTGGGATGATGATTTAGAAAAAAAAATCATAAGCAAAGGAAGAAAGTCAAATTCAAATCATTGTGCTGAAAACATCTTGTGCTTGGATCAGTTTTGTTTGTATGAACTCTTTACTTAACCTTGTGAGCTATGCATATGTATCTATAGCATAGATTCACATGATAATGTTACACTAGTTTTTGTGAATTCAAAGGGTTGCCTGGTGAATTTTATGATACTCATTTTCATTTCTACCTTTGTCATTTTATTCCTACCTTCTCCTACACCACCATGTCTCCTTATTAACGATTCCTTAGAATTTTAGACCACTTCAAGATCGGCTTTAATCCTCAACCAAATTAACTATACCACCTCCATCATAAATCAAAACCATTTGGCCCTCATGTGATGATATTAGAAAAACCTGGTTTTAAAATTAAGGGTTGTCTTGTTTTGGCAGTGGAAGTGTAAAACCCAAAAGAAACACTTTTATCCAAAGTTCAAAGAAAAAGATATGATAGTTCAAAACTATTGCTCGCAAATTTCCCAAAAGATTGTATTGAAAACCAAAATTCCATGACGAAGTAAAATGATAAGAAATCAAACCTCTCCAAATTTTGAATCTGAGACAGAGCCTGCTTTGGAATCCCTGGATCATTGGCATATAGGAAACACAGACAAAGAAGGGCTTAGATCCATAAAGGGGAATAGTTTCCGGAAACTAGTGTTCACTAAGGTGCTGTCTAAGTTAAGCATACCTTGTATCAACACCTTTAATAAAAGTGGAAAACACTCGACATTTTCCATCTGTAGATGTCGTCGCAAGAAGAATCTGTTAAATATTTAAAAAGAAAAACATATTAAACACAATGCATTACTTTATGGACATATATTATAAAAGTATCTATTAGGCAACTAATGTATCAGAAATAATAACAACAATTATTCAGCAACTAACAGACACATTGTTAGGATGACAAAGATCAGTATCATAGTATAATAGCACAATTTGTCCCTTTACCCTTTATTTTTTAAGGATTTCATCCTGTACTAAAATTTAAGTCAGTTAATGTTTTTTGTCCTACAATAAAAGTGACAAATGCCACATACCTGGACAAGTAACCATGAAAAGTGACAAGTCACCTAGAAAATTTAATATAGCTATTTTTCATTCTTTCTTTTCCTTAGTATTGTATATTTAGATTACTGTCCCACACACCCACAATTACAAGTATGATGATAGTAGAGGAAAGGGGGGTGGAAGACAAAAAATAACTCGAAAAAAAATCATTAGCCTAACTTCCCCTCCTTAATAATCCAAACAAATGGAGGAAAATCATTTTGCTTCCCTTTACTGAATTCCTCTTCCAAACCTCCCCTCCAAGTTTCTCAAACATACTGTATGAAAAAATCTCACTATCGATTTAATTAAATTAGTGTACATGTTATAGTATACTCCAATTAAGAAGGGTTTGACTCATCCTCTCAATGAAATTGAATAATCCATTAAATGCACATAACTTCTCTAAAATTATGAAAAAAAAAAACATGGGATAGAAACACATACATTATTAGGATGCCAGGCAACACTTGTCACCGAGGAATCATGTCTTTTCCTGATAAGTTTACTGACCCACCTGTTAAAAGGGAAACATAGATCAAAATAAGAACAGAAAAAATTGCATGCAGTATTCAACATTAAAGCAATTGCATAGGAGAGGAAGTATGGAGTTTGATCAATGATCTAAACAGGGTCGTTAAAGTCAGGCTACACATACACTTTCCCTGATTGAGTAAACATCAATATGATAAGGCATGATCCCATGATAAATTTGAACATGGTAAGGAAATTCTGGCTTTTTATTTTCTTCTTTTTTTACGCGCAAGATTTTATCTTAGCATGAAGGCCTCTAATATGACCGATACACTCAGACCACTAGCATGGTCCATGCATAGGCCATTTTGCTAGCCATAACTAATAGAATTCCTAAGTACAACAAACTCCTAAATAATTTAAGTTTGGCAAAACAAAAAAAAACAATAGAATATGCATGAATTAAAAATCTAAATAAGGTAAATCAGAAACTTCTTTCTCTTTGGCTGCTTCACATCTTAGGCCTAAAAATAGTAAGGTGTTGAGACCACAGTCATGCTAAAATGTCGCTGATGTAGAAATTTGCAAGCATAAGCAATTAGCATGGACAAGGTTGCATCAAATTAATAAGTATAAGCTCAAATCTATACTAAACAGAAATACATATTAATATAAAATACTTCCTGGTTCAGCAGAATTCAAATCAATATCAAGCGTAAGGAAAGATGGAGAATATGAACTAAGTGCTTAAGAAGCTCCAAATTATGGGGCAAGTACCAGTTGTTGTCTTGCTCATAGTAGCATATACAAACAGTTTTAGCCCCACTTCCAACAGCGAACTTGTTCTCTGGAAGTAAAATGGTTCAACAATAATTAAAAAATCAAGATTGAAAACAGAAACAGACAGAACACAAAAATCATCAATTCCAACAAGGCACATTTTTTGATGGATATGGGAGCTAGTATCAGTAAAATGAGAAGCAAGTATGCCAAGTAAATGAGCAATTATCCATACAAATACATGTGGTCATGAGCAATGCATCCTTCCAAAATGGTTTTAAATCTAAATTATGGCAAGGCCATAATAATTAGATAACATAATGAAGTAAACATGATATCAGTAGCTTTTCTGAATCAAACAAAACCAAGAAGAGAGAGAACAAGCGAAAGTCACAGTTTTTATTTTTGGTGAATACTCAACCCAACAGGTTTTCCACTCAATATTCTAACCAGTTCAATAAAGTTCTTTTTCGCATATATATACACAAACAAAATATATGTGCATGGAAAACAAATAAATACATCTGTGCATGTTAATACATGATATCAAGTAGTCTAATATTTAAATAAATATATTTGCAGGTAATTTGTAGTTCATGGGTTTTTGGGGTCCTGTACTGGAGTGGATTTCCATGTATCAAAATGGGTGGAAAGGAGCTTTCTCTTCTTTATGATGTCACATCACACTTATCCAAACTACTTCATCTAGAATGCCCCTCCATCAGTTGCCTCTATTCAGCATTCTTGTTGTGGCTATGGATTGACAATGATGTAGCATTTTATACAGGAGGACAGGAAAAGAGAACGAGAGAGTAACTGTGAGGTGCCTTGTAAATCAGAGACAAACGGGGCCTTCGGCCTTGGTTGTTAAGTCCATAAAAATGTCTTTAGGGGGGGGACAACTGCAGCAATTCTCTTTCAGCTCAATTTCAAGTACTACTATGACTATCTAAACTTCTGTATACAAATACTAATAAACTAAGCAAATCAAAAATTGAAATATACTGTAGATAAAAGGAACTAAACAATTCATAAACTATTATTTCATTTAGACCAAAAGGACCTCTTGATTGCTCAAGAACTAACTAATCTCACTTTAAGCTTCATGGAGAAAATTTATCTACATATAATAGAGCCGCTCAATCAGGTTAGCAAGCTAAGGCCAGAACCATCAACCATGCAAGCCCTAGAAGTTCATACCATAGTATCCTCTCGTTTTCACTTCTTCCAAGTCATAGAATGGGCAATGGGTGAATATGATTTTGTGAGACCAAGAATAACCTTTTTAATTGCTTTTTTCGCATCTATATTGTCTTTATATTGCTCTATTGCTCAGTTTTTCTTAGAACCTCCATTTTTGTAAAAATATAAACAATGGGAAATACAGGGCCTCCATCACTACTCCCAGTTTTAAAACTCCCCTTATTTGGCAGCTCATTTCATATTAAGGCAACGGGTTTTGGTCCTGCCATTCGGAGGTTCGAATCCTTCCATCCCAAAGCATATTTATTCTCTATATCAAAATAAAGATATTGTTTTTAACAACCTTCTATTTATAGTAAGAGCATATCCGATGGAAGCTTTATTTCCTATAATGTATCCTAATTTTTTGGCCTAATTCTTCTGATGATGATCGATTCAACCTCCGGTCAAAGAGATCTGCCTGGTAATATTTATCTCTTCAGCAAGTTTAGTAATGACTACAACAGCCCTACTGTTCCAGTGGAGAGAAGAACCTACACAATACTCATTAAAGTTGTTAGAAGTAAACTCTCAACCACCATCACTTCTGAAAAATGTTGTGGGTTTCTCAAAATGCTTGGTTATTAGTGAAAGGTTCCAGAAACATCAGAGACTTAAGATTTGGCACGAAGGAAAAAAAACCACGTATATCTACTGTAACAATAAAAACGACAACATAAGGTGAACCACATAAAGAAGAAGAGGGATCAATCAACATGAAGAGGCCACAATGGCTTAGTAAAACATATAGGGAGGTAAAACATGCAGCAACTGGTGCCAATAAAAAGATATGCCATTTAGGTCAGACAACAAGGAGTAAAATCTAAAAACCATAACTGAAAAACATAGTGCTTTCGTACCTTTTGGGCTCCACTGCACACAAAGTGCAGCGCGGTTTAGCCTGAGTATAACAAGGGTCGGTACCCATTCTGATCCTTCTTGGTTCCAGACATATCTTGAAAGAAAAACGGCACACAATCAACAGGGAAACAGAAATGAAATCATTACAAGGAAAAAGAAAAAACAGTAATGCTAAAATGAGACACTCACGAATTTCGATCATGAGATGCAGTAACAATTCTGTTTGATCTCGCACTCCAATCTATCCCACAAACAATCTGGTCATGCTGCAAGTTAAGAAAAGAAAAATTAAGCTAAAACAATATAATTTCATTGTTTCCGATGAAATGAAAAAAAAAAAACGAACCTTTTGAAGAACATGGACCTTCTCCCACTTGTCTTGGGACAATCTATATATGTGAACTTCATTGTTGTTTGGACAAAATGCAATCACTGCAAGAGAACCAAGAAAAAAAAAGTTACGAGATAAACTTCTCATGATTATTTAATTTCTCCTGGATTTTCATAGCAATCAAATAGCATTAAAAAAAATAGAAATAAATTACTTACTAGATCGATCCGCGCTCCAAGCGTGGCAAGTGATGCACTGAGCGAACTGATTAACTTCAACGGCTGCCATTTACTTTTTCGATTCTCTCTTTGTATTATGTAGAGAAAAAGATTGGGTTGAATAAATTTCAAACAACTGAGAAAGGATCTGAATTGCAATTTTCAGATCCAGCTTTATAGCAGGGAGATCAGAGACGTGGTGTTGTCCTTTGAATCATCCAGTAGTCTTGCCCTGCACTTTGTTTGTTCTTTACTCTTCTTCGTCTTTTGGTAGATTTAATCATTTAAATTTGCCCCCGGCATCCCCATGTTTGTGGGGTGTCTAAATTTCTCCCGGGTGTTTGGTTTGTGTCAGGTAGCTCCCTCGACTTTCATTTCAGCTTCAATTCTCTCCTTCGTCCATTGCAGTGAGATATGTGTAGATTTCAATTTTCTCTCTAAAATTTATTACAAAATACACTTTCAAACAAAAATAAAGATGAAAAGCGGTTTTTCTTCCTCAAGACAGTCTACTAATTCTCTCATAATCCAAAAAAAAAAATATTATTCAAACATTAAAAGTTTTTTCATCGATATCATCATCTTTGTTGCCTCTTTTACATGGTTTTTCCTGTAATATCGTATTTATATGTTATCTCCAGCTATCCATTAAATTATATTGTCAAATTTTGAAAAGAAATTGAAAAGATAAAAACAAAACAAAATTGAAATCACTTACAGATTAGATAATGTTAAGAATTCATATTTGGACATATTTGATAAATGTCATGATATAAACTCATTTTTAACAAGATTGATGATAATTTGGATGAAAAATCATCATTCTTTCCTTTACTCAATTTAAATTATTTTTCTTTTGCTCGAGTTTGCTTTATCTTATCATCCAAGCTGGGTGATTTGAATAGCTAGGAGCTCAATTGATAAGATTTTTAACTAGGGTGTCTTATGCAAAGCAAAACTTTCACAACCATGACACCCTGAATTCGATTAAATTATCATATTTTTAAATTACACGAATTAAAATATTAAAAATATAAAGCGTGGTAAAAAAATACTATAGTTTTTTAACTTTTCATCTTCTCATAGTTTACTATTTATTGTGGATTATAGCAATATATTTTTTAAATTTTTCATTTTAATTCTTAAATTATTTATTTATACAATTAAGCCCAAATTAACATTTAATTACATGTTTTTTTTGGGAAGGTTTCAATTAAAAGACAAAGGATTAAAGTAAAAAAATGCGGGTAATATAAATGGTGCTTTAAAATTTGTTTGAAAAGTACATTTTAACCCCCATCTTTTTTATTTATTAGGTGTTAATTTTAAAAAGAATAATTTATGTGCCAAACTTCATTTTCATTGTTTTTTAGTCTTTTATGGGTGGAAGGAGAGAAGGGCTCGTTGAATTCCAGCTTAGAGAAAGAAAGTTATTGTTGTAACGATTTAGCCACCAAAACAATTAATTTTTGTACTAGATAGTTTCATATGACAAGGAGAGTTCAAGTTATGTGATTTTTTTTTTACATTAGAAGTGCCTAAAAAACAAATATAAACCCATAAAGATTTTTTTTGTTTTTAGGTTGATTTTGAGTTTTGAGGCAAGCCTTTTGTGTTTTTGGAGGTTACATGTTAGTTTACCAAGGTTCTTAGAGTATTTTTTAAATGTTTTAGACCAAAAAATTATAGTTTTGAAATTCGTCCCGACGGGTCGACCCAAGACTAGAACCGGACTGGGTTTAAGAAAAAATCGACCAAAGATTTGGCCTGGAAAAACACAGTCGACCCAGGACCTAGGTAAATCCATGTAATACTCAAGTGTTTTTTTTAATATATATGTATATATATATATATACACACACACACACGAGTAAAACATCACCATTCCATTGAAGAGTTGAAGACAGAAAACCTAATATGTCTGCTTAAGCCAACAAAGCAACTACGTAATCTACTATTAACATTCAATCTCTTCCATACTTTTTGTGCTATCATTCTTCTCTCTAAGCTTCATTTTTTTATTTGATTGCTTAAGCTAATTTATTGGACATTTGGAGAACCTCATTTTTGCAGGTAAACTATTTATATTTTTGTTTTTTATTAGTTGATTCTTTCATGTTGGTTATTTTTTTAAAACCATTCTTCTCTCTCGTATCTCTATTATTTACTGGTTGCTTAAGCAAACCAACAACCAGACACTTGGAGAACCTCTTTTTTTTTTGGACTAGCCTAGTTCAACCTATCTAACAAGTGACCTGATCATTATATGGGATCGACCACCAAGAGAGGTTAAAAAACTATGCAAAAAATAGGTTGAAAATGAATTTTTAAAAGAAAAATTCAGCAATCCCTTTTTTTAATCCAATATGGGGGTTAGATTTTAAGGATTCCAGACGACGCATCTTCTATATTTTTTTAAGCTGGATTCGTCCATTCCATTAACTTACAAAAAAATAAATAAAGACTTGCGTGCATGGGTTTAGCCTTGCAAGCCCGTATAAGGGTTCATTATTCATGTGTCATGCACGTCTAACTTACCAGACTCAACAACGCCTGATCTTATTCTTTTCTTTTTCTTGATTTTTTATATGTCATTTTAAAATCATCTTTTAAGTCTGTATTTGACTTATATGTGTTTTTTTTATTTAGTATTTTTTAAATAATTATTATTTTTTAATTATATTAGGCGTGTTTAATATTTGTAGGGACTAGTACAATTTATTTGTGATTTATTTTAAATTTTTGTATTTATTAAGTTTATTTAAATTTTTATTTATTTCTAATATTTCTAATATATATAACATTGCATAATAACCTTTTCTTTTTATTTAATTCAATAAATTTTAATTGTGTCAATTCCTATTACAAAATAATTTTAATAAACAAATTCACTAAACACAACTAGGAAAATGACCCGTATTGCGATATTAAATGTCTAGATCTATATTTTTTCTTAATTTTTTCAATTTTATTTTTATTTATCATTAATAAATTTTTTTAAAAAATTCTTTACATGGTGATTCTTGATCTATTTAATCTCAACTCTTATTTTTCTAGTTGCTAATTTTATTTCTGATTTTTTTATATATATTTGTTTTTGATCTAATCTTTTAATGTTTCATCTTTTAGAGATTGGGCTTCCTGATTTTTTCATGTATAGTGTTTCCGGTCCGATGAACTAGATTATAAGTTTGAAAAATTAACAGGCATTGATATATTTTTTTTGTCTTATTTTTTTTTCAGCTTTTCTCATGGCAATATTTAAAAAGAATTATTTTTTTTCTGTCTCATTTTTTATTATATTATCATATTCATTTTGTTATTAAATTTCTTTTACTTTTTTAAAAATATAACAGTCTCCTTTTTTTTTTTCTCCGGGTTAATTTTTTTTGATGCGGACGTAGATATTTATTTCACGCGTACATGTTCATGATCTCTCTCATTAAATGGCTTGTCATCGTTCTTTATTGGGAAGATACAAATGCTTAATCATCGATGGAGACAAGATTAGATAGTTCATTAATTTTGATTCTACTTAACGAGTGCTTCACTTGGTGAGCACTTTACTTGCATAAAAATTTTAGATTTGATGTTTTTTTCTTGGAAATTTTATATTCAAGATATCTCACATCTCACATGTAATTAGATCTACATAATAAAGTTGAAATTGTTTGTTTTTTTTAAGTAAAATATTAAGTTTGAATTTTATAAATATAGTATATTATTATTTGAAAAGTTTTATCTCTTAATAACCTGGTTTGACATGATTAAACTGGTTTATACGTTATGTCTTTTTGTGTGTTTTAAATGTATTTTTTAAAAAAATAAATTTGTTTATTTTAAATTAATATTTTTTTAGTGTTCTTAAATTATTTTAATGTATTTATATTAAAAATAATTTTTTAAAAATAAAAAATATTATTTTGATATATTTTTTAAAAAATAACCACAATCATATTTTAATATTACGGGGAAAAAACACTCCAAATTACACTTTAAGAAAATTAACTGTTAATTTTAATTAATTCAAGTTTTTTCTTTTCTCACGTAGATTAAAAAGGTGTAATTAGGAGATTTTCTACTCTTAAATCTTGTGATATCTTGGTTTTATTTTTCTTTCCAATATTCTAATCATTTTATTTTTACTTTTATGTATTTTTTTATGATTAATGACTTATGACTGATTTAAGTTCAACCGTTGTTTTATTATTTTATTATTTTTAATATTTTTTAATTGTTTTAATTTATTGTTGTCAAAAATTAATTTTTTTAAAATATTTTAAAATAAAAAATATTTTAAAACCTAATTTTTACTTATGAGAAAAACTAAATCAAATTAATAACCAAAAATAAATGTAAAATGAAGATTTGAAAGTGTAGCTGAAATTGTTTTTTAAAGTGTTTTTTATTTGAAAATATATTAAAATAATATCTTTTTATTTTTTAAAAATTATTTTTAATATTAGTCTATCAAAGTAATATGAAAATATTAAAAAATATTAATTTAAAGTAAAAAAATAAAAATAAATTAAATTTTTTTAAAAGTAATTTTAAAACTTTAAATAAAAACAGGCTCGTTTCAAATGTGTAAAAGGGTAAAGTTCTTAACAAATGTGAGTCCAGGGACAAAACATAACATTAACTGATCAACCCTTAAAAGGTCGCTCGACAGTTGCGCTAGGGTTTTCTCTTTTCTCTCCTCCGTGTCACTGAGCTGATACAATAGACCGAGACTTCCACCAGGTACCCATCCAAATCTGCTATAACTATCTTCTTTTCCTGGTCAATCATGTTTGGTTGCTGAGAAAATAATTTAAGACAACTCCCTTTCTCTTTTCCAATGTTATAAATAATCACTTGTGTGCTTGATTTTCTTCTGATGCTGATACAGACACAGAACAATAAACAGGAGGGCGCTAAAGTATTTATGAAAGCTATTGTTTGCTAATACATAATCTTTTTTTTTTCAAACAAAACGACTGGTTATGCCAAATATGGAAACTCAAAATTCTAACGTTTCACGAGCTGAAGAAATCAAAGTCTTGGCCAATGAAGCATTTAAAGGTGCTACTACTCTTTTTTTTTTTCCTGTTTCTTTTCTTTGGCATTTTGTATTTTTTTTTTAATCTAAGTCAGTGTCGGTTTGGTTGCAGCCCACAAATATGGACAGGCTATTGATCTGTACTCGCAAGCTATCGAACTAAATGGTGACAATGCAGTTTACTGGGCTAATCGTGCATTCGCCCACTCTAAACTCGAGGAATATGGCAGTGCGATACAGGATGCTTCGAAAGCCACTGAAATTGATCCTAAATACTCGAAGGCAAAGCACATTTGTCTTGAGTTTTGTTTTTTTCTCTTTTGATATCCGTATTTAAATCTCTGCTTTTGTTCTGATGGTTATCCGAATTTCAGGGTTATTACAGGCGAGGTGCTGCTTATCTTGCCATGGGCAAATTCAAAGATGCTCTGAAGGACTTCCAACAAGTGTGTTTTTTGCTTGGGTTGTGTTTGAACAAACTATTGCCCCCTCCTGTTCTGTTAGATCATTTGCCGCATTGGACCAACTCTTTTTCTATGATATGCTAATATACACTACTTGAATTTCCATGTGCTCAAATTAGGTGAAAAAAATCTGCCCAAATGATCCTGATGCTTCAAAGAAATTAAAGGAATGTGAGAAGGCAGTAATGAAGCTTAAGTTTGAAGAAGCAATTGCTGTTCCCGAGTCTCAGAGGCGCTCAGTAGCTGATTCTATTGATTTTCATTCGATAGGTACTTGGACCTTTTGAGTTGATTTCTTTTAGTTTGTCTTAACCATGTCATTTTTTCTTCTTTTTTTCTTTTTTGAGTCATTCAATGTTATTAAAAGACATACTTTTAGCACAAAAAGGAATGTGGTGAAAGTCATTGCATGCTGCAGAACAAACTATAAGCACGTCTTTGCTTCTTTGACTTCTTCGTTCTCTTCTTCTGTTTGCAATTCAAATCATGGGTTTACTTAGATCTTTTTCCATTGTGTCTTCCGTTTGCACTTGTAAGGCAATGTAGTGACATTAGGTTCCATCCCTTTACTTTTGTAAATGGATTAAGTTCATTAAAAGTTCTCATCTATGCTGTTCTGTGCTTACATGTCTGTCGAGAAGTATTTCTTTGTGGAAACTTGACTCTACCCATCCTGTGGAAACCCAAGTAGTGCAATCGTATTGAGTCTCGGCACTATTAAATTTTTTTATTTTTTTATGTGTGATTGTATATGTTGTATATGATTCAGACCCTGGTAATCCTTACAATGTTGGTATATTTGGCCTTTTTTTGCAAAAGAAGAGGATCTTCTTATGTTCTGTTTGTATCAAATACACACACACACACAACAACAACAACAACAACAACAACAACAAAAACAAGAAGAACAAGAAAAAAGCCTCAAATCCCATTCATGCAAATTTTTATACGCAACATGTCTTTCCTAGTAAAGAATCATGTTCGCTACTTTTACATGGGCTTCATAAGATGGATTAGCTATTGTATACCAAGGATACACTAGATGTTTCTTCATCGAGCAAAAAGTCTTTTTCGTCAAAGAATAAGTGCCCAAGGTAGATTTCTTGGTTTGGGGTTTAAAGTTTTGAGTCATGGGTGATTTTGTGAGCAGGGGAGGATAGTAATTCTTGCATATTCTTGCAAAACCGGTGTACTTTGGTAACTTGGTATTTGGTAGAAAGACCTAGGATTACCATTTGGTGTCTTAGTCTTTACTAAATATTCTTATTTAGTTCCCTTCCTAGTCAACTTAGTAGTTGTATCTAGTATCCTAGTGCTAGTAGGAGTTCTAATCTCTATAAATGCAGATGGAATGTCTTACTTTCACAAGGGTTGAGTTAAGAAATAAATTGAGAGTTAATGTTATATTGAAGGTGTGGCGCATCAGATTTTCTTCTTTCTCTAATTCTTCTATTGTCTTCTCTTCTTCCTTATTTTTAGATAGTTCCTCAGGTTTTATTCACAGACCAAATTAGAACATGTTGACATTCAATCTTAATTCTGCACGAGTTAAACCTTTACCTTAATTCCCACCTCAAACCTAAAAGTTCATCATATTCAAGGCTATCCTGTATCATCAAAAGCACGTTGTTGATAGCCTCTTACACATTTGAGCAAACATCGATGCTTAGCATGTTACTCGGTCCTCCCTTTCTTTATTTTTCTGTGAATGGGGGAATGTATTGGGTATGGAACGCAATCTGGAACCCAGTGATGTAAGTTGTGACAGGAAAACTAATACAGAACCCATAACAAGTCATTAGCTACTTGAGAACAGTAGTACTACATTTTCCAAAGCTAACAACTTCTAGATAATTATCTTGACAGTTTTTTAATATGCTATTGTCTGGTAGATTTGGTTGCCATGTGGATGCTCAATCTTATTTTAAGAACTGTTGGTTTCTGTGGCATTTTGGACACTGACTTTATCTTGTATGTGATCCAACCAAGAATTGTTTAGTGATAAAAGTATTGAAATGATAATCGCATGCTTTGCATATATGGTGCCCTATTGGTAAATTGTGTTAAGAAAGTGAGGAGGCTGGGGCCAAGGAAGTCATCCTGCAGATGAAGCTTTGGCATGATGGAATTATATAGCCATTTCTTTTTTTTTCTATAGTAGCAACCAGATGCCATATTTTGGTGACGGGATAGATGGAAATGTTGATGAACAGCTGCCTTACTGGTATGCAACCTAGCTTGGGTTGACAATTTTATAACCAAAGCAGGTCAACATAGCCTTAAGAAATCAGTTTGGAAAGTATTGGTTCTGTGGTCAAGTAGCGTTCAACTTTCTTCACTTTTGTTGCTCTTGCTCTTGTTCATGTCTAGTGGATTTTGATGGTATAAAGGGTAAAACTGATGCTATGTCTTTTTATTCAGCACCTAAATCTCTAAGGTTTACATGTTTTGTATGTTTATACTTGGGCTAAGTTATGTCTTAAGAAATAAAAAAAGTAAGAACTAAAAATTGAAATATGGAAAATGGAAAAGAAGCTAGCATCACATTAGGGCTCCTAGGAATTCTCAGGTATCACTCCCAAAAGAAGATGCATCGCACTTCTAACCAAAGCTGCCTAAAATTCCGATGCACTCATCCCTTCCTGTTCCTAAAGTGGGGGTTACCATCCTGTATGTAGTGGAAGAAAGGAGTGGTCCCAAAGTAGGTGCACACTAAACAGTGCTTAAGGAGGTGCACCTTAGGTGGTGCTAGTTGGCTAGCCAGTTGCTTAATATGGAAAAAGATAACTGGTCAACTTGTATAAAATTACAGAACTAACCCTGAAGATCTAAAACATACAGAACTGTACCTGACTTGGAAAATCAAATGAAACACAAAAATCTTGATGTTTTTGTTGGTTTCATAAAAAGAGGCACTTTATTTCTTAAGTATTAAAATAATAAGAATTTATTGAGGCAGGGATTTCTCCTGTCTTCCTTTGGGAATATTTGTGGATTGCGGGTGAACCATTTCATTGCCTTTCATTGTCTCTATCATCTATCAAATCTTTCATAGTGCCCTGATGATCTCAAACTTCTTTCTGCCAAGGAAGGACAATTTTTCATAGAATTTCCACTCTGACTCAATGTCTAGATAAGTTTGGAGACATTGTATAAGATTCTGATGCTCCCACTTCTCATTTAAGTTGGTCTGACAGTTTGATCATTTTGGTTTGAATAAGGGAGCAGGTCAATTAGCAGACGATTTAAGTTTTATCTTCGCAATTTGTCCCTCTAAGCTTGATCATTCTTGACTCAATGATTATATTACTCCAGTATATCTCATGATTAAATTATATAAGTATTAATTTTATTATTTTTTAAATATTTTATCATAATAGGGACTAGCCCCAGTTCATCATCCGTGCCCACCCAAGTGGCTATAGCACCAGTAGCAGTAGCAGTTGTGGCAGCAGCTGTGATGTTGGTGGGAACGGCAAAACCTGTTGTGGTGGTAGCAGTGCTAATGGTGGTACTGGTGGTCCTAGGGGCATATTTGTGGGGTAGCTGCAGGGGTAGTGGTGTTTTTACCAAGAGAGGAATAATGGATTTAGGTTTGAGCTCAGATTTAATAAATTATTATGGTCACAATCTGTTTTCATATCTCTTAAGCACAGTTAGTTAATTTCTTTAAATAGGAAAGCCCAATCACTCAAAAAAAAAAAAAACTGTATTGCTGATTCAATGTCCTAATGCTTGAAGAACACATGGAATTTACAATTTACTATGTATAATATGTTAATGCAATTGACTTGAGCACGTGGGATTTAAGTTTAGTAATTGTAGGCCATGTAGTGTTGATCTAAGATTTTACTGATAACACAACATAACCACAACATGAAGATCTTAAGCTATCCATTCAAGGAAATTTATATGCTTGCTTACTTTAGGTTTATGAAGAAGCATGTGAAGCAAATTACTAATCCTTGAAATCTGGTATGTCTTCTCTTTGGTTTGATGCGGCACCATATCCTTTCCATTATCTTCTTTTGTTTCATTTTATAAACTGCCTGATGTGTTGAGTCTTCAATATTTTAGCATGTAATATAGCCTAAGCGTAACCTTTCTATGTTTATCGAGGCTACAATCCTACTCATACTCCTCCAATCCTATTTTGAAGATTTGTCTTTACTGGGTTATTTTGGTGCATTCATGCTCTTTCCCACTCTATTTGTAGATCCTACATCATGAATACATGACATGATGCAGGTAGGGGGAGGAAAGGTACCAAGATGTTAGCTACTGAAACCTAAAGAAGTTATTCTACCTTTTGTCAAGATGAAATATCAGCCACAACACTATTGGAGTTGTTACCACATGTGGATTTTCCACAATCTGATAACCATCAGCATTATGCGTCTTCTGGTTGCTTTCCCATTCAGTTTTAGGCTGTACTTGTATTCGAATTCACGCACAATGTAGTTCGCGGTACGGGAGAACCCAACTTAAGCTTTTGATATAGGTCCTTTCTAGATGATTAGTTTTATCTTTTAGGCTCTGGGTTTATTAATGCAGAAAAAATGAAAAAAAAAAGAAGGAAAAATCTTTGATTTTTAGGAGTTAAGTTCTAAGGTCTATCTTTTTGTTTAATGAAGAAAACCTTAGGTGTTAAATGTATAGATCCTTTTTACACAGTTAGTTTTATTTTTTACGCTTTAGGTCTATTAATGTAGAGAAATGAAAAAAGGAAATCCTTTGTTAAGGAGCTAAGTCCTAATATTAAATTAATTGTGTTCATGTGGCTCTAATTTAGGCACCAGATCTGTCTTTTTGTGTAATTAGGAAAACATTATATTTTTATTGAACTTTTACATCTGTTTGCAATCTCTTTTTATTGGTTGACTCTTATACATGATTAGGTTTAGAACTCTTCTTCTGGATGAAACTTCTAGGTGGCTTTAGTAGGTCTCTGAGGTTTAATCAATAGAGGAGAAAATAAGCTTTGGTACTGTTTGTGGGTGTTATTCATGCAGGCCTGAACATGCCCTGTGTCATTCCAGATCAATGCCTATGATCCCATTTTAATTCCAAAATAAACCCTCATTTTAAGCCTTGGCCCACCTGTTTCCATCCTAGAGAAACCTTGTTATTTAAAGTGGAGCACTCTTGTAAAATCTGTCTTCTTTATCCATGTTCAAAAAATTATTTTGTTCATAAAATAAGAGAAGGAATAAATTGGATGTTTGGACATTTAATTGCTTGCATCTATGAAAATAAATTTGGAGACTTTTGTTTCTATATGGTACTTGTCACAAAAAAGAAATAGAAAAAGGGGTGATGTTATACTGAAAGCCTTTATGGTAATGAGGTTATAATACATCTAAGGCCAGCTCTTGTTTATCCAGAGATGCTTCTTCCTTCCTGCATCTCTCTCTTTCTCCTTTCCAGGCCAACTGTTTATTTGTAATAGTCTGTTTTTATGGAGCTGAAAACAAATTAACCAGATGCTTTTATCTCCTATACAGTAATGAAATTGTTTTTCTGTCTCTGTTCTAGATGTGGAGCCACAATACTCTGGTGCAAGGATAGAGGGAGATATTGTCACTTTGGATTTTGTCAAGAAAATGATGGATGACTTCAAGAATCAAAAGTGCTTACACAAACGGTATGATTCACAAGGATGGTTATGAACTTAGTTTTTGCAATATGGCTGATATAATGTTCTCACTTTGACCTTGCTGGAAATGTTCCAGATATGCATTCCAGATGGTTTTACAAACAAGAGAAATTCTGCAAGGTCTGCCTTCTTTGGTTGATATAAATGTTCCCGAGGGCAAGCATTTCACTGTTTGTGGTGATGTACATGGTCAGGTGATGACATTACTTTTGCATTTTCACAACACTATAACTAGCTCGTGCTTATGCAAGAGTTTTGGTGGAGATTCTTAGATGCAATTCAGGTCAAACCATAGAGAGCATGTTGTGTTTAACTTCTTGCCTACATGGTAATAAACCATTCTGTGGATAAGTTTAATGGCACAATGAAGCTTTGTCTGAAACTGCAAATTTGCTAAGCCTCGAGCATGGTGGTTTTTTTTGGTGGGTGGGGTTAAACAAGAACTTGATTAGGAAGAAATGAATATTCATTATAAGGTTGGAGATTAGTCGTCCTCTAAAGGAGCCAAGGGAGAGAAACTGATTTAAAATAGCAGGGTATTCCAATCCCTCTGGATATCTACTACTAAGGAGGCACCCTAAAAGGGAAAACTACTCTACTGTGCAATTACTGCATGGATGAGAAGTGTTTGCGAATATCCTCTCGTTCCTCCTAACAAATGCACTGAAAGACTGCATGGACAGCACAAAAGCACTAAATCTTGCTATCTATCCCCTTCTGAAAACCACTGAAGATACAAACAACAGTCTTAAAAAGAATCGCCACAAAATGTAAACAGACAATGCCACGTATCCCAGGCCAGTTAGAATTGAAGGAAGAAATGAATTTGAGATTCACAATTTCAATAGCACATAACACAAATATTTGGAGGAAAGGCCTTAGCAGGCTTTCTAGTTTTCTGTCATTCTTTAATAGTAATTTTTTTGTGTTTTGTTGCTGGCAACTAGCAAGAATGTCATGTTATTCCAAGCCATCCATCATTAACTGTCTTTATATTTTTTTTATTTGTTTATTTATTTCTGTCTGTATAAGGGATTTTTTTTTTGGTGTGTTTTGTAATGCATGCAGTTCTATGATCTGTTAAACATTTTTGAGCTGAATGGGTTTCCCTCGGAAGAGAATCCATATCTGTTTAATGGTGACTTTGTGGATAGGGGATCATTTTCCTTGGAAGTCATCCTCACATTGTTTGCTTTCAAGTGCATGTGTCCATCAGGTGCACACCCTAATGGCTCTTGGTCCTTTGTCCCATTGTCCTTTTTTTGTTCACCCTTGCTTTAGGTAATTTGACTATCATGGTGTGGTGCATTTACTTATTTCTATTTCTTCAGCTATATATCTTTCTAGAGGAAATCATGAAAGCAAGAGCATGAACAAGATATATGGTTTTGAGGGTGAGGTCAGATCCAAGTTGAGCGAGACATTTGTCGAACTCTTTGCAGAAGTCTTCTGTTGTTTACCTTTGGCTCATGTAATAAATGGGAAGGTGTTTGTGGTACATGGAGGTCTTTTTAGTGTTGATGGGGTGAAACTGTCTGACATTAAAGCCATTGATCGGTTTTGCGAACCTCCAGAGGAAGGTAAGCTGCTCAATTCTTTTATTTTTAATTTTTTAAATTCCTAGTATTATTTACTGTCATTGATTGAGATCCTCCTGTGGTAGAGAAAGTTAAGGTTGCTTCATATTACTGCAGCTTTTGTTCTCCGATGAAGGTAGTGCTTGAAGAATGCATGTTGTAGCACAGTACATTAGAAGATCTATTTTTTCTGTAGTCTTAGGATTTACGCATGAATAGGTGGCCCTTGAGACATTATAATGAAATTATATGCACGTACATAGTTAGATAATTGAAGCTTTTGAAATGTGAAATCATTAGTTCTCATAGTATATTCTCTCTCTTTTTCCCCCATTGTCATCAGGATTGATGTGTGAACTGCTATGGAGTGATCCACAGCCATTCCCTGGAAGAGGTCCTAGCAAGCGGGGTGTAGGGCTTTCTTTTGGTAAAGATGTGACACGGAGATTTTTGCAGGACAATAACCTAGGTAGATTATCTTGCAGCGGTAATGCTTCCATTGCTTTTATACTTGGTCAGTTCTCACATGCTTCTCAAATGAACAGATTTAGTTGTGCGATCTCATGAAGTAAAGGATGAAGGATATGAGATCGAGCATGATGGTAAATTGATCACTGTATTTTCTGCTCCAAATTATTGTGATCAGGTAATAAACCATGATTAATCTTTCTAATGTGGCAGTACTTTGTTTTTAGTTTTAGCATGTGAGCTTTGAGCTTCAGATGATATGGCATTTTATGCTTCAAATAGGGAACTATGGCGACTTCTCTCATCTCAATTTGGCTTATTGTCTATGTGCCTTGTCTGGTGAATTGTGTTGGTAACTTATGTGGTCTACTTATAAAATACAAAATTCAATTATTTTTCATCTGAATTTTTTACTAGCAAAAGAAGAAAAGACTAAATTTGTTGTAGAAGGCAGAGGTTGATCTTGTTCACTTCAAAAGAAGATATTCCATAGCTGGTGCATGAAGCTCAACATGTAAACATGTATAGCTAGTAGTAGTAGTTGTGAACTTTTATCAGCAACAACAACATAATAGGGATTGTTTGCGTCCATGCTTTTTCAACAGGTTTTATCATAAAATATGCTTTTGTATGCTGTGACTTGATGATACAAGCTTTAGCAGTGTAGCTAAATACTGCTTCTGGTTAATTTTAAGCTTGAGCATACGTAGACTGATTTTATGTTTTGAGAATTTCCTGTATGTTTTGCAGATGGGTAACAAGGGTGCTTTTATTCGATTTGAAGCCCCTGATTTGAAGCCAAATATTGTTACATTCTCAGCAGTGGTCAGTAGCACATGCTCTTATTGTTTTCTCTTAACAAATCCTTTTGCTATTTCATTTTCTTTCTGGGGAAAAAGGGGTGGTAGCCATGGCAGTTGGGCTGGAGCAGAAGTGACGGGGGCATATTGCTCCCTTGCATTTGAATTTCATTCATCCTGTAGTGATGCTGCCACGTTGATGATGTTCTTTTGTGCTTTTAATATGCAGCCTCATCCTAATGTCAAGCCAATGGCATATGCAAACAACTTCCTGCGAATGTTCTCATAATTTATGTACCTGTCTGGGATGGTCATTCTTATACTTTATCTGCCGCATGGTGTCTCTGCTGCCAAGGTGCTAGTTGTTTCATATAGCAGCTGGAGAGGAGCCCGTACATGTTGACAAATTCTGCTTTTAAGTTGTGATATTCTTTTAAATGACACCTTTTCCTTGCCCTTTCCTTTTCCTGCTCTTCATTTGTAAAAATTTTCAGCGTGTGGTCGGTCTCCTTTCAATTTTTTTTTCCAGGCCAGTTATAGGTGAAACAAGTACTGGCATGGATGTTGGTGCCATTGTAAAACGTATGACCTCCTTCGTGCATTGTTTTCATTTTTCAATCGTAAGGTGAGTTGTGTCCAGCATGGAGATTCATCAGTGCGAAAATTGAATAAAGTTGCAATCACAAATAAATGTACCAGCTGTAGTGTGACTCAAGTGCATGCCTTTTGGAGCTCAGATTCCGATTATGAATCTCCGGTGACAAAGGAGAATGCTGCCATTACTTCCGATTATCTGCTGTGCACTAACATATATTGGCTCCTGGTACGTGAGCATGCATGAGCACCCCGTGTGTTCTCTATGATCGAAGTGAAACGCTGGTGCAATGCAATGGTGAATGCAGAGGCCCTATCTGCATGAAATTCTAAGACGGTTCAGGCTAGTAACGTGCTTCTAGCTGTTAGATCTTAACTTTAGCGTTGACTAGCGTTGAAAAGAAAGTCTCCGTTTCAGTTATTTTGAAAACCAATTTTTTTTTTATTGGCAAGTCTGAAGCAAGGTTACCTTTCATTTTCCTGCGTCATGTGCAACCGCAATCAAAACCTTGATTGATTGATGGTGGATTGTTGGTAATGGGCGGGTGTCTGTAATTCCTTCTTAATCTATGGTTTTGATGATGAGTGATACAGCGGAAACAGCCCGTCTTCCCTTGAATCCCACAGTTCGACGGTGATAAAATCGCTTGCAAATCGGTGACTTGTTCAAGGATCCATCAATTTTTCCCGGTGAGTAAACTAATTTATATTTCCTTCCTGTAGGTTAAAATTAAAAAAATTAATATGATAAAAAATTATTGACATGTAAAAACCTATTTGGTATTCTTATCAAATCCGACTTGATGGGTCAGATTTAAAATCTCTTGATTTAACTTTTTATCTTACTTGAATTTAAAATTAAATTGAATGAGAATTGTTCTGATATGATTTAATTAACTCGGTTGGTCCAAAAACAATCTGACAAACCGGTAAAAAAAAATAAGAATAATATAGAGAGAAAAATAATGAAATTGATATAAAAAACTTTACGGATCAATTTTTCAACTAATTCAAGTTTAAAATTAAAATTTATGAGTGTTTTTGATGTGATCTAGTCAATTAGGCTAGTTCATAGATAATTTGATTGATCAATAAAAAAAATTTGAAAGAAAAAGATATTAACAAGAAAAAAAAACTTTCTCTTGAATCCTTATCTAATCTAAAAGAAAAAAAAACATATTTCGACGTAATCCAATCTATTTGATAATTCAAAGAGAATCCAGATGACTGGAAATACAAATGATGAGCACCTAATTTTTCATGATTGTTACAAGCTCCTCCACTTTTTCTTTAGCCAATAAAGTGAACATGTGGATAGAATTATTGCATTTGATAAGAAAATTATAGATTTTTTTTTAACAGAAATTGATAAACCTACAAGTGGATCTTCGATAAGATAAAAAAAAAAAAAAAAACAAGAAGATAAAACCTAGGAGACCACTCGAATCTCCTATCAATCAATCAGTCGCTATAGACATGTCAAGAAGCGGGTTTGAAGTGTATTATTATGTAATGTTTGAGATTATATGAATGACGGGGTTTAACATATTTTTTATTTAGTAATATATTAAAATGAAATTTTTTTATTTTAAAAAAATAATTTTTTATATTAACACATTAAAATAATTTAAAAACATAAAAAAATTATTTTAAATAAAAATAAATTTAAAACTTTTAAAAATACTATTTGCATGCATTCTCATGGACTCTTTATATGTACTTTCTTCATCTCTGCTCCGGAATTAGGACGGGGGAAAAGATTTTCCCATTAGTTTAGATTTTTTTAATTTAATGATTAATATCTAATAAAAAATAAATATTCATTCCATATAAATATTGATTTTTTTCCTTAACTCTCATTTATAGTTAAATATAAATAATCAAAATATAAGTTTATTTTAAAAGATAAATTATTCAAGAAATATACAATAGAAAAGAAAAACAAAGTGAACATATATTGATGGATACAAAGGTATGACGAGCTGTCATAACCCATCCTTAGATTTAGCTATATATTAAGCTCAAATTGACACGAGTCTCACGAGCTGCCGAGCTCAATGTTTTTGGATTCAGCTATTTACTGGCCCAATTAAACATGAGTCTAACAAACAGTCAGACTCATCTCTTGTGAGATTGGTATTGCGCTTGACCCAAGTAAGTATGAGTTTGGTTGAACGCGAAGCTCAGTTGGGCATGATTTTAGCACACTGTCATACATATCACTTTTAGACTTAATAACATATCAAGCGCAAAAAGATAAAGGTACGAAGATGATTATAGGCCTCGTTTGTTTATTCTTATGACTTTTAAATGTTAATATCAGAGATATTATCTTCCTATACCCCTATGTATATAAAAATTTTCTAAAAAACCTACCATATTTACGTTTCATTAATATTATGTAGGGGATATTTGTTCCTTATTAATGTTATATAAAAGATATTTGTCTCTTATTAATGCTACAAGAGAAAATAACTCTCTAGTTCATCTATTCCAGTAAAACGATAAAGTTCAGAGATTATAAATACTCATGGATCATCTAGGCAAAAAGGTTCACAATTTCTATTATTTAGACATTAATATTTTTAAATCCTATAACATTTATCATATTAAAATAAGAACAAACATTCTTATTCTTTGAATTTGTTGCACATTCTTTTATTTATAGCAATTTTTTTTTTAAAAGTTCCTCACTTATCATTCAAGGATTCCTAAACCCCACAAATAAAAAAAATTATAAGTGTTAAGTCTTCTATTACTAACTATCCACTTTTTGATCTCTAAATAAAAAAAAAAATATTAGCATGAATATATAATTATTTATTATCTGAACATAAAAAAAAACCTTATTACTATGATGGTATTTGAAGATGAGTGATGATAGGTTGTGCTTTTTTTATTATGGTGATAATAATGCCGTAATGATATGGTTGAGGGATAGGTTCATCTAGGCATAATTTATTCTTTTTATCCCCTTAGATCGAGGGAGGGAAGGAGGAGAGAAAAATGTACGTATGAACATCCATTATATTAATAATAGATGAAATAATGAGAATATCAGTTGATATAAATTAAAAAAACATATATTTAAACGTAATAACCAAATAACTACAAACACCAATTATGAAAGGGTGTTTGACATTAATATTAAACCTGTTTTTTTTACCAAAATTTTATTTTTTAAAATAATATTTTTTAGCATTTTAAAATCGTTTTGATTTGATGTGTTAATGACAAAAATCAATTTTAAAAAAATAAAAATTTATTATAATATATTTCAAAATAAAAAATATTTTAAAAACCAATCTCAACCATACTTTCAAACACCAATCATGAAGTATTTTTATAGTTTCATTTGGTGTTATCAAACTTGGTTTATTTTAAAGTTGACTTGAAATATAGCTTAAAATAACTTTTAAACCCGAGTAATCTAGCAAGTTAATTTATGATCTTATTTATTTAGTTAAAATATAATATAACTTTTATTTTTTTATAAAATTTTAAAATAATTTTATTATAGATAAACTTTTATTATTACGATCTTATTTATGATCTTATGTTTATTCGAAGTTTGAACTTTAAAATATTTTTTTTATTTTTTAAAATTTATTTTTAATATTAAAATATTTAAAAAATTTAAAAAATTAATTTTCTACAAAAACACAGCGTTGCCGCGAAGAAAAGACACGGGTGTTAATAGGAATAAGAGTTCAACTAAAAAAGAGATATACTTTAAACAGAATTTCCCCACGTGGGATTCTGGAGGTGTTGCTCTTTTGCTGAAAACTGAAAAGGAAGGTTGGAAAAAAAAAAAAAAAGAAGGTTGTGTAGATAGCCAAAAAAACAGTGTGGCGCTAACAACTGCCTTTTGCTTGCGTCCCTGACTCCAAGTATACAAATTAAAAATGCCTTCTTCTTTCTCAGCTCCAATCATCAGAAGCTGAGCTGAGCTGAGCTTCAACAACCCTCCCTCTGTCTTTATTTATTATCGATCTCCCTATTATTATCATACTTCTTCTTCTTCAATCATTATATATATTTACATTACAGCTCTCAAAAAACAAGAAAAAAGAAAATGTCAAAATCAGACTCTTCCCCGGAAACAGCTCGCAGCCGTTTGGCCGTGCTCACCGCTCATTTAGTTGGAGCAACGACACTCGAGTCATCTTTGTCGTCGATTAACCGTTCTTGCGTGTCTGCTCAGGTCTCTCCTCCTGGAAACCTCCGGGGCGCTTTGACGGTGATCGATGAGAGGACTGGTAAGAAATACCAAATTCCGGTCTCTCAAGACGGCACCGTCAAAGCCTCTGATTTCAAGAAGGTATATTTTATTTATTTCTTAATTGTTGCTGTTGATGATGGTGATGATGATGATTTCATTTTCAATTCAATTTTTTGTGCGCGCGCGGTAATTTTGGTGCATGCAGATCTCGACAGGAAAGAATGACAAGGGGCTGAAGCTGTACGACCCAGGATATCTGAATACGGCACCTGTTCGATCGTCGATTTCGTATATAGATGGTGATGAGGGTATCCTTAGATACAGAGGCTACCCTATTGAGGAATTGGCTGAGAGCAGTTCCTTTGTGGAAGTGGCCTACCTCGTTAGTCAGTATCCATTTTATTTATTTATTGATTTATGGTTAAGAGGATCTCATCCCTGCTGCTTCATTTTCAGTGTATGGGAGTTTGCCGTCTCAAAGTCAGTTAGCAGACTGGGAATTTGCCATTTTGCAACATTCAGCTCTACCTCAGGGTGTTTTGGTGAGACTCTCTCTCTCTCTCTGGTTGCAAATGCTGAGTGATTATTTATTTATTTTGATCAGTTTTTGTATCATTAATTATTACACTGTGAATAAGTAGTAAAGTAGATTAATATATCGATCAAATATGATAAAATCATGCAAATTGAAGCAAATTAGTTGAAGTGGATGAGATTTAATTGAAGTCCATATCTCATCTCATATTATTAAAGATCATGATTACATGTATTTCAATCTTATTGAATTAATTTTAAATGGTCAATTAGAAAGCAAATGATAAGAATGCTACTTTTTGCAGTATCATTATTTGAATTCTAGGCTTGGTAATACGACACAAAGTTTCTTTAGAACTTCGTATATGTACATCTATATTTTTCATTAGTGAATCTAAATAGTTCGTAAAATCTTACATTTTTAAAATCCGATTGTTCGATCTATTCTTTTTCTGAATATCTTTTGACACATTTAAAATGCATTGTTAGCAGTGTTGATCATAAGTGCCAAGAGATGGACTTGAAACTCATCTATAGCATCAAGAAGTAGAACTATAATGTTGTTTGCTATAAAAATTAAATGAAGAAATCTTGTTACAAGTTGAGGCATGATTTCTTGAAAGTTCCTAAATTTGTATTGCAGGATATTATACAGGCGATGCCTCATGATGCACATCCAATGGGTGTGCTAGTCAGTGCAATGAGCACTCTTTCCATCTATCATCCTGATGCTAATCCAGCTCTTAGAGTAAGCTCATTGATAGATTAGCTTTAACAGTTTAGCTTTATGTTTGGGCATGCTGTTTGTGTTGCATATATTGATCTGCCACTCTTGTGTGTTCTATATCTCTCTCTCTTTTATATCCCTTCCAATGGGCTAAAAAAAGTACTTGCACTTGGTAATGGTAGTAGCTGTTTTGGTTGTCATCTGGTCTTTGAAGCTAATCAAGTTGCATGATTGGCATGGTTCCATCATTCTGCCATAAAGTTTAGTTTTATCATTCATTTCTTATTTTTTTAGTGGAAGTTATGGGCATCAGCATTTTTTATATTATTCTTAAACAGCTATGCCAATGCCTGTTCTTATTGCAATTTATCTTATTAGGTTCTCATACAATTTTTTATTTCATTTGCATTTGGTGCAGGGTCAAGATCTTTACAAGTCAAAACAAGTGAGAGACAAACAGATTGCACGCATTCTTGGAAAGGTTTGCCTAATTCAATTTCCTTTCTTCTTTTGGACCTGGACAAGATGTGGTTTGTGACAACCCATGACTCTGATTTTTCAACTCTTATTTACATTAATATCTATGTTTGTATATTTTCAGCTTTAATTTGTTCACTCTATTCGAGCAAATATAGATGTCAGCAGCCTTGGTCATAATCTGTTGACTGATGAATGCAAATTGTAATATTTTGCAGGCGCCAACCATTGCAGCCGCAGCTTATTTGAGGTTGGCTGGCAGGCCTCCAGTTATACCTTCTAGCAACCTTTCTTATTCAGAGAACTTCCTGTACATGCTAGATTCATTGTATGTTATCTGGTCATCTCTTTTCTTATCAATATCTGATAACCGTGTTATTGCTGTGAAATGCTAATTTGTTCTCATATATGTAATGGTTATCGCCACATGTTTCCTACAACACTACTCTTGTCATTTTTGTTTACCTTTTCCTTTCATTTTTCTTTTGAAAGCCCTTGCTAAATGCATTCGTTGTAATCTCACCTTCCTTGAAGTATTGTATGCTCAATTTATAAAGCTACAGAACAAGATGTGCATGGTGGCTCATCTTCTTTTTTTTTCAAGATTTATTTTCATTTTTGAGATGTGAATTTTCTTTTTCCTTTTACACAATCAAGATTTCCTTTTTCTGGACTTGCAGGGGCGACCGGTCTTATAAACCTAATCCTCGACTGGCTCGAGTACTAGATGTACTTTTCATACTGCATGCAGAACATGAGATGAATTGCTCCACTTCTGCTGCCCGACATCTTGCATCCAGGTACCATCTTAGCACCAAACAAAAATAAAGCAGCCCTTTGTCTTTTCTCACTCTTGTTCTACAAAGTTGCAGTGGTGTTGATATATACACTGCTCTTACTGGGGCTGTAATAAACCAGACCCTTGTCTTTTCTCATTTTCCTTGTCTGAATATGCAGTGGTGTCGATGTATACACTGCTCTTGCGGGGGCTGTTGGAGCATTGTATGGTCCTCTTCATGGTGGAGCAAATGAGGTAACCATGACGGCAGATTTTCGCTTCTACTATTTTATTCCATTTGTAAAAATGGTAGCCCTACCTGTCTGGTAATTTATTTTGTCTCAGCGCTAAGCCTGTTTCTGCTTCATGGATTCCTATAGGCTGTGCTTAAGATGCTAAGTGAGATTGGAACCGTTGAAAACATTCCAAGTTTCCTCGAGGGCGTGAAGAACAGGTGTTTATTTCTCTTATTAAGCGTGTTATATCTTCCACGAAGTTCATAATTTCTTCATGTTTGACGTACTTTTATTTCTTTTGAAGTTTAGATTTAACTTCTTGCACATCTCAATTCTCCAGGAAGCGAAAGATGTCAGGTTTTGGACATCGTGTGTATAAAAACTATGATCCTAGAGCAAAGGTCATTAAGAAACTGGCAGAGGAGGTGTTTTCCATTGTTGGCCGGGATCCTCTTATTGAGGTAACTACATTATTATTATTATTATTATTATTATTATTGTGGGGTGGGGGGTGCTACTGTTGTTTGCAAATGCCCCTATCTCGAAATCATGTGTAATGGTGCATACAATGCTGGCTGTCAACTCTACACGGTTCTTATACCAGAGTTGATGAATTGCTACCGATCCCGATGCAGTAAATACTGAAGTTAACTTTGTAGAGTTATTTATTGCTGGGTTATTGTGACAAGCATTACAACCTGGTATCATTTAAGAAAATAACTCTACCAACTATTGAAGAAAATTGTTCTTATGTAATGCTATATGCTTAAACATAAACTATGGAGAAACAAGTTGTGATAAATTATCACTCACCTTTTACAGTTTCGTATTATTCCACAGTTCAGTGTTTTATGGCCTGCCTCTGCCTTATGTTGCTGTGTATTTTGATGTGTGAGTGTCTGTATGGTCATTTGAGCTGTAATATTTTCTGCCTAGTAAAATATATTAGAGGGAGGGAAAAAACTCCTTATGTCTTTGCAATAGATTTCTTTTGGATGGAAAAAAATTATGCGTGGCTTAACCAGGCTTCTAAGATTTCATTTTCTCTTAAATTTTATAAAAATTCCAGATTTATATCCAATGCAGTCAGTCAGATTGTGTTGCATTTCCAAGCTCTTATGCATTAGTTTCATGCTGTTTGCAGGTAGCAGTTGCCTTGGAAAAGGCTGCACTAGCTGATGAATATTTTGTTAAGAGGAAGCTCTATCCAAATGTTGATTTCTACTCTGGATTAATATATAGGTAGAGATAAGTAGTTATCATTTTTGCACCTTATGGTATAATACATTAACATAAAAGAAAGAAAAAACACCTAGAGGCATGAAAGAACTCGATTTTACCTCAAGCATAAAATGTGTGTGATACAAAGTCTTATTAACAGGGCAATGGGATTTCCGACAGAGTTTTTCCCCGTCCTATTTGCAATCCCTCGAATGGCTGGCTATTTAGCCCACTGGCGAGAGTCACTGGATGATCCTGATACAAAGATAATGAGACCACAACAGGTTCCTTCCTAACTCTTTCTTGAATTTGTTTTGTTTATTCTTAATGTATTCGTGCAACAATTCTTGTTTTGACAAAATGACCATGTATTAAATTTGTCATAGACTTGATGCTTTTCTTGAACCCTGAAATAAGGGGTCTGTCCCATCACATGGATGGTAGACTTGGTTTTGTCAGCACAAGAATTCCATTTTATAGATCATCTTGACTAGTTGACTGATAAACCACTGCTGAAACTGCAAACTCTTTAGTCTTGACATTGGCTTCCATGCTATGGTGGAAGTTGTGATTCTAATCAGGTTCTGGGTTTATGTTACTTCTAGATAGGTTGGAAATTGCATCATTCTAATCCAAAACTACCTCTTATTTTCCGTTGATATGTTTCCTAAACCAAATATAGAAAATGCTGGAGGGCAAATGAAGACAATTGGAAAATCAAAGTTGTGAAACGGTTATTAAAATGCACTTTTTTAGTAACCTGGAGCACAGGCTCAAAGATTGAAAAGGTTTATTTTTATATTTTAAAAAATATTTTTTACTACACCATGGATGTGCAATATTTCATCAATTCCAGGTTGTGCATTGATAATGGATCAGCGTTTTGAGCACATAGGCTGCAGAATGACTCTTATATTGCCATTTCTGAAAAAAATTCACAAGAGCTGGAGGATAAACCATTATTCCTAGATAGGATGCATATTGCTAATATATAGAAGCTTTACATAGCTTCCCTCCAGTGAGCCGAACAAGCGCTTCCAAGAAATTGTTTTCTTTTTTCCAGAAGAAAAGGAACGTAAATCTGATTAATTGACTGAATTGGAGTAGTAATTGCTCTCTGGAGTGGCACGAAAGAACTTAATATGTGTAACTGTTCAAAGTGATCTGTTTGTCAGTTGGGCATGCTATCACCATCACTATTATCAACATGCACATGATCATCAAATATTTGATGAAAAACACACAATCCAAAGAATTGCATGGCTTCAATCAGTAGCTCAACCAAATACTGAGAACTCTTTTATTTCTATTCTGTTAATTAACTGGGAAGGAGGTTCTCCCAAATCCACTTTCTTTTTAGCAATCAGTTATGTTTCTGGTTGTTGTATTGGAATTCTGGGATGAGTCATTTGCTTGGTTATTCAGGTTTACACCGGGGAATGGCTGCGGCATTATATGCCGCTGAAAGAACGGGAGGCATCAAGCAATGCAGATAAGCCTGGTCAAATTTCCGTTTCAAATGCCTCCATGCGACGGCGTGCTGGATCTCGGGTCTAGGTCCCCGCTGGATTTATATAATCCAAGGAAAATAGAATAGAAATCAATGACAAGATACTGTCATGGATTAATAATGTGCCTTCCTTCAAGATCCCTTCAGCCTAAACGCATGAGTGTGAATTTCGCTTTAGGCGTCAATCAGGTCATCGCACCATCTCTGTTTGTATTCGCAGACAATGTTACATAATCTATATTACATGTTTCACTTGATGCATTCGAATGATCTGTGTTTCCTTTCTTTCTTGTTCTCTCGGATGAGGCAGTTATGTCATTTCTTTTTGCAGTATTTGCTATATAGACAACTTTCTTATTTCATTCAACTCCAAATTTACTGGAAATGAGAGTCAACTCATTTTTAGGTTATTCCCCAAATTTTTTACCTCTTGTCTTTACAAAATAAAATAATAATAGCAAGAAAACTGGCGATGTGAAAAAAGCTAGCTGATAAAGGATTTCAAATGTAGAAAAATTAAGCTGTAATTTTGGATGGAATCGGGAGTCTAATTGTACTTTATTTTATCTAAAATTAAAGAGATAATACAGATTCAAGGTCAAATTACATCACTATTGAACGAATCTATATAAAAATTAAGTGATATAATTAGATTTTTAGTAGGTCAATTTGTTTTAATCATGGGCTAAATTAAAGTTTAATTATGATTAAGAATTAATTTGGGTTCAATTGAAGGATTTAATTAAGTGTATGGACTTAATTATATTTTAAACATGTCAAATTAATTTCATTAAAGGTTTACTAGTGAAAAATTAAGTTTGGGAGCTCAATTTAGGTCTAATTGAAAAAATTATAATTTTAAGAGATCAAATTTAATTTTTACCAAGTCAATTGATTGAAATTAGAGGTAAAATTACAAGAAAATCAAAGTTTTCGAGTCAATTAAGAGTTAAATTGAAGAAATTCACAGTCAAAGATTATTTTGAAAAAGGTGTCGAACTCTGGGGACCCAATTGATTGAAATTAGTGATGAAATTGAAGAAAATTAAAAGTTTAATGGTCAATTTGTACAAATCCAAAATCAAGAACTAATGTGAAAAAAACCCTAGAATTCAAGGTTGCTATTGAAGTTCGGTAGGGGTAACATTGCACAAAATTAAAAGTTTGAAGCCAATCAATAATGTAATTGAGAGAAATCACAAATCAAAAAACTAAATTGAACTTTATCAAAAAAGCATCAGTTTAGTTATTGTTCATCTTTTTTGTTTTTGCTTGAAAAGACTGCTCAAGAGGATACTTTTCAGGGGTATTTAATACTTTATCTCTGCACCAAATTTCACAAAACTTGCACGAAAATGATGGGTTGACATTTGACTACACCCCAATATGATTTTTTTTGGCTGATTGGCACCATACCGATTGTGATGCCGACCCAAAAAGGTTAACTCAGACAACTTTTAACTGCCAAATTTGACAGTTCATGATGATTACTTTAAGTCAATGGTTGGAATCCTTCGAAGATGAATCAAGAGCTAAGATTTGACACCAAAAAAGACAAAGTATCCCTCTTCCACCCTCTATAAATAAGGGTGGATTCCATGCCCTGAGCATGAAGAAATAAGAGGGCAAAATGAGCTAAAAACCAGCATCTTTAGCATTTTCAACATTGTTTTTCCTTCTTCCCCATTGCCGCCACCTCCTGCAGCCACCAATAGATTAGATCCTCTCCCTAGCACCACTATGACCGATAACTCCTCCCTAAGCACCACTATGACCCAACGACAACCACCATCTCCAACAACCCTAACAGTTTCTACTTCTTCCTCTCCAACAATGTTAGCCTCTCCACCTCAACCTCTTTACGAGCCACACCCCCACATTAAACCTCACAGCAGCAATTGCCTCACCACCTTCAGGCCAGGTAACTTTCATCTCTTCCTCATCTCTGCCCCCCCTTCCCACATGTACTCCTTTTGCATGCAGAACATGAAATAATTCACGTCCTGCAACTATTAACTTCTGTCAGCATATGCAAGGTGGGCTAGACCTATTTCGGCCCAACCTAGATGGTTAGGCTCGGTCTAGCCCAACCCTAAAAAAAGCCAAGTATGTTGGGTTGCCAATCAGCTCAACCCGACTTGGCTAGGCCGGGCCTAGCCTATAAAATAATAATATAATATAATATTAAAAAAAAAACGTTAAATTTTTTAAAAATATTTGTGGGTCCCGCACATGTTTTCCCAATAATTTTATATAATATAGGTTGTAGACTTACACTGTAAGATACAAACCCAATATTAAAAAATATCTAGCTTTCTCTGAAACTTTTCTATAAAAAAAAATAAAAAATTTTCAAAAAACAAATTAAATTAGTTTCCTCTTTCAAAATAAAAAACAAAAAAAATATTTTTTTTCGTGCATACGGTCAAATCCTAAAGGTTTTCTAAATATATTTTCATACAAAAACAAAAATTGCATCTTTCTCATGTTTTAAAATGAAAAATGAATATCGTAACCAATTTATGATTATCCATTAGGATTTGACCAAAATATAAAAAACCCTTCAACAATTATTTTATTTAATTAATATATGTAGTGTTATGATTTAGTTGTTGACTTAAATACTTGGAGTATAAAATTGCATTGTAAAGTATACACTTAGATATTAAAAATATAAAATAAATATGATGTTAAATTTTAGACCTTAGAATAGTTAGAATTTAACCCAATAAGATAGAGACTTTCTCATGAAGAGAGATTTACCTTGAACCTTAGATAAGACTAACGAATAAAAATATAACTTAGAAAAATAATTAAACAATAATGTAGCTTACCTTATAGATATGATGCACAGGGAGTGATGCGTCTTCCCCTTCCACAACTAGTCTCTTACCTAGATTCTTGCAGACCATAGGTTTTCGAGTAACCATAATATTAGATAGCGACTTTTAAACTTTATAATCATGGCTTTATGATTATATCTAAACCCTCTTTTTAACACATACTCTCAGGAGACAGACTCGTCATCGCTTGACCCCGCACGCATCCTGCAACAATACTCTTTTTATGTGTGTGTGGTGTGGGTCTAGCAATATAAGACACACAACACTTCTATCCTTCTTCTATTTTTGTGTCCTTTCTCTTCCTTTCCTATCTCTTTCCTCTTCTTTCCTTTTTACTTCTCTTCATCCTTTCATCTTCTTCTTTTTCTATTTTTAGTTATTTCAATCCAAGAAAACCAATGGTGTTGGACATGCCCAATTGTTGGTTGATTATGGTTTTACTATTTCTATGTACTATTTTTACACAACGACTTTTTTATAAAACAGTTACACATTTTTCTCTCCTCCTTTTTCTCTTCTCCTTTCTTTCTTCCCTTTCTCCACTTTTCCGGCTCCTTTTCTCTTTCTCTTCTTCGACTCCTTTTTTTTTCTCAAGCTTTTTCTTAGCCTTCTTTCTTCCCTTCCTCTCCTTTTCTTTCATCAAATCTTCGTGTCCCGCATCATATTAGCTGCCAAATTCTTTTGCGAATCGAAACTGCTGTAGCATTCTTTGCAAATTAGACCTTTTGCATCGATTCTTTTCGTTCTTTTTAACGGTCATCGGAGTTCATTGTATCATAGTTTGCCTTCCAGCGCCGTATTGGTTACGATGAGCAGGAGTGGCAATCATTATTGTCCAACGTGGAACCGTGCCTTTCCCAATGCCTTTAAAGACAACGAAGAGTTTTCCATAATATAAATTTCCATAACGTCAACTCTTGGTTTGGAAGAATCTTGAAAATTAAAGTTAAAACTACTGAAATTGACTCCAAGCTAGCAAACATAGATCCAGACAGAGAGTAGACTATAAAGTCCTGTGTCGGGAACTTTTCTGTCAGCATCCCAAGTGGATCATTTTAAATTTTAAATTCATAATTAAATTTTACTTGTGAATATAAATAGTATCAGTTATGCTCGTATATTTTTCGTTCAAAGAGACTGGTATAACCGACGGCGGAGTGCGGACCAGTAGCATTATTTGAGAACATTTATTAAACTTATGAAAAAATATAAATTAAATATTTAAATAAAAATCAATAATATTAATTAAAAAAAAACAGAGAGAACGAAATTGAAAAGGAATATATACCCAGCCCATCAAACCCCATAATAAAAATAGTTGCTAGCTAAAGCAAGATGAGTTCATACCTGCCTCTTGATCCGTAGAAAATGTCCCAAGATCAAGAATATTTTTTGATTGAATTACGTGTTCTAGATCGAGGAAGTAGTCAACCAAATTGAAAAATCAGCATTTCTTTCTCCACTAGGTGCCTCCACCCATCAACTGTTTTTCAGAATATTTTTATTAAGAATATATTGAAATAAAATTTTTTTATTTTAAAAAAATTATTAACAGAACTAAAAACATAAATAAATTAATTTTAAACAAAAATAAATAAATAAATTTTGATCAATACCAAACAGGGGCTTAGCAGTTCCACGTAACTGCAGTGCATAAAATCTCAATAGCAGCTGGTAAGCAAGGACACTGTACATTATTGAAAAGAGAAGAAAAAAAATTCATGGGAACCATACTGGCATTAATAAAATAAAATGGTGATAGTACAAAAATTATAATAACGACGTGAATATGTATTAACAATTGGGAATACTAATTGTAATTTGTTGGCTAAAATAAATATACAATATTGATAAAACCTACTCCCACCAACCATTATGTCTCTCGCAGGTAAGAGATAGTACAGGGTACAGCGTGGTATCTTCAGCAAATTCGTGTAGTGCACAAGAAATAACCTGTATCATACTGTAGAGAGGCCAGTGTGAGCAGAGACTGAAGGCAAAACCTTCTTCCCTCTGGTCTCACACAGTGCCATAGGGTGTCTTCAAATGGAATATATGCGAGAACTTGCGCAATTTCCCTCTTCATCCCAGAATTCTGCATTTCCTAATAAACTTGTCTGAAAAATTTACATGTCTATTCCATAAACTTCGTAGCTCAGGGAACCCAATATCAAGCCATGGCTTTGCCGGGCCACTAAAATGTAAAACCGCGGCATCACCCAACATCTTGATATTGTGAGCTTGTGGGGGTCTATAACCTAGTCCACCGACATGCCATGAAGGATCAATTGGATGTACCTGACCCTCGAAAGCAAGCAAGGCTGGTGGATGCACTCCTGGTTGCCATAATTCCATCCCAAAATTGAGGTTCTGTAAACAAGATAGATAATATTAAGATGATAAGCAGAGGAAAGAGATCCTATATCCATATGTGAGGATGCAATGTTCTTTTATCGTATTCTGACAGAAAAACAAAATCTGGGAAAAAGCAGCATTGCATGAAAGTAATGGGAAGAAAGACTAATGGGAGAGAACAGGGAGTACAATAAAGAAATAATGGCAAAATTTCTGCTGTAATCAATCAATAGCATAGGCCCTTTATTTAGAGGCCTCTTGAGTTTTCGATTTTTTCATCAAATTCTTATTTTGCTCCTAGAAAGGGAAGATGAAAATTGAAAATTTTAAAAATATTGATGGCTATTGATAAAAATGGCTATTGATAAAAATGAATATTCATTTTTTGTTTATTCATGAGTTGTTTTTCTTAAGAAGAAGGGGGGGGGGGGGGGGGGTTGATTTTAATTTTAATTAGAAGTTGTAACCTCAGCCTACACCACCCAACTCCACCATCACTACTACTGTGTTCGGTATAGCATGACAATAGCAACCACCAAAAGGTCCAAAACCTATCCAATTATCTCTACATGTAAACCTCAAATCCCTTGACTGGAAAAGTGAGAATGCCAAGTGGCTGGTTTATGGGGAATGAGGAGCTTTCAGTGGGTAGGTGCAGTTATAGGTGATAACTGCTTGGAATGTAAGGTGGCATAGTGGGTAGTGTATTAGATGGACGTGGAGTCACAAATGTAGTGAAATAACTAACAAGTGTCTGGGTCAGATAAGCCAAATATTCACTTAGGAATGAGGGAGTGGTTATCGTAAACAAGAGGTGGGTTCCATCAATTATCCCTATTCATCACCTGCATTGTAATAATAAGCAAAATGCAGGACAATAGTACTCGAGACTAACAACATAATTATTTTACAAGTGTTTAAAAATATTACAGACATACATGTATTCTACAAGACAAACGGTCTACCCTAACACTATCATGTGTTTGAAAGAAATGTCTTGTATTATAAAAGCCTATATGCGACATGTATGAATTCTTCTTTTGTGTGATAGTGTTTTTCTCTAGTTAAACATTCAGTGCACCAATCAACCCAGACATCAGCAGTAAGGTAACCTTTCAGTATTACTCATTGCACTTTCTATAATCAATGATAAACCTAGATTCATGTGGCTCATTCTCTAATATATTTCATTGGGATAACTAGAAAGAAGGCTTTCAATTTTTTTTACTTAGTTGTGATACACTAATTTGGTACAATTGATTCTCTCGATCCTTCAATTCTTCTTGATGTAGTTTCGCATTGGATGGTTAGAGTCACCAAACTAATGTTTCCAGTAACTAGTGAAATATGGCAATTGATATAGCATAGCACATGGTTAAAAATCAGAAGCTTAGTTACTATCAAAATTTAACGAGCTGAGAAACTCAATCATGCCAAATTAAGGTGATAGGATACAAACAGAAAAGTTCTAAAAGATGGAATCAATTGTAGCGACGCCATGTTTCATCTAAAACCAGTTTGATGCTGCTATAAATAAAATGACAATGGACAGTCTTGCCATGTCCATCTTGTGAAATAACACAATTTGCTATATAAGATACACTGAATATGAGAAAGTGCACTTACATGTTTCAACCATTTATGATAATTTGTAGTGATTTTGACCCTCCTCCAAGCTTCAAGATCAAAGACATTCACACCATAGAGCCAAACACAACGATCATGGTCAAAATTGGATGATATTATTGGGTAAGAAAAGTTCAAGTAATCCTTGTATTTTTTTCCTGGGCAGCAGTTGTCTCCACACCATGAATCAACAACTGCGCCAACAACTTTCTTGTTGAGATCCAATTCCCACAAAGATGACATGTCATGTTGTACCACAACATCTTCGTCTAAGAATACTATCTTGTTGAGATCTGGAAACAGCTGCATGGTCCATGAAAATCATGGAATAATCATTATTAAATACTTTGTACATTAAAAATGTAGTTCATTCAAACAGAGAAGCATACCGAGTACTACCTCAGGGATATAAATTCTGAGATGATTCAAAAGGGAGAGGCAGCTAGGGGTTAAAGCCTCCAAACTTCTTCTGTTTACTCCCTCATGTTGAAAGTTGGCATTTCTCAAATTGTCATTGTAATGGCTCCAAATTAAGCGATGAATCTCTAACATCTCTTTGACATGGACATTCACCTCATGAGACCAATCATATTGGTGCAACCCCTTAACTTCCACAGCTGCTGATTTAATAGGATTGATTGCAAACCATGCATTCATCGGAATGTAAGTTTTTTTGTCAGTGACTATATGGAAAACCAACTTTTCAGGTTTGGCTGAGTGTTGGACTGTGGAAGAGATGACAACGGAGGCAGCAAGAACATTATCAGTTAGAAGAACAACATGGTGGAAGGATGGATCAGTGAGGCGATAAACATATTCAGGGGGAGGTAAATGAGATCGGGCCATGGCATTTACAGCATATTCTTCAGCTAGTTTAAGGCAAAGGCAATGCAAGCTCTTTGGAACACCATGTGAAGCTAAATGCCAGTTTATTGATTCTTGCTCTCTGGCAGACTGAACCTTGAGCTCCATCATTGATAGCTGCATATTGAATACAAAATAAAATGATTTGAATTGTAACACAATTCACACTAGGTGTTACAATAATTGTTTTGATGAAAGCTAGATGACTTTATAATGCCATGGAATACTTACTTAAAATTGTATGTGAGGAAGTGTAGCTTGGTTATAGATGATGTCATTGCTCCTAGTTTATTGGTTCTGATTAACTTTCATTATGAAAAAATAGTGAAGCCTAATGAAGAGACAGTCATAATAACAGCTCAAAATAGGAGTGAGGTGCATTGACACTTTGATCATTATTTCATCAGAATGACAGTCCAAACAAACATGACATGTACATCATGCATCACCACCCAACCACACATGCATGCAGGTGTAAAACAAACGATCCATACACAGACATTATGATTCGAGCCCCACAGATGTAATATAATTCCAATCCCAGCCTTGTGCCATTTAGCTCTTCTAATAAATATTAGAAAATGAGTAAAAGGATGCATGCCACCGAGAGTATGAAATAAATGTTAGAAAATGAGTAAAAGGATGCATGTCGACATGGGCATTTCAGACCTGCTAGGAGGCAGAAGCGTTTGTGGTCCCATTACATGCCCAGACTTGCCTCCGATAAATAGCAATTTGCTAGTGAAAGATCACTGTCACTCATGAAATATGTAAATATGGTGTACACAAAAATCCACTGTGAATGAAAGGCCTAATCAAAATGAAAAAAACAGGTGACTCAACATTCTTAATCATTACATAGTTAAAGATAAATTTCCTCTCTCTCTCTCTCTCCAAAGCTATTTGTGCATCAATGGTAGCTCATTGGTATATTGGTCAAGGATGTGAACGAGTTGGTGAAATTGTGCTAATCTTGCAAAATTTGTAATGGTAACTCACAAATCACAGGATTTTACACTCCTTTATCTATAACAGGGCATCATGGACTCATTAGAGCATGAATTGTCTTGGGACTTCGAAGGGCAGTAAAGGGATGGTATGATTCCATCTTTGTCGTGGTCAATTGATACTTGAAGATGGCACACTCATGTTGCTAAATTTTCATGCTACTCATGTTGCTAATTTTTTTTAAAGAAGTGGCAGGGCTATGTGGTGATCCTTATTCTATGCTTTCTCATAGGGATGTGAAGTTTGTAGAACACATTTGGAGGACATCATGAAGGAAAGCAGGAACTCAATTGAAATACTCCAGAACTTGCCATTCATAAAAAAATGTTAGTCAAAGTTTAGGGAGAATGCTGATTTTTTGGAATCGTGTGAAGAGTCGACTTGTTTTCACTTAAAAAAATTCTGTGAATAGAACCTTTAAGATGATACCTTTTGAGGCTTCATTTAAACTCAAACCACAACAAGTGCTTGATTTTGTTCTTTTTCCACTTAGGACTCAGGAGTGTGATGATGGAGAGGCTTTTGCAGATCATATAAGGTGAGTTCATGAAAAGGTGATGGTGCCTTGAAGGCAAGCAACAAAAGTTATGCTAATGCAAGCAATCAACATCGCCAAGTTGAGTTTGAAGAAAGAGACATAATTCTTATATACTTGAAGCAAGAAAGGTTCCCTAAAGGCACTTACAATCTGAGATCAAACAAGCTTGGGCCATGTAAGGTGCTAAAGAAAATAAAACATTTACGTGATTGAGATTGGATTCACAAATAAGCCTAGTCTTCAATAGTTCTGATTTGTATCCAATTGAGGGTTTTGATGGAGAAGTAGTTGAAACTTGAGCAATATATGACACGGTCGAAGGTTATTGAAGATGTGTTAGATGTGAAAGAGGCCGAGTCACAAAGGTACTTGGATGGTTGAAGAAGAGCCTGACCCCCTATAAATGTACAGTGAAGTAGTGAAAATTTTCTCAAGTTTTCATAACTAGGGAGAATGACATAGGAGCTTCATTATAGTTAATTATTTTCAGAAATTTTGTTTTATTGTATTAGTTAGTAATCACAACCTAGCAATGTAACTTCTAAAACATCTGGATGGTTATTAAAAGTTTTGTTTAGTAGTTTAATCGAAAGGTGGGATTAAAATTTTAACTCTGGCCCTAATATAGATACACTCTAAGTTACAGTATCATAATATTATTTTCATCAAATAGACTTCAAAAGCAAAAAGGTTTTCTAAAACCCTACATTATAACACATAGTTTGAAGATCATACTTGTTTCTAGCCTTGATTCCAGACATATTGCTGTTTCACTCCCTCAACTATGCCAAAATTGCTTCACAGTCAGGACTCTAGTCCATAGAAAATCTTGTTAGATCAAGCACTCTTGTCAGTTTAGAAACTGATAAATAAACATGCCTAACACCCCATAAAATGTCTCCCATATTCTCAAACTAGAAAGAATCTTATATTTTTTTCTTTGAACCTTGAGCTACAAACGCGTAGAAATTGCTTTGGTTTTACAAGCAGCTAAAATGTACATTTTAGACAAACATGGGAAAGTCTAAGACCATGAGCAATGATCCCAGCAAGGACCTAAGAAAAGGTGGCATCAAATTAGGATTGTTAGAAGACATGCAAATTGGTTTACTTGCAACAGAACTGATAAAAGTAGCATACATTGTGATGGCATATGAAACTTCCAGTCATATCACCAAAATAAATCTCAAACGTTCATATAATCCATAAGTAAATAACTCTTTTCTTGAGCTCCAAATGTTAATCAAACAGCCCTGGATGAAGTGGCAACCAATCAAACTTTGATGTAAGAGCTTTTTGCATCACGTGATAAGCTTTTTAATGGATGTCGTACTTGTAAGTAAATACTCTCTCAAAGCAACAAAAGTCCTTTCACAAACACCACAAAATATTAACAATGACTTAAAAATTCACCATGTGTCAATTAATCATGTTTCTTTTTATCACAGAAATCCCTCTTCTGCTCTCCTCCTTGGCAAGAAAACCAAGATGTATGCGAGTGCATGTGATGTGTGAAAGTGCAAATGTAACATCAGAGGGTCTTAATTGCTGAGTAATGAGCAGCTGATGGCATGAAATGGATGGTACTAGGAACTAAGAAAGAACCTAACTTCAATATATTTAGTTTTAATATGGCTATACAGAAACAGATGGATTACTAACGTAGCAATATGGGTTGTTTTATTTTCTTCACTTGATAAAATAACAGCAGCAAAACAATACATCAAACTAGGCTTTTATAGTGGACTGGAAGACTTTTACCAATTCAAAACACCCATCAATACCAAGAACATGACAGTAAAAAATAGTGGCTGAAAGAAATCACAAGAAAAGTAAATGCCACTTGAAGCAGACAAAACTAAACAGAAAATTAGTTAATGTAATTAATACAAATACATTTTTGTGTGAACGCGTACCATGGCCTTGGTCCTGAAAGCAAAGGTCTTTATGTCTTGCTGGTTCGAAGTCATTTCGTTGACAAGCACATTGAATGATTCTGTTGAGCCCTCTCTTCTATAATCACCATCATTAGTGCCATGGCCCTCCTTTGCCTCCATTAAAGCTCTTGCCAGTTCTTCCCTTAGCTTTTTAAATTAGGTTGGTATACATGCATCACCACAAGAAGAATCATCACAAAAATGGAAATAGAGTAGAATTTGGAATAACATGGAGGAGAATTGCACCACAACTGATCAAGTGCACTAGAAACTAGAAAACAAGCAACTGGTGGAAGTAAAATACTAATAGTTCCTCAAAATGAATTTGTTCATGAACTGGTCTCTGCAACTTTCATACTGTTTATGGTTCTAACTCTCAAACACAAAATACTAAATATATTTATAATAGGACCAAAATAGCATCACCGCATTTCTATTTTAACAAGAAAGTCATTCATTACTCTATCATCTCAGGTGAACGAAAGGGAATTTGGAACAAAACTGGGCCCATGGTGGATGATGCGTATTCACAGACTAGAACTAGGGATCCCAAACAAATTGATGATTGAAAAGCTGAAAGATATGAGAGAGGTGCTGTACCAGTTCCTCAGTAAAATGAAACGGCAAGGTGTAAAAATCGCTAGTGCTGAAAAATTCAGTGGACAATAAAAATGAAGAATAATGTTATTTCTTAAGAAAGTTTCACAAGAATAAGTTTCAAGAATACACTGAGTCATTAGATTAATCGGATTGCATTAGATCTCATATTAAGACCATGACTCGGTAGCTCACAATCTTCTTGAAACTCATCTTCTTGTTAAATAGCATTTCTCATTTTTATCCACGATAATCATCCATTTTAGAGGGTTGGCTTGGGATGTGTAATGTCTAATTTTACTTGAATTTCTTGAAGCTGTTTCCTATGTTCTCCCTTAACTGAAATCAGCTCGTCTTCTTTGGAACATGATCTACAACGTTAGTTCAATCATATACTTTAAAAGGAAAGGAAAATGCTATGAACACCCGCTAAACATTAACTTAACATGATTCTTGAAACTTACTCTTGTATAATTTTCTCAGGAAATAGCATTATTTGATAAACATTGCGCCCGTTAATTCATACAAGAACAAAACAACAACAATCAGCACAACATATGTTAACGTGTGCCCTATCCTTGTAGCATTTACTCTTTACACGTGTCTATAGTTAGAGGAACAAAATATTTTCGACTTGGATTTAGTTTAAAGAGTAATTGAAAAGGAAAACAAAATTTTGTTAGCCCTAGTTGCTCCCTTGTCTTGTTTCACCCTAAAAAAAAAAAAAAAAAAAAGTACTGAGAAATTTAAAGAATAGTTTCATGAAAAAATGACATACCAAAGATGCTTCGCTCCCGCCGAGTAGCCCCCATCCTATGCAGTCTGCATAAACAAAAATAAAAATAATGAATAAATTAAAACACAAAAGAAATAATAACAATCGATGAGCTGTACTAGAAGTTTTCACAGAAGGTACGAAGATGAAGCATCGGGTACAACCACGAGCAGCACCAAAAATTAACTATGAAATAAATTAAACAGCAAAAGAACGAGTAATTAATCACTACTGGTTTAATTTATTTTGATGTATTTACCGAGAGCAGAATTACAGGCAGAGGCAGATTCAAGAACCAAAAACGCAATTCTAACAAAAAGAAAGGGCAAAACAATCGAAAGCAACAGCACCACCGGCAAAAACGTCCGGCGAGTAATCCGACGAGTTGCCACCGTGGATCCCTTGGCAGAAGAGTTGGTGGTGCTGATGGTGACTCTCTTGATCCCGGTGGTGGAAATGTAAAACTTCATCTCATTATTTCTGTCTCGTCTCGTGAAATCGATCTATTAACAGTAGCAGAGCGTGTTCTTTTCTGGTGGAGAGAGGGGGGGGGTACAAAAAGACAAAAGGGAAGCCGCGGGAAAATGATAGATTGCAATAATTACACTGTCGAGGGGTGAGTTTCGATGATTTCTGCCTATGGGTTTTGGGTTTAATTACGGATTTGTCTTCGACTTTTTCAAGTAGTAGTTTTATCACCGACAGATGGGAGAATATCCCATAAGCTCACGCACGCACTATTTGCTAATTTACGGCAGAGGTTCAGGCAAAAGGTTTTGCTTTTCCTGAACTAGTGGGCTGCGAAATACCCCCCCCCCTCCCCCCCCGAGTATAATGCTGTTATTTTTTTATAAAAAATGTTTAATTTAATTTTTCCAATGATCATAAATGTTTAATTTTGGTATCCATCGGTGGTTTTTTATCTGAATAACTGTGGTGAGTTTAGTTATTAAAGTGTTGATGCAATATTATTATTAACAAAAACTAAGAGGGGGTGGTGTTTTTACTTTGGCATAATTATAAAAAAAATATGGTGTTGAGAGAATAACTAGCGGTATCTTAATAGTTGGTTTTTAAATTTACCCTTAAAAAAGACACAAACATATAAAAAAAAAGAGAAGACAAAACTCATGACTTATAAAAAATAATAAGAATATCCCTACCTAGGATTTCTCTTTCCTAGTTGTATCTATTTTTTTCCTTAAAGTGAGCTCAGTGAATAACTAATAAGATATTACTAGTTATTACCTAAACACTATAAAATTTCTCCAGCACCACAATAACATCAGACATGAAATATTATGAATTGCGATGGTGTTTTTTTTTTCACTTCTAAACTTTTTTGTTTTTATTTTTGCTCTTATATAACCACATTAATGGTCAATTTAAGTGAATTTGTTAAGAAATGACAAGATTTAAAAATAAAGGATGAGTTTAAAAAAAAAGCATAGAAAATAGATGGTGGTTTCAGGATTTGCATGAAAAGTTTATTTTGATCCTTCTACTTTTTCAAATGATAAATTTTTGGTCACTCTAGATTTTGAAAATTCAATTTTGATCAACAACTTTATTTTTTTTATGTCTAAGTTTGTGGTTTGAGAAAAGTTAGAGAGTTTTTAGATTCTAGTGGTAGAAAGAGAGAGAATCGTTAGATAACTCTTATTTCGCCTATAAAAAAAGGTTAATTTTGGTATTAGTGAGTTTTATTGGATAAGAAGAGTTGCATTGTAGTGTTTTTTTACCTTCTCATTGATTAAAAAGATAGATCTAAACTTAAAAAGTATTTTTAGATTTGAGTTGATTTTAGATTTTTTTTTACCAATTAAATGTTACTTTAATACCATAAATGAGTGTTTTGAGGTTGCTATAGTTTTTTTAGGTTTTTTTTTTTTGCTGAAACAATGGTTAAAATAGGTTTGTTTACTTGTGGGGGTTAGTTGCACGACTTTTCGACTACCTGTTGTTATAGTTATAAAACTCGGCTTGACTCGACAGGTTGATCCTGGACTGAAGCTACTCAGAGCCTTAGTTGGGTTTCAAATCACAAATACTCAAATATGCAATTGGTCTAGTTAAACTCGGGTGACCTGCCGGTTTAACCCAAAATCAGGGTGAGACTGAAGATTTTTTTTGTATTTTTTCTTATTTTTCTAATAAACCCTAAAAATATAAAATCAATTTATGAATCTCTATTCTCAAATATATTTTTTATAACTTGCATCCATATGAATTGTTTCTTAATTTTTTTAATGTAAGATAACTAAACTACACTTCAAACCCAACATTTTTTTTTATTGTCCTACATCTACATGCATTGTTTCAAAACTTTTTTCATGTAGTATATTAAAACCTCAAACATAATTTTCTTTTTATTTTCCTGGGTTGACCCATGTGATCTGGGACCTAGTTCCTTGGTTAGGTCAACCCTCAGGCTGTATTTAATAAATATGCTTGTAGCAGCTGAAATATAAAATAGTAAGCGACGCATCGTCTTTTTAAAAAATCAAAGGGCAGATGATTAAACAAGGAAAAAAAAGCATGCCCAAGCACGTGGGTTGCCCGTGCCCGTGCCTTGTCCTTTTTTCTTTTTTTTATTTGTTTTCTTTTAAAAAAATTATCTTTCACAATTTTATCACTTATATTGGATATATATTGATTTTTCTTGCTGCTTTTTTTTTTAATTCTATCATTTGATATTTTGTTGATTATTAATTAGGCAACATAATTTGTTTTTGTCTGGTTTTGTAGGTTTATCGTGATTTCAAACAAATGCCCCCATATTTTGTTGGTTCTTAATTTTATAATATTTTTCATATAATTAAATATAAAATTGTTGAACCCGTTATATTCATGAGTTGAATCACATGTTTTGCTATTTAACTTCAATTGATTAGGAATTAGGCTTCATAATTTATTTCGATTTGTTTTTTATTAAGTTATTGAAGTCTCAAATAAATATTCAGACATTGAGTTGATTCTTGATTTTACATGAAACTATTTTGTTATCATGTGATTTGAATAAAAAATAGTCTAGTTAATTTTTAAATATGGTTATGTCCATGATCAAGGTTACGGATTCGATAGGTTAGGTCGTGAAATATGAATTGATCTAATAAATCACTGTTTTGGTATTCTAAAAAAATTATATCATTTTAAAAATTATATTTAAGCTCAAACCAGGTTTTTGCAAGTTGCCCAACTTGCTTTAAAACTTGTCAAATTGACGGTGTCATATTAAGTCAACTTCAAATAATTTGATTTTAAAAATGAGTTAGGCACAAGAATGACTCGGGAGGTTTCAGAATTTGATCCACTAGCTGCTAAAAAAAGTTCCTTGCAATCCAGATATTATGTTTCGAGTTTAAAATAATTATTGTGGTTTATAATATAACACGAGTCACTTACCTAGTCTTATCTATCGTATAAATTTCAAACTAAGTTTGAAAAAAAAAAACGTGTATTTTGTACTTATATTTATATTTATATTTTTATCTGATTATTTCCGCTCTAATTTTATCTATACAATGTTATTATTTTTTTAAAAAATTATTTGCGATGAATGTTGAAAAATGTTGAGGTTGATGTAATCTCTATTTCATACCACGTGGCAAAAAAAAATGTCTAGAGTGGAAAAAAAATGAAAGAGGAGGTTAAATAAAAAACATGAGTTGATATTCTAAAAAATAATACTCCATACAATATAAAGCAAAACATTTGTAAAATATTAGTTGGCGACAGGGGAGAAGCAGTTATTTTAAATCACATATTTAAGACCCCGACTCAACATCTAAGTTGTAAACTGAGAAAGTCAACTCAGATGAACCTAATATTTGACTAAAAAAAACCTAAAATGAGATTATTTTAATTAAAAAACAGTTACGATTTCAAAGTCAACAAAATTCCTAAAATGCCGAGGAAGCGTTTGAAATTTTAAATCCAGTTAAGAATTAAAAAAAAAATCATAATTGTTAATAATCCTTTGCCTTCCAAGTCCAATGCACATTGTCATCGTGGCCTTAAGATCGATGCCCAGCCGGGCGTATTGCAAATTTATTTTTGTTTTATCAACTTTTTAATTATTTTTTACGAGTTAAGATTAAATTTCTCTCCATTTAAATCAAATACACATTATACATATTTGGATTGATGCTTTGATGATAAATAATTTTTCTTATCGTGTTCCTTAAGATTCGAATACTAAGTCATAATATGAACAAAATGTTTTTAGTTATAGTCATATGATATGCGTTTTATCGAGGATTGAATTTTTTTTTATATATAAAAAAGTAAATATATAGGTTTTTTTAATATTTTTGAATATGTTAAAAATTAAAATAATTATACACGTATCTAATTAAATAAATTGATATTTGATAAAAAAATAACTAAAATTAAAATATTTGATCTCACAAAACATTTAATGTGAAAAGAAAATGAAAACAAAAACATGAAGATTAGTTCCCAAAAAAATAAATGTTGAAGGTTGAGATTGAAAAAAATAATTAAAAAAGAATAAAATCAACTTATGTTAACTTTCAAGATCTATGACCATCGTATCAGGCCGAGACTGACCGCATAGAAAACAAACCCAAAAAAACAACAAAGTAAAATCCTCGATAAAAAAAAAATTAAGTGATGAAACTGAAAAAAATAATTAATTAAAAAATAATTTGAGTTAATTTTTTTTTTATTCGAGGAAACCCTATCTCTTCAGAAAGCGTACTTTGTGGGCTCAGGTGAGCGAGTAAAACCCCGGATGTCCCAGACTCTTACAAGAGATGAACGCTCTAACTCGAACTCGAGACCTGTTATGCAGATCTCAAGCCCTTTACCATCACGCTAATAAAAAAGATTTCAAACAAAATAAATAACAATAAAAAGAATGATGATGAAATTCAATATAAAAATAAATCAAAATCAAATGTAATTGATGAAATTAAAAATAAAATTCACCTAGTAAAAGGACAAAAAGAAGAAGAAAATGAATGAGAACCAAATTTAATATAAAAATCATATTATACCAAATGATCAAGGACAAAATTGAAGAAAAACATTAAATTAAAATAAAGATAAAATACAAAATAAACAGCAATTAAAAGAACGATGACCAAATTAAATACAAAAAAATAAATGATAGGACATCATTATACCTTAACAATGAGAAGAGAGAGAAAAGGAAAAGAAAAATAAAACAATGACTTTACTGTTCACACACGCTATATCACCAGAGAAGAATGTTGGTGTGTTTTCAAAGCCACTATGGAAGGAGGAGTTCCACAACAAGATTTTGTTGCACGCACCACCGGGAGGGCATGGGTGACGTCCACTATTCATGCGTGACATGTGTCAATAATTTTTTAATAATATTTATATATATAAAATGATTAAAATGCCCTTTATGAAACCTAGGTGTAACTACAAAACCAAAACTAAAAGATAAAAAAACCCTTTTAAGTAAAGCTTATTTAAATAATTTTGCCATGCATAAAAAAAATATAAAAGACTACATTACCCCCTACACATCATTAGTGTTAAAAAAAACATATTAAAAGTAAAAGGAACAAAAAGCCTCCACAAGGAAACTCTAAAACTTTTGATCCCAATTGCATCAAATTAATTATAGTGTGCATAAACAAAGGAAATGTCTACAAAGCTCCCACACGTCAATTCATTTTTTTTTTCTGAATCTGAAAATGACTATTGTGTCCCTATAAAAAAAACCATTTTACTCCTGTATAGTGAGTTAATCTGATGATTTCTCCGAGGTTAAATTGAAATTTTCACTTTGCATTGCTACACACCATTTACATTTTGTTAATAATTCTCACAATACTCACAAGCTAAACTATAAATATGTTTTTAGTAACTGATGTGTGATATTTTTATAAAAATAATTTTTAATTAAAAATATATTAAAATAATTTTTTTATTATTTTTAATATTAACATATTAAAATAAAAAAAAACAACTAAAAGAATATTAATTTAATAATTTTTAAAATAAAAAATAATTTTAAAAACATTTTTAAAAATAGCTGAACCGTAATAACAACACACCCCACCCCATGAAAGGTATGCTGGTTCCAAAATGAAACGAAGAAAAAAAGAAAAAGAAAAAGAAAAAAAAGAGAGGATATTTCGAGTTTTCGAAGCTGCTCTCAAAGCACAGTCCACCAGTTACATAAAAAACCAGGAACAAAAAGGCCAAAAAATAATAATAAAAAAATCATCTGAGCGTCCAAATCCATCCATAAATAAGACCCAAGCAAACCCCTGTAAGATAAACCACAGGGAAAAAAGAATGGCAATGGCAATGACAATTGTAAGCTACGTATCAGCAAACTCAACGACAACGCCCCTCTCTCAAGATTCCTCGTCCTCTTCTTCCTCAACTCCTTCACCAAGACAAACCAAAGTGATACTTCCCAAAAAGAAGCCATTAAAATGGTCGACAGGGATTGCTCCTGGGGAGTATGGTGGTCCACCTACTACCACAAAGCTCCGCAAGTACTGGGGAGGCGAAGGTGAAGACCCTTTAACCTCTGATGATTTTATTTGGAACAAAGACTTCATGCCTCGCATGAAAAGACTTCTTCATAATGATCCTGTAGACCCTTTTCTTCAGACCTCTCCTGCTATGGTCTCCTTTTTAACTTTTCCTCTCATGTTATTTTTGTAGAATTATTTTCTATGTTTTTAGACTTGTTAATTAGTTTAATTTCCAATTGGGAATTTAATTTGTTGAAACAGGAAGAGTCCTCTGGATTTCTGAGTTTAAATAGAGTCATGACTCTGGATAGGTAAGTCTTCCATTACTCGTAAAGCTAATGATTTCAATTTTGGAGATGCTAAACTTTGAATTGTGTGCATATCTTCAGTGTGGAAGTCGATTTGAGTAAAGAGCTCGCACAACGTCCAAAGCCCGTGATAGAACAGCCAGTCGAGGCTACAACTAAAGTAAGATGATGATTGGTTCTGTTCCTGGGGAAGTTCTGAATTTACCTACTTTCTCACTTCTTGTTCTGGAATGTAATGATTCCCAGGTCCGCAGTGGTTCGTCACCAAAATGGAGGATGGCACCGACACGCCGTGAGCAGGACAAGTGGGATAAAGCGACAAAGGCTTCAACCAGCGGCAGTGTATGTTATGTACATAATCTCAGTTAACTTATTTTGGTGCTTTTGTTGCTTTAGGATCCTCTGTCGGAGGTTTCTGCTATTACTTTCTCGGTAACTGTTTTTCCTTGTGATCAATTTGACTTCTTTAAAAAAGGAATTAGAATATAAATTCTTCCTTAATGTATATGTTACCGGGAAAACACTCTTTTAAGAAAAGAGTTTCTTAGAATCAAATCCCTGGAGAGGTGCGCAACAAGACCTTGCACACTGAGCTTGTGGTAAGCTAGCCTTAGACCACTACAGATCAAAATAGGATTTTGGACAAAAAACTAGAAAAACAAAACAACTTGAAAGAAATAATCTGAATGTGAAGTGCAGATAAATCAAGAGAAATTTGCATTAGATGGGTGTGAACAAACAATACAATGAGGAAAGGGGCTCTTTTTACAGGCATCAATGCATAAGGGCCTTGAATACAAATCATTCTAGGACTCTTATCTCTTATTTGACTGAATTGGTTTGAAATCTTTTGAGTGTAAACAATATTCAATTTATTTAATATCATTTTGAAGGATACCTTTGTGGTTTTGTGGTTTTATCTACCTATGGACGGCAGGATGTGATGTTTCGGGAATTGAGGCGGCCTCAAGGGGATCCGGAAGTGTTGGCTGCTCAATCAAGGGAACAGTATTTTAAGGTACCCTTTTGTAGCATCTGGGTCCATGGCAATTTTGTCTTAAATGATGCTTACAGTTACATTTTAAATTCAAATTACGATCGTTTTCTTTGGTGCTTCTGATGATGGAAATTCTTTTTTTTTTGTCCCTATTTTTTGAGCAGTTGAAGAAGAACTTACAGATTCTGACATTGGGTATAGGCAGTGTTGGTTTAGTCTCAACTTATGTCTCTTATTCACCTGAAATCGCTGCTAGGTACACTAATGTGGGCAACAGTATGACCTTATCTATGAAAATCTGGTTTCTATGTCTGATTGATTGGTTGTTGACCATTGCAAGTGAAATTGATCTGTTTCTTTTTGCTTGCTCTTTATTTGTGTCCTTCCTCATTTAATCATATATTAATATTCACGTGTTGCTTTTAGAAATTTACTACTCTTTTGCATACACATGATAAGGCATTATGTTTATGAAGTAGGACAACTTTAGATTTGTGTCTGACAAAATAATCCTTGTGAGCTAGGGCTTGGTGTATGTGAAACTTGGGTAGATTAGGAACTTGTTTAAAGGAAAACGGAATGTCACTACAACTATAAATAATTCCCAGTGTACTGCAGCAAGAAGGATTTAGGAACTGAAAAGAACAAAGCACTCAGTTAAGAAAAGAGAGGATACTTCGGTGAAAAAATGTGGTTTCTATGTCCAGTTGATAGGTTCTTGCTCATTGCAAGTGAAAAGCTAAGATAATAAATACCGTTAATACTCCTATGTAAGTTGAATTCCTAAATAAACCAGGTTTACAAGAAATCTCAAAATCTAAAATTATATTAAAATAATTTATAAATTTCTCTTTTCTTGGCTGCATCAGTTTATATTTGTATGCATTTGAGACTGTGCATTTAGTTGCAGTTGTCTGTACATATCAAAACATTTAGACTTGTAATTTAAATTGAATTGGTCTTTTAATAGATGAATCATGACAGTCTGCATCCTTGCATGGATTTTTGAAATGTTTCATTTGTGTTGCATTCCTGGGTTTAAATAGTTAATGCATTGCTGTATTAATAGAGATCCTTAACTGCAGTTTCTTGTTTCACCAACGGGTAACGCATGACAGTGCACTCTTTTGATTTTTGACGAGCTTGCCTTGCAGTAACATTTTGTTTTGCTATTTAAAAATATTTATTCACTCTTCGGATGATAGTTTAAAATTTATAGTTTTCTTATACTTACAGCTTTGGTGCTGGGTTTATTGGATCTTTGGTGTATATTCGTATGCTTGGGAATAGTGTGGATTCCTTGGCTGATGGAGCAAAGGGACTTGTCAAGTATGTAAATTATCCTCTGAACATATATGTTAGTTGTCTTTAACTAATGACTACATTTTATGGACATTGCATTATACTAGCTTGATTGATACTACACTTGCTGACCCCCTCCTGCTTCCTTACTACTTTACTATAATTAATTGTATGGTTACAAGTGTAACATTGTGTGTTGTTACCAGCACTAACTTAACAAATTAAAGGGCTAACAGTTTGGCTTGCTTTACAATTATTGTTCTTAGCGTATTATGGTGAGGGTTCAAAACTAGAAAGTGTTTGTTTGGTTGAAATTCAATAAGGGAAAGAAGACTGGTTGGCTTGGAAATCTTAGATTAGTGCCAATTAGTATTAATGGCTTGTGGTAGTTATAAAAAGAATGCTTAGGAGGATGCTTAAATATTTTCACATATTATTTTCATTATTGTTCTTCAATATATATAAAATTATAGACTTTTCTATTAGTTGTAATGCTATAATTTTCATCTTTCTCTCTCTCTCGCGGGAGTGTGCACGCAAACACACATTTGAGATAGTTAACCGGACACATACATTCCATGTGGTAAGATTTTCTGCTCCTCATATGCCATTCCATTGTTCAGCTCCTTTGGGTATTACAGGTGTGCGGATCTACTCCTTTCCCCATCCAAAGAGCCCTGATCAATACATTGTTCAATTGAAAAATTATTGGGAGAGTTTAAGACAACTATATAAATGCCATTATTTATCACCAGCTATTGATATAATATTTTAGGCTGCTACCGGAAACCATAACCACATGATATACTTTTATGCATGTGCTTGACCTTATGTTCTTCATAGGCTTTAAATGAGAGTGATCTTATTTGCAACCAGTAATCTTTTGCATATAAGCAGCAGGAGGTTCCTGCTGCTGCTTCTGATCACCGAATTCTTTTTCTGCGACTTAAACTCATTTGAAGCTCCTTTTTTATAACTACCTAAATACTGATGCAGACTATCTAAGTGCCCGTTTGGCACTGCGATAACTTCTGCTTTTCAAATTATTTTCCGTCTGAAAAATCATTAAATTGATGGTTTTTAGGTGCTTTTCGATGATTTTGATGTGTTAATGTCAAAAATATTTTTTTTAAAAAAACATCATTTTAATGCATTTTCAATTGAAAAGCGCTCTGCACCACACTTAGTCTCCAACCCTTTATGAACATCAGGAGATTGTCTGCCACCTGCTCTACATTATGTTTTCGATAACATTTTGGTTAACAAGAGGGCTCAGAACCATATGAAAGCATTGTTTTCTTTTGGCAGGGGAGCAGCTGCACAGCCGAGGTTGCTCGTTCCTGTTTTATTGGTCATGATCTATAATCGGTGGAATGGGTAAGTACTTGTGGCCTGCTGTGCTGGTACACTGCTCATCTGCACCTTGAAGGGTTCTTTTGCTGAAACCAATCTCGTTTTGCACATTTTTTCTTTGAATAAGCTGCAGCATCTTACCTTTTTGGTTTGTTTTTATTCTAATTGTTGTATAAAAGTAAATCTGTCCTTTCAGATGCGGGACTTGGCTGTTGTCTCTGATATATTTGTTACAAATTTTGTATCTTGAAACTACCCAAGCAAAAAATTATCTACCCCTAAAAGTAGTTTAAAGACTCTTGATCAGAGATGTGATATCTGTAAAGGAATCGACAGGAAAAAGGAAAGCAGTTATATCTGAGGATCCAAATCATTCCATCTCTTCAGTTTTTTTCTTCTTCTAACCCACTGGTGAATGGAAGGATCCTCAAGCCAATTGAAAATTGTTTTTTGATATGATGTTATTTACTGTTCTGTCTCATTATGTGTTGGTGGACATCTAAAACCTTCTTAAGATACTATATGATTTTCCATATCATTACTTCAACTGACATCGGTCCTTGTCTAGTACAGCTCTTTATAACAATTTTTTTCACCTATTAATGAAATAATGGAAATTAGATTTGCATGGATTTCTTCGGTGAATGTACCTATTGACAGTGCTCTATTTGAACACACAGGATTCTTGTTCCAGATTATGGATTTATGCACTTAGAATTGATACCGATGTTGGTGGGATTTTTCTCCTATAAGATTGCTACCTTCGTTCAAGCTATTGATGAAGCCCTTGCTCCACTAGTGAGAAAGACATGAGTTTAGGATGAATGCTCAATATGCCAAGGGGATGCACAGTTAACACTTATGAAATCGGAGAGGTATTTTAATTAATTTTTACAGCTGATACACATGCATTTTTGGCCTTTGATCATTTGCTAACCATTCTGTTCGTCGATGATAATATATTTTTGTTCGTGTTTACAGGTGATGATTTCATAAATTGGCTGGGGGGCGCCAAGGGAGAGACTTTTTCCTTAATTTTTTACTTATTCAGAGAAATAAAAGGAAACTTAAGCTGGTGGTGTAAGTATGGGAATCAGTTACTCATATTGGTTCCCCTTTCAATGCAAAAATGGTTGGCGAGAGCTTTCTTTCGTCTCAATCAGTATATAGAATACGCTGTGCTTTTTACATTTTGTCTGAAGAAAACTGTAATCACGAATTAGTGAATCGAACCAAGGAATAATATTATTCTAAAATTTTATTTCGTTTTGTCTTAAAGTGGAGGCTTGGCGAACATTAAGGGTTGTGATACTTCACGAAGACGAAGCCTCTGCTTCGAGTATGGGTCTCCTTCGAGAAGGTCCTCATGCTCGGCAATCTGCAAGCACAGAAAACATAATGGAATTTATTCACAGATGGATCGAAGCCGTGTCTTAAACTTTTATAAGCATAGAAATGTGAAACAAAACAGGCTTGGATCTAGAAATGTTCTGAAGGGGGGCGAAAGCAATGTATTTTGACCAATCTATATGATTTGTTCTCTCAGAAACGGCTTATCCCCATACCCGGAGGAGGAGGAGGAGCTTGGTTTCTTCGTACTTTGCTCTCAAGCAGTCTCCAAAAGGCCGCCTTTATTCTGACACCAGGGTCTTGTCATACAAAGCAGCAAACCCTGGATCTCCCATGGCAAATGCCATCTCCACAAGTAAATTGTCAATCTGAAGAAAAGCCACTGGTTGTATATCTCCTGGAGCATGTGGAGATTTTTTATGTCTTTCTGAATCGCATGCTTAAATGCTGCTCCAAAGCCAAGCCAAACTGGTAGATGGAACCTTGTCTGGGTCCAAGCAAAAGATCCATGGGTCAAAAAAAAAAGATTATTCTAATAAGACGCACGAGGAATAATCGGGCAAGGCGGTCTTTCTCGTTACTTTGACGGCTGTTTGCCCTTTTCTGACCGGATTGCTCTGCTCGGAGTGTCTCAATGCCGCCACTTGGCTTCCGTGTTGATGGTCGACTGCCAATTTTCATCCAACCATACTCCATCTCTGGTGTTGCCCGCATCATGGAAATCCCAAACACCAGAAAAATGAAGCATGTCCATCAGTGTACTAATTACTATACTAAGAGTGAAAATGAAGGATCCACAAACCATTTCAAACCTCAAACACTACACGACTTCGAAATTTGTAGGAGGGTTAATGAGAGAAAGCACAAAAGGTGAGACATTAAATGCTCGGATAAGAGCAAAAAGAGAAGGGATATATATCCAGTTTGGTAATCACATGAATAATTCAAGACATGGTCACATGCTTTAGTCTTTCTTGGTGAATTGTCAGGGCTATTAGAATTTCGTTGTTATGATCAGGTTAAACAACCTTGAAGGATAAATGACAATGGCTGAGTTAAATGCTTACAAAGCAGAGGGATTCAACAAAACGAGGTTCTTGGAAGACTATGGGTCGGTGTTCTTTCGTCTCTACAATTTCCATCTCATCCATGAGAGCACGCCATTCCAATTCAGGTGAGATTGGGGGATGCATTCCATGCTCAAGTGCGGTAGCTGAAAAACTCTGGAGTGTTCTGAAACACAAGTGCTCCTCCCCAGAAGACTTTTCAACTCGCCTTTAACAGCCAAACAATCTCAGACGCCCTAACATGGAGAAACAATGCTAATGGGCAATTTTCTACGAAGTCCGCCTATGAAATCATTAAGAAAGAGGACATTCGACTTTCATAGTTACTCGCACGTAAAAGTGACTTTCTTTTATTTAAAGGGAAGTCTTCTTTGAAAGAACGGGGCCGTCACCTATTCTTTTCAGTGGGGCGACCACTCCTATGATCTTGCTCTTATCAAGCATCCCGATAATTCACATCCGATGAGCTTTTTGTGCTAGATTGGATTTTTTCTCTTTCTTGCCTGGGAATGGCGCTGTGCCCGGGATCACGAAGAGACGAAGTGATGCACAAATGGTGCCAGGTGGTTGAGTAATATAGCAAGATGGGTAGGCCCTCCTCGTCTTCCAACTGTCCCTCCTCTATCATGGAACATGGTTAGCTTAACCCCATATTCCTTTGCCACCTTCACAAGCTCTTCTTGAGCCTCGTACAGCTGCCAAGCAGCAGAGAGACGCCCGGCATCCTTTCCAGAATCTGAGTATCCTATCATGACTTCTTGCTTTCCCTTGATCTGGTTTCTATACCAATTTATTGAGAAGAGACGAGCCACAGCAGCAGGAGCAGCTTCAAGATCAGCCAGCTTTTCAAACAACGAAAAACCTTAGTGGTTGTTAGACACGACACTCACACTATAACAGCCCAACAGCAAGTACATCAGAAGGGCTTGTGGCCATTGGGATTATATAAGCACCAACATTGTCTGGAGGAAGTTCTGCAATGACATGAAAGGTGTCAAGTACGCCAGCAATTTCTTCAGTTTTGGGAAGATCAGGTCCAAAAAGAGGGCGTTTGCCACTGAGCACAGTTAAGAGCCATTCCTGCCTATGTTCCTCAGACCATTCTCGATAGGATCCAATGCCTAGGTGCTTTGTGATGGCATCTAGAACATCAGTGTGCCTGTCAGATTCCTGCTGGATATCTAGTCTGACAAGTAAGAGCTCGAAGGTAGAACTTGCCATAAGAAATCAAGAAGGCTTCCGTCTGCAATTGGTCAATCACCACAGGCACAGAGTGATCTGTAACAGAGTACAAGAGGCTCGAGAAACTACAGGAATAGAAAGCCAATGAGTAAAACGGGATTGTCTTGCTTTTGCAGAATTACAAGGCTTCCAGCTAATAATTGGAAATTTGAGGACTCAGAACAGCCATTCCATGCAAAATACCTTAAGATATAGGTATTTCAACAACTCCCTTAAAAACACTATTCAATAGATCATAGCTATTGAAAAGGGAGAGGTTGGTGGTACATCATGACGCATAGAAAACTATGAATTTGAGTATAATACAAGTCTAAATCCTAAAACTAAATAAAAAAATATAACCAAAATTGCAAAAATCTATAGTTTATTTAGCAAAAATCCCATAAAATCTGAAAATATAGGTTTAAATACCCTATACATCCATAAATAACCAAGAAAACAACCAACTAGAAAAAATAATAAAGCTAAAATCCAAAATTAACAAGGAAAATATAAAATATGGTCCAAAACTATGAAGATAATTTTAAAGGGCATTCAGAGTGGAATTTGACGAATTTGAGCAGCGAACGAGTTTCTAGCGCAAGTAGAAGCTCAACTCAAGTTCAATTTTCTATCAGGAATTCACTTATAATATTTGAGCTATCTGTTTGGACAAGTTCTTGAACTCTTTTTATTTGTCAATCTAATCCATAAAATCCTGGACTAATTGTTTCAAGTCACATCATATCTAAAGAAAACACATGGAAGGATAATTTCATGTCATATCTGAAACTACTGCTCTGAAGTAAACAAATCCGTAGAGCAGATCGAATCCTTTGAATTTATGTTTAAATCATAGGAAAGAAAGTGAAGAATTCCGTTTCGATACTACTGATTTCTGAAATCATTTAAAATAATATATTAGATCCTTCTCTATCACATGTTTATGAAAAGATTGACAGGCATGTATCATCTAAATGATCCCTTATGGCAAGACTGCTGTAAAGTGATACCCATAGCAGATATATTTCCATCTTAAAGCTTCTTTGCCTAAATTTAAGAATATTTTAGGAATAATCTACTAATTTGAATCGGTAAAGGAGGGACCTGCTCAATATCAGTGAAAGTTGAATCCTCAAATGGCTAATAACTGACGAGAGCGTTATACAGCCTGTCCCTTACACTGCCAAGAAGAACACAGTACGGCTCATCTGGAGGGATTTGTTTCCATATTTCTGTTTTCGTAATCCATTTAGAAAAAACATAAAGAAATTTGATGAAACAAATTTAAAAAACATCGAATCAAATTCCTTTTCCACCAAGTAGGAAACTTGAGGTCTTTTATGAAATTTTTATCACATTACCATGGTAAGACTATTTACAATCCCAGAAATAAAACGACATTTTCAAGCATCATTAAATAGGGAGTTAATGAAATACCCATGTAGCAGTGTTTTGCATATCTCCTTGAAGAGGGATGAAGATGGTCTGGACGAACACGAAGTTCTTCATTGCAGCGTCACATGGACAACTGTAAACGAAATCAGACAAACTCATATGATAGCTTCTGGTCTCATTTGAAAATACAGTGTAAGCTGTGTTTTCTTAAATTTAAAATTTTTTTATTTAAAATGATTTTTTTATATTTTTATATCGTTTTAATATATTAATATTAAAAATAATTTTTAAAAAAATAAAAAAATTTATTTTAAGATATTTTTAAATAAAAAATATTTTAAATTATTATCGCTACCACAATCTCAAACACATCCTAAAAAAACATAAAAACCATCCTAAAAGATATTAAAAAAGTGCTTGTCCCCCTCTCTCTTTTTATTTATTTTAGAATAGATTGCTTTTTAATTTAGATTATTACTATGAAATCTTAAAAAATCAAACAATCATGCCTTGTTTTTTAAATAAGATCTGAGTTTATTTTTATAGTAATATTATTAATTAATTTATATTTTTTTTATATACATCTAATATGTTTTTTTTAAAAAATTGCTCATAAATATTCAATGAAAATATATGTTTATGTTAATTTTTTTTTAATTATTTTCTATTTTTCTTTACTGTGGTGTCACAATGATCACGGCATGATTTTGTTTTGATTGAAATTTGCTTTTCAAACAATGCTAAGTTCTTATATAAAAAATCATTATTTCAATAAAAAAAACATTTTTGCTAGAAAAGAAACATGAATAAGGAAGGAGGATTTTGGCTAAAAAAATGTAGTTTTCTTTTCCCTCATTAATTTTAAATCATTTAAAATTTTATGAATATTTTATTTTGATTGTGTTACGTTTCCATTCAAAAAATCATGCTACTTATAAAAAATACATATTTTTGTTAAAATAAAAAAAATACTTCAATAAAAAATGAAAATTTAAATAAAAGAATATAATTTTTTCCTCTATAATCTAATTGTTTTTAATTCTTAAAAATATTTATTCTAACCACTGTATATTTAAATAAAATAGATTTTGAAAATCGCCTCAGGATAATATGACATGACTAGTTGGATACTCTTTTTTTCTCTTATAGTCATCACATCCATTTGATTATTATTATTATTATTAAAAATTTAATATATTCTTCTTGAATATTATTTCAAATGTCTAAATTACCAATTTTTAGTTGTTATATGGTAATTTTATAATTACTATTTTTTTTTCTAAAAAACTCAAATTAATCTCCAAAAGAAACTACTATAAAATTGACAAATAACAATAATTGTAAATATAAAATATTCTATCAGTAATTAATATCCGATGAAAATAGCCGTCTCTCTCCCTCGCACGGTTGATCAGTCAGCAATAACAGCCCCTCACAACCATGCCGCCTCCTCCACACAACAACGACATCCTTCAAAACACAACCACCATCCCCCAACGCTGCCAGCCGAGGTTCTTCTTCTATCTTTATCCTTACTGACGGCCACTCAACCCGACACCTTCAACCACTTCCTCTTCTACTTGTGGTAGTAATACCAGTAACCGTATGTGAAGAAAAAGAGAAGATCGATGCAGATCTGTGAAGAAAAAAATTTAATTGTGTTTGTCTGATTTTGTTTTTGTTTACAGGTAACGATGACACTCACCACTGATATAGAAAGAAAAAAAAGAAGAAGCCACTTAAGATCCATAATGTTTTTCTCTTCAACTAGTGACAACGCGTGAACCCACGCGCAAACAGTGATGATGACGCGTGGGTCCATGCTTTGTTGCACCCCAGCAACTCTGCTGACCATTGAGATCTTGTCCAGAAGGTGTTCTATAAATTTTGAATGATTTTGTGTTTGTCATGATCACTGTGGAATTGTGCAGGGGGTGTGTAAATTAGTGAAGGAGATTAATGCATGTGTTTGTAGCATTTGTTTTAGCATATTTTCAATAAATGACTAAAACAGAAAGATAAAAAAATAATTAAATGTTTTAATTTACATATGACCAAGTATTAAAAAAAAAGCATAAGAAATGTACTTTTGCATAATTTATTTATTTTATTATTAAATACTATGTTTAGCATAAAAATCATGATTAAAAAAAATATTTGTGTTTTTGATATTTGCATAAAAATTATGTATTTTTATTTATATGCATTTTTAAAGTTTGATAACAAGTTTATCAAAATCATTAAAATCTAAATTCACCTATCAAGCCAACATACAAAAAAATATTAATAATAATAGTAAAAAACCCATGTTTCGTTTCAAAAAAATAAATTCCCAATTTACAAGATTTTTTTTTATAAAAAGGCCAAAGCCTATTTTTGCCACTTTTGGAGTCCAAAACCTAGTTCTTATAATCCAACAACTATTTTTTTTAGCAATTTTGATGAAATCTTTTTTTTTAGGGATAAATATTATTTTTTTATATAAATCTTTATATTTTTTAAAGAGATCGATATCTGAATTTGAAAATCAAGTATTGGTTACAACTATTTTTAGTAATTTCAACAAAAAACCTTAATGTTAACATTCTCAACGAGTCTTTTATTTTTAGGGATCGATTTTATTTTCTGAGATGCCTAAAGACCAACTCCAAAATTTTCACAAAATAACTAGAGGTTAAAAAAATAAAAAAATAAAAAAAATTAGAATAATTAAGGCAATAAAAAGGATAAATTTAAAAAAAAACACATAATAAAAATAATCTTTCGTAAGAGATGATGTGGTAAGAGTGACAATATTATTTTTTCCTTAGACATAACTAATCCTTACTTGAATTTCTAAAACCAATATATATTTTATGATCCATAAATTTTTGTAATTATTAGTGGTGACTCCTAATTTTCCACCATATATATTTTTTTCTTCAATTTTATAGAGTCTTGGCTGACGTCCACCGAATTACGACAGATGCCTCTACTGTTATGTTCTATATATTCACACTAGATAAAATTAAAATAACTCTTTGAAATAAAAGGACTAATTCTAATACTATATTATTGTATTAAAATTAGTAGTTACTTGAATAAAATTTTTGTTAACATGCATGATACACATTATACATTCATACAATATAAATATATTTTATTTAAATAAAAGACTCCTCTCGAAAAAATTATTTTAAAAGCATTATAGTAACCATAGTACGTAGTCATGGTAGAAAAATATGATAAAAATCTTACAATATTAAAGCTTAAATATTAACGTCGGACACCTGATAATTATAAAAACTTCTTAGGTTGTTAATTTGTAATTTTTTTAAACTGTAAATATTTTTTAAATATAAGTGATCAAACTCAAACTTTGAAAATAATATTAGATTATTATTTTCCATCATATTTGTATCATGTAAGAGATCCCAACATATTAAATATCTTGATAGTTTCACCATTCTTATTTTCATCATACAATTTAAAATAGCTCAAATTATAGAATGAAATGAAAAAAATAATATTTTAATTTTTTTTATTAAAAAAACTATCCATATACATTATAATAAACAAAGAAACTCTTATTATATTTTTGTTTATTAATTTTATTTTTACAATAAAACATGGGATTTTTTTTTATAATTAACAACATACTATAATAAAATTATATTTCCAAGTTTTAATTATGCTAATAAAGAAATTGGTACAAAATCTTGTGTGATTATTGTTTTTAAGAGTTCTAATTATAAACATTCACAAACATGCATGCAACACACATTCATACATAACCTCTCTCTCTCTCTCTCTCACACACACACACACTCACACACACACACACACACACACACACGCTAACTTCTAACTATTTTAGGCCAATAGTTTTTATATCAATGCAATTAAAGTTCATTTATATGTTTTAAAAAGCAAGAAAAGTTAAATTAATTATAAATTATCAAGCTTTATATATACAAAACTATTTGGATATTAAAGAAGACCATTTTAAATTAATGAATGCTAAAAATATTAATTATAAAAAACTCAAAAAATAATCCTTAGAGATTATAAAAGAGTATAATTCAAAAACTCGAAAAAAATGATTCCATATTAATTCAATAACATCCATCAAGTAGGATCTAAAAATTCCACGAGCTATTAAGTAAGATTAGACGGCTAGAAATAAAGGATTTCAACATGGGAAGTCTAGCTAGGGTATCTTTTAAGCGGGACCCAATAATATATTGGCCAGATGTCATCGTCGGCATCAAAGTGACGCCCACCTCGGGTTTCTTCACTCTCGCATCATGGCAAGTAAGAAATTGATTGCTAGATGTTCAAAATCAACCGCATTAGGTCCAGTGCGTGTTTGAAAATATAGTAAAATGATATATATATATATATATATATATAAAGAAATTATTTTTTAAAAAAATATTTTGAAAACACCAAAACAATGAATCCCTCAATGCCAAAATACAATCGATCACAGGCCAGCCTAATCTTCGTTTCCATTGAAGTCCCAAGTGATGAGGAATATTCACCGCCGGTTTCAAGAAATCCCAAAACAAAATCAATCAAGCAAAGCTTCAAAGGCTCCTTCAGCTAGCTAGCGTGGTTTGATCCACGTCTACATGCATGCACCCGGAAGAAAAGTGGAGAAGAGAATGATGAGGAGGGTCCATAAGGTAGGTTGGGAGGCATGTTATTATGCTTCCAAAAACCAGACATAAAGAGAGTGATTACTACTTCTAGACCTGACCTTCTTGGGTATTTTAGTACATGTACAGGCATCTCTCGTAATCTTCTAGGGTTTACATGCATACAGTTGTGTCGATCTACAGGGACGAACAAGACAGCAGCAAGAAATCTGTCTGGCAGAGCCCATTCACGTCTGTTCTTCCACTTGTTGAGTCGAATGTCGCTTACAAGCTCTCAGCAGCAGCAGAGAGCAACTCTCAAAGGATTCTTGCTACTTTAGCTATACTGAATATATATATATATATATATATATATATATATGGAAATCCGACTACAGAGAACTGCGCCTACAGCAGCACCGAAGGAAGTAAAGTCAGCTAGTAACATAATCATGTGATTAATTTTTCTAAGTTTGTTTTTTAAAAATTATTAATTTAAGTTTTATAAATTTAAAGTTATTAGAAGTTTATATAATTATTAATTTTAGATTTGTAAAATTAGTTAAGATATGTACAAACTGGTTTGGTCATCCATATTAATAATAATAATAAAAAATTAACTGAAAATAATATTTTCATCAAACTAAGCTTAAATTATATATAAATTACAAAGCAGTGAGATGGAGATTTGAATTAGTAGAAATCTTAGGGATAATGTATCCATTCCAATTATTAGGAACCGTTCATTTTTCAAAACTTTAATTTTATTCCCATCGTCCCTTTTGTATTCATATATGTGTGTGTGGTTTTGTCATTTTCTATTTCTACGCAAATAAGCCACTTCAAAACAACACCAAGAAATGCTATTTCAAACCATAAAAAATTAAAAAAAATTAACTTTGAAGAACTTAACAAAACAAAACTTGGAACATACCAAAAATACGATATATATAAACTAACATAGGAAACTAATGAAAAAAATTAATTAGAGGATATATATATATATATATGTTCTGCAATACTTATTCCTTTATGATAGGCATATTTCTTTGTTACAAGCCTTCACGGACGGAGATGGTTTTTGTTTTTCATTTTTTATTTCTTCCACGTTAGTTTTTTTTTCTAGGATTTTAAATGTTTTTATACTTTGTAGTTTTTTTTCTAGGCTTTCAAGTGTTTTGAAAGCATTGAAAAACTATTTCATGAAAGAAAATATGAATATGTAAGAAGACATGGTAGATTATTTGATTATCCCTTGTTAGTTTTATAATAGTATATATTAATCAATACATTTGAAGTAGAGATTCTAAAAAATTCATTTTTTTATTTGAAGTCAAATTATATCTTAATGTATTTTAATCAATATATACATGTTAATCAAGAATAAATCTTATTTTTAATTGATCTGAAGGATGCATTTTCGATATTAATTTGATAGTTCAAGAAAATAAATTTTTTTTAAATATTATCTTCAAAATTAATCCTAATTCATAGAATAAGGAGATTAAGCAAACATCCTTATCCACCATGCTTGAGGTTACAATTATCACAATTTGAGAACATTAAAAAGTCAATATTAAATCTTTCCTGTGCATTAAAACCTACTTCTCTGCTCAAAATTTACAACTATAGCTTCCATTTCAATGTAAAAAGGAATGAGTTCGCATCAACTCGATCGTATACAAGTCTCAAATTTAGTAAAAGTTGAAGAGATATGATCCTTTCTTTGATTTTCTAGCTTCAAATTTCAACATTATAATAAAATTTATTAAATATTTTTTAATGTATCAGGTTGATATAAAATGTACGTTCTTAATATTATCTGAGAAAAAAATTAGTCTCGGTTGATGCTTAGGTAATCTAGAGATACTCTTTATTGTCAAAAAGAAAACATAAAAGGGCAAACAGGGCGCAATTGTGTCTAATGACGATCAAATGATAGAGGCTTAATTATTTGCAAATGTATATACAATTATTTTGTGATTTATTTTCAGCAACTTTCTGAATTGAATTTAATATTTAAAGATTTTAATGAAGTCTTAAATCTAAAATTATTTTTAATGTTAAGATCAATTGAATTTTAAATGGATTTCATTCTCTAAAAACATTAAATAAATAAATCAGAGATCAACCCTTTTAATTTATAATTTTTAAAAAATTAATATTCATTTTTTTAAATACCTTTTTAATCTTTTTTAAGATGAAAATAATGAGAAAAATATAAAAAAATAAACTGAATTTTATTTTTTAAAATATATAAATTAAATTAAATTAAATTTATTAATTAAATTCAAATAAAAAAATTTAAGGTAAAAAGGCAGAGTTAAATGATAATGGGCGCTAATAAAAACAAAAAAAGAAGAGAAACCATAAAAATTAAAACAAATAAAAGAGAAAACAAAAGCAACGAAGTTGGCCCATGGTATGTCTACTCACCAGCATCTATGATGTGAACTTCATCTTCCTCCCCACTCCCATCCTCTATTATTTTACCCCTCCGGACCTGTGCTCTTTTTTTCTTACCATATTTAGTAAATTAGAGATCATTCCCATTAATCTTCATCCGTAACAACGATGTCCAGAGAAAGAGGAAAGGACATAGCTGAAGGATCTAGCGAGAATCAACAGCCAGCAACTCCTAGTCGTTATGAGTCACAGAAGAGAAGGGACTGGAACACTTTTGGGCAGTACTTGAAGAACCAGAGGCCTCCAGTGCCTCTTTCTCAGTGCAATAGCAACCATGTCCTAGATTTTCTTCGATATCTTGATCAGTTTGGCAAGACTAAGGTTCATCTACAAGGTTGCATGTTTTATGGACAGCCTGAGCCCCCTGCTCCTTGTACTTGCCCTCTTAGACAAGCTTGGGGCAGCCTTGATGCTCTTATTGGGAGGCTTCGAGCAGCCTATGAAGAGAACGGAGGCACACCAGAGACGAACCCTTTTGCTAATGCTTCTATTCGGGTTTACCTTAGAGAAGTAAGGGACTATCAAGCAAAGGCAAGAGGGATCCCACACAAGAAGAAAAAGAAGCAGCAGATTTCAAGCAAAGGGAATGATGAATCCAGCTCTGCGATGCAGTTTTCTTAAAATTCCACTTGGCTTTCCAGGATCTGAGCACTTATGGTAATTAATCAAACCCTTACCACATTTTCTTTTTGACATTTTGTATATGATTTATTGCTTGTTTTAATCATACTAATCTATCTAGCTTGATTTACCCCTTGACAAACTCAATTTTTGAACCCATATTTCACAACTAAGAAAATGATTAATTTACTAATACTGAAATTCTTAATGATTGAACAACTACAGTACTATATAGGAATGCACATAGTTCTTCTTTTTCTCTCTATTTTTTTGCTGATCCCTCTAAAACAGATAGATTTAAAGAGAGATCTCACTTCTTTCAACAGAAATTTAAGAACCTTAATCGCATATTCACAAAAAGTATGTGATTAATGAAGTTTCAGATATGAAACTATCTTTTTTGTTGTTGTTTTTTTTTTTATGAATTAGTTAATCTGTTTTCCTTACTCTATGAGATAGTATTTACACCGGCAAGAATTCGTAAAACAAAACACCACTAACATTGGTGAGATTAGTGTAGTTTGTCTAGCTGCATCTCATAGGAAGAACTCTCTCTCTCTCTCTCTCTCTCTCTCTCTCTCTCTCTCTCTCTCTCTCTCTCTCTCTCTCTCTTACACCCGCACTCAAAACGAACATCATGCAAAAGAACTCAATTTGTGGTTTCTAAATTTAATATCATTTACTTGCATGTCACTTTTCCTTAGTTTTGCTCTTTTAAGATTCTGAAGATTTTCTGCCCCCATGAATAACCAAGTGAGATATGATACGATTTTCGATTTTACTAGTAATTAATCAAAGTTTAAGGTTTCATGCAAATCTCCCTAGCTAAACAATAAATTAGTGCTCCATGCATGCTTTCTGTCGGACTTTTTCTTGTTTATATTTCTTAAAAACAATGTCGCGGTTGTTACAATGGTTAGTCTCCATGATGTAAGAGAGATAATAGTGATAGATAGGCTAATATATTTTATCATGGTTTTGTTAATTTAACAACACAGACTTCAAGCCATGCCCCACAAATTACTTTTCTATACAGCAGCGCATATCTTTGCAAGGGCAATCTTGAACAATGGTATCCTGCCCTTTGTACCTTCATAGATTTGCATGTTGTCCGATTTCAGATTTTGTGGGACATTATTTTATTCCATCTTGCATGCCAATATATGCTTTTTATTATGCATTTGTTCATTTGCGTGGAAGTGAACCTTTTTTTTTATGATTGGAGGTGAGCTTGTGCTCCAAAAAAGCACATCATATATACCTTTGCGTTTTGCTATCGCATTCGTAGAGCTAATACTATAAGTAGTAATTAGATAGTATAAAATGATGGAAGCCTCGATTAAGTTCGAGAAAGTTTAAACAATTTTACTTGAAGCAGTGTATAAATGAGTTGATATAAGATCATTTCTTAATTCCCATCTAATAAATTCTTGATTTGAGTAGTGTTCTTGATATGTACTGGCATTCCTATTCAGGAAATTCAAATGACAGTACTGTTTCAAAGCTAGGTTTATAGAATCATTATGTTCTTCTATCTAAATATCTGCCTGATTTTATCATCATAAACATTCAATTTTTTTATGTAATATATGTATAATCTAGCCTTTAGCACACGCGGTTTTTAATTAGAAAATTTAAAGGAAAATCTTAGGCATCGTTGTATGTAACTGACAATACAGAAAATTGCAAGCAATAGCAAATCTACGTACAGTAAAATTAGAGGGATGAGTACATGTATAAGCCTGCATCAAAGTAAACAGACTTTAAGAATCTACATCTTGGATCTGCTACGCAACATTTGGTCATTCACCCTTCTAATTATAGAATTAGTACTAGAATCTAGGATCCACTTGTTCAATTGGTCAGGTGTTTTTTGGGGTATTTGAATACAAACTTTGCAAGTAGTTTGAGAGGGGAGCAGCCTGGCACTCTCCACTATAGCGTGTATTTTGTTCTCCAAGATCTTGAGGTGCCCTACTTTCTCTGGGTAATTGTTTGCTTGCATAGCCTTCTCCATGGTAGCTTCTTTTGCAAGACCTTTATACTTCTTAATAAAATCACTGGTCACATTCACCATGAACAACAATAACAAAAACCTGCTCTCCTACCCCAAAAATGTCAGCATATTGATTAACAGTTAGGTTTTTGAACCCAACCCAATGTGGACATTGTGCATGCTCGTGCTAGAACTGAACTTTAGGTGTATAAAGATAGTATTCTGGTACTTAATTTGATGAACTTGGTCTACTGGTAATTAAACCGATTGTACTGTCATAATTTACGGCACTAAGTTGCTAGACCAGTAGAATTAACTGCACAACAACCAATTACAGACACCGGAATCCATTGCACCTCCTAATTAAAACTTGTTTGATCCAATAGACAAGGTCCAAGCATGTAAATCTTTGGCATATATACAGCCCTAGGTATGCATATGCGCGCGCGCGCGTATGGTAAAGTGAACAGAAGGACACTTTATTATTGCTGTGTGAGAAAAGACAAGAAGTGACACACACAAACACATATATCACCCTGAGGGCTCAAGAAACAATCACAGAAGCTAGCAAACTGTATGTTGAACAATCACAGATTTGAAACATGCATGACTAGCTATATATATATGTTCTCATAGGAACATGACAGGATCCAAATCCGAGTAACTTTTGTTGAATTCTTGCTTACTTGTTTTCATTAACTGCTCAAGACACTTAAGTTGTATCATGTTTGAAAACCTAGTGTATGTTACAAAGATATAACTTATATGTACTTCACTAACAGCCCCTTCAAACGGAATTTGTGTGAAATGTAAGGAACAAGGCATTAGACCTTGAGCAACTTGTCCCTGAAAAAGTGGTAGCTCACCTCTATATGCTCGGTTCTTGCTTTAAACACTGAATTGCAAGACAAGTACGTGGTACAAAGTGGTAGTTCACCTTTATACTGAATTGCTTTAAACAAGGATTGATGTTAACAACTGAACTCTCTTCATGGCTTTCTCCTCTTTCTTTTTTGTCTTTACAACTTAAACTGGAGTGTATATTATATCTTTGCAGTATCGTCTTCAAGAAGGACACTAGTAGGAAGGGATTGTTAGAGGACAGAATCTCTCGGGATACTGAGTCTCCTAGTCGTTGCTCTTTGGAGTTTGTATTCTCTAAGTTCCCAGTACTTAGTAAAGTACTAGTTTTGTTTCAGTCATGATCCTTCAAGTGTGTGCATAATTTTGGACCATTGACAACAGCAATATAATTGCTCCTGCTTTCATCAATTTACTTACGTCATAACACATTAACGTCTTGAATAAATCATCATATAACACATCCAGCATCCATAAAATCTAACTTCTTGAAAGTGTTTGAGAAACATTGCAGGTTGCTAGCTAAAAGTCCAACAGTAATAACATTTAGCCTTATACAGAGAAGTTTCATGATTAAATAACACAAAAAAGGTGAACAAAATATATGAAGATTTTGTTTGTTACAGAAAACTAATAAACATTTTCGTTGCTCTCTCTATGTAGCTAGATGCTCTCATTATAAAGACAAGAGGACCTTCATAACTTAACCTTGTGAGATCTCTAGCTCCTCACTTTGAAAAAGCTTCAACCCGTTCTCTCTTGAAGACTATTACTTCAATACCTTCTAACACAAAAGATTTGTTTGGTTGAATCAATATGAAAGGGTGAAAAACATGAAAAGAGTCAAGTCTTGTAACCTTAAAATCCTCAAAAAAGGAAAGTAATGGTTCTTTGTGTTGAAAAGATTGCTAGAAATTATTATCCCCCCCCCCCCCCCCCCAAAGTTGATCAGTGATATCTGGAGAATGGAGGTAGAAGGCTTGCAATGAAACTCACCATATATATATATATATATAACATATGATTTGCCTTATTAAATATCATGGTTGATTTTGGATTGCTTTCAAAAGATTTAAGTCTTAAGATGAATGGTTTATTAATTTTTAATCTTATATATTATTTTACTTTCTTTATACTCATCAAGAATATGAGATATACATATTCTTTAACACTTTCTCATTAATTAATTTGGGTTTCAGGATCTTTGTTCATGAGTTATTGAACCTCTCATATTAAATTTAATTTATAGTTGGGTTTAGATTCATTCAAAAGACTCGAATTTTATGATGAGTGATCTATTTGTAGTCTTATTTTGTTGTATTTATTAGTTAGATGTGGTGCAATGCACGCGCGATCCATGCACGATTTATTTTGTTTTATTATATATATAATGTAGTTTTTGACACATCATATATATATATACGATTAATTCAAGTTTCTAAAGTCTAGAGCTAAATATAGAACTTAAAATAAAAATAATTCAAAGTCAATGTCATGCATGTAATTAAAGAATTGAAAAGAATAAACATTATTCATGCATGATGAAATATAATAGTATTTCCTACTAATTATTTCAATTAATATGTTTATAATCCTACCTTTTAATTGTATTGCTAGAAACTAATATAGTTAATCATCTTGCTTCTTAATTTTTTTATTGGGTAGTTTATGAATGGTAAATCATCATCTATCTTTTATCTTTATTGTTACCACCCCACTTCTTATCATTCTTAATTATCACTCCATTGCTATTATTATATCTTTCGATAACTACGTACCATTACAAATTAATTTTCCGCATTTACAATATATATATACACACACACAAACACACACACACCATGCTTTAATATCACTACCTTTCTATAACTATCAGTAGAAAATAATTTTCTTAACACAACCACAAAATTATGTTTTTTAAGATAAATATTTTTTTTAGAAAAATCTTGAGTTAAAATTAAATCAAATGAAATATAAATTCATATGAAAGTCTTTTTCTAAGATAAACTCTGTATTTTATCTTTACCCATCTAAGTTGTAGATGAATTTTAAATTGGAGTTTAATTTAACCTCATTATTAATTTATTTTTATGTGAAGTAATTATATAAAAAACATTATTTAAAAGAAAGCATAACTTAGTTTTATATTTTATATAATATTAGTAAATAACTTCTCCCAGTGATTTTTATATTTTTTAAATTAATAATTTATACTTTATTCTGGTTAAGCTAAGTAGTTTTTGTACATACACCACGTAAAAAAAAAAAAAACTTTAGCCCTCCAATGCAATCCGATATATATTTAGTCCCATTCTTAAGGAAATTTTTATTAATTCAGTAATATTAGGAATTATATATCGTGTATGATATGAATTTTGGTATATTTATTAAAAATATCATTCTACTATGATATTAGGAAGATTATTTTAGTCAAAAGGAGAAATATTAGAATAATATTATGAGGAACATATTAATTTCACAATTATCTTACAAATTATGGTAATGGATGTTTTAGTCTCGAATACAAAAAATATATAATGTACTTTTTAAATAGGATTTTACAATACAAAAGTAATTTATATTTCACAAATTAAATGGATAGTTTAAAAACACACGCACATACATGGCAAGATTATATACTTCAGCGTATATAGCCTCTACATTTCATTACATGAACACAAAAAATTAAGTCTTAGATAAATTTATGATGTGAATATTTGACCAATACATAAATTATTTATCAAATAAAATAATCTATCATGAACTAAATGTAAATAAATCATTTTTTTAAAATAAACTAAATAAATCTATCTTATTTTAAGTTTCAAATTAGAAAAAACTCTTTTATTGAGTTGTAAATAAATAATTAGCATGAAGGAAAACTAATATGTTCTTAGTCATGATTTTCTTTTTCTTTAAAGTTTTTGTATCCTTTATTTACATAATTAATTGATCATCATAACCAATTGTATGCAATTAACTTTTTCAACTTTGTTATATAATCAGTCACTTATTTCCGTGATTCACTTTATTATCTTTATTATTTGATATTAATTTCATCATTTACCTCAAATACACAACTTTTGATAAATTCTTTAATTAATAAGTAAGTTAAATAATATTTATATGCAAATCATATATAAAATATATCATCATAACCAATGGGGGGTTTAATTAATTTATTTAACGTTAAGAGTTTATCACGTATCATGTACACATAATATTTTGCAGTGTTATTCGATTAGACTAGTATAATACTGTATTATGTATTTTAACTTTCTTGTAGTAAAAAAAATTAAATCGTTCATTGATTTTTTTATCATATTATTAGCCATTATTCTAAACATCAATTTCGAAAAAATATTATACGAATGTATATTTAGAAAAATAACTAAAAACCTTATATGCAATTTAATAAATTTACTTTCTTAGAAATATGTTGCAACAATTAGGATGGTGATTACCGGTAAATAAAGAAGTTTCCTTCCCTCTGAGCTGATCTGGGCCAGCATAATACAATATTCATATAAATAATTTGTTTTTAATTAATTTTTATTTTATGTTCTAGGTTACTAAAAAAATACTTTCTTTTCCTGTTTAATTCCAATCTGGAGTTGAAATAATTTTTTTTATCTTGTTATTAGAGGAAATATAAAAACAAATAATAGAAGCAAGGTATTCTTAAAAAAAAAATCAAAATGATATTATTATATTCTATTTTTTTTCTTGCAGTCCAATGGATGAATGGAGAATGGAGGATTTTAGTTGAAACTAGATAGATGGCCTGTGCATTGATACAGGTGTGTCAATTTTTTAATAACATAAAAAAATAATGTTTAGATGCTTCTATCTATTTTTTAAAAAAAATCAATCACAACTTGATTTATAGACTCAATTGAGTATAATAAAATGATTATAATTTAATTTTATGATAGAAAAAGCAAAAACATAAAATAGATTAAATTTTAAAAGAAAACATGATAACAATGACCAGAATAAAAAGAATGCCTATCAAAAGGGAAAAAATTACAAAATTGAATTTCAAGATAACTTAATGTTAAAGGATAAAATTAAAAAAAATGATTAAATAAAACACCTCGAGTCAACCCGAACTAGCATGACAAACTCACAACCCAAGTCATGAGGACGGACCAGTGAATGATCAAGGACAAATATTGTAAACAAATCGAAATTTGACAAAAGGGTCAAGAACAAAAATAAAAAAAATAAAACAATAAGGACCAAAGTTAAAATATCAGTAAATGAGAGGACAACTGTGAAAGTTTGAATGGTCAGCGTGAATTTCGAGAGGAGAAGAAAGAAGAGGAAAAGAAAAAAGAAGAGGTCGCCTACGACATGCCATCCCATAAATGATGACACGCACTGCCCCACGCACTGTCAGAAGAACGCAAATACCTTCCACCTACTAGCACTAGTGCATGCAATGAATGTGCTAGCCAACTTTAGTTTTTAAATTAAATTTTATATTTATTAAGATATAAAATTTTTTCTAAGTCAACTTGATTATAGTTAAAAAAAACCAGGATAAGAATACAAAAAAATCTTTGAACGCCAATTAAAGAATTTTTCCTTTTAATAACAATTCCATCATTTAGTTGTGCTTTAAAAATATAGAAAGATCGAGTTGTCCCTGATCTATTTGATAATGATTGATGGATTCTATAAAAAGACTATACTACCTTCAATTGCTAGTTCACTGATTTTTTAGGAGGGGTAAAATGATTATTACATTGTTTTAATTAACAGTGAATTCTCTTACAATAAACAATATTTTCCCTTCCCAATAAACTTTTGTTAATAAAACAGTAAAATGCAAAAAAAAAAAAATTAAAAATTAAAAATTAAAATGATATCAATAAAATATAAAATGCATCCCTATCTTTAAGGAATTAAATAAACAACTAACAAGTAGCTTTTTAGTGTTGGTACTAGATCAATAGCATGTGACATGTTGCAAGTCAATTGAATTGTTTTTAACATATAAAAAATGTCTAAGTGTTGTTAACATTATAGTAGAAAAAAATTAAACAGCATAGGAGTTAACCTTATGTAACTCTGTTAACTTGAAAAGTTTAAATGCAACTTAAACAACTTATAAAAATATATTTTGGATAAAAAAATTAAGACGATATGTTTTTTTTTAAATATTGATACGGTAAAATATTGGATCGACTTAGTTTATCCTGCTAAATTCGTGATCCAAGTTATGAGATATTGATAACCCCATAAAATATAAATTGAAACTAATTATGAAGCTCAATTTCTAATCAACTCAATTGAAGGGTGGAATTGAAAAAAAAATTGTTAAAAAGAAAAACAACTCAAGTCAACACAGTTTAGCTTGCCAAACTCGCGATCCAGGTTATGAAACTAGGATAACCTCATAAAAAACAAATTAAAATAAGTTACAAGTTCCAATTCTTAATCAATCTAATGTTGAAAGATGAAATTAAAAAAAAAATCTATTAAAAAAAGATCAGAATTAACCCAAGTTAATCCGTTAAACCTGCGATCTAGGTTATGAGATCATGATAACTTAATTCATAGAAATTAAATTGAAACAAATTATAAAGCACAATGCTTAATAAATCTAATATTAAACAATAAAATTAAAAAATATTATTGCAACAATTCTTTATGAGAATGAGAGCGCATTAAATTCACAATCTCTTTTAACTTTTGTTAATTAGAAAAGATCTAAGGTAGGATTTAGGACAAAGAATAATAAAACTAAACAAACAGGAAAATGAATCTAAGCTAAAGGAAAGTTAAAAAAAAATAGAACCAAAAAAAATAATAAGGAGTCTATTTTTTTTTGGTAACCCGGGGTGTCCGGGCCAGCTTACGCGCACCACAACTAATCCCCGGACTCACTGAACACCCTGCAAGCCCAGTAAGCATGTAAGACACCGCGGGGGTGATAGGCGTGCACGCTAGGGCTCAAACCCAGGTGACAGAGACAAGGAAACGAGTCTATTCATCACTCATGAAACTCCAATATAAAATTATCAAACTTATCTTCATATATATATATATATATATAATTAAAGGAGTGTTTCTTTTCCAAACAAATTATATATAAATTTGGATTCTAATAAATGTTTTTTTATTTATTTTCAAAACAAGAACGAAACATGGTGAAAAGTAAATAAAAGGGGACAATTAACATAGTCTGGTCAAAAGTTTACTCTCCTAACTGTCCTTTCTAATTATATATAAGATTAAATGTGGATATGTTCTAGCTCTCTCTTTGAGCAGACATATCACTAACTTAGGAATTCTCTTACATATATATTCACTTCGACAGTAGCCTATGCAAACCCCGTCTGTGCATGCGTATGTCATCAAGGTCGCAATAATAGTCTAGGCGCACAGGCTACACAAGCCGATATATATCTTGCTTTTAATATATTTCTTTTCTACTTAATAGTATTTATTTGCTTTGAAATTAATAGGAAAAATAAATAAATTCTCCTTTACTTTCCACGTTTTTCCTGACTCTTCATTTATTTATCTGGAAGTTTGTTCATATGGATGCCAAATGAAATGTAAAGGATGTTAGCCACAATATACATTCGAATCTAAGAATCTTCTATATGTTACTGTTGGTTGATTAAAAGAATAAAGTAGATGGTTGAAAAGTAAAATCTCTAATTCTATCAAGAGATTTCTTGCCAAAATGAAAAGAAATAGATACTTATCATCAGTATCATTTAGTGTTTGTGTGGTATTTTATTAGTCGTTGTTTTTTAAAATGTTTTTTGTTTAGAAATGTATTTAAATAATTTTTTTAAAAATTTATTTTTAACATCAGTATATCAAAACAATCCAAAAACATAAAGGAAAAAAAATCAGCTCTGTCTATTGATGACTTAATAAATTTTTATGTTACTGAGAATATTTTTATTCATGTTGACGTTGAGAAGTTAAATGATGTATTGAGAACCAGTAGACATACAGAAATCGAAGAAGATGATGATAACGACAAGTATCAATTCAATGAAGAAGATTATGATGGACATAACGATAATGAAATTGAAGAAAAAGAAGAAGAAGAAGACAATTCTAATTATATTATAAAACGTCAATGTGTAATGAAATTGAGTTTAATGTAATTTTTCTGGTTATTTCTTTATAATGAGCTGTTGTTAACACTGATGGAACAATTATTATTGTGATTTTATTATTATGATTAGACATGGTGTTATTTATAGGTTGGATAGATAGAGAAAACAATAACATCTAGAAAAAAAAAATTGTTTTATATCGATAGACTAAGTTCCTTGAAGAGTAATGGAAAAAAATTGCATGACTTTGTTATTGATCATTACAAACAGAACTACCAACGGATTAAGTCCATCGAAAAGTTTCAAAGAGTTAAAATATATTACATAAAATGCCACTAACCATTATAGACAGAATTACCGACGAACTAAGTCCATCAAAGAGTTCCAAAGAATTGTGAAAAAAGTTACATGAATTTTTCATCGACCATTACAGATGGACAAAAAAATCATCTGAGAATTATGGGGGGCCTTCGATAAATTTTGGGTTTAATTGAAAATTGTAAGTTTGGGTTTAATTGAAAATTGTAAGTTTTAGTTACTGATAAATATTTAAAAAATATAAATATTTAATTATTCGTCGATAATTCGGTCGGTAAAAGGATCAAAATCTGTAATTTCATAAGAAAATAACATATCTCTTCCTTTCTTCTCTCTTTGGCAAAAATTTCTTTGTTCTCTCCTTCTCTTCCCATCAACTTCTTCATCCTCCACGCCTCTACACACATATTACCGGTCATGAATTTCATTTCTGGTTTCACATTCAACACCTCACTACTCACGGGCTGGTCATGCATATTGACTGCAGAATTCATGGGTACGACAAATTAATGACTTATGATCAAGAGAGGGAAAGATAATATCAACCCACGCGGCATCTTTTTCTTAAGGGGTCCATTTTTGCAAAGACTTTCTTAAATTGCATGTCCATTTTCCTAGAAGACAACGAAAATCATGTTCAAATTTGACCCTTGATTTTGAGGGGTTTTTTTTTCATTTTTTTTTAAATTTTTTCATTTTTTATGGTTGTATTACTCCTAGTGGTGTAACCTATTGAGTTGCGCTGTTTATTATACATGCATGATGACAAATCATGGTTTTTCACTGCATCATTCAACACATCTCACAAAAAAAATTAAAAAAAAATAAATAAATAAAGATTTGCTTGCCCCTGGAGCCAGAACTCTTAGCAACATTCAGGCCTTCTTCTACCAGACTAATTGGGTTCAACTCTCCTTGTACAACAATATATAAAAAGGAAAGTTTGCTTCGTTGATTGAATATAATAGAGAATTCCTAAGTCAATACGACTACTATTGTTTGACTCAAGAATTTGATAAGGAAGCTGAAATTAATGCATTTAAGAATATCTTGTATTCTTGATTTTGAATGTTATATTTCCTTGTTCAATTCACTGAATTGTTTATCCTTGTCTTGTTTGTTTTATAAAATAATTAATTTATAAAAACATATTAGTTATAAATAAAATCTGGTTTGTGGTTTTATTTATTAATGTGTATTTATAGATAATAAGATTTTGGGCAATCTTCGTACAGGGAAGGAGTTGCCGATTAAAAAAAATAAAAATGTTATTATTTTTTTTAATGCTTTAATTTGTTCAGATACAAAAAAAAAGATTATTAGTGAGTAATACAAATGAGAGTGTTGTTAGTTCTTTTAGTAGCGCTTCTAATGATCATAAGTCACTAGAAATCGACCATGACCAAACACATGAGGCACAAGCACCCTCCTAGTGTGCTTGGTTCAGGATCTTTTCCTCCTCTCCATGTTTTTTAGGAATTTTAATTTGTTTTTAAAAAAAATATATGGAAATCATTTTCATATACATTTTTTTATGGAATAAGTTTTAATATAATTATTGTCGAACAAAATTTTTATTATTTTTATTGTTGTTGTTTTTATTGTTGTTGTTTTTACTTAAATTCTCTCTACCATAATGAAACATAAAGCTCTAAAATCTTATAAAAGGAAAAGGAAGAAAAAAATATAGAGATAATAGGGAAACAAACACTAAGAAGTAAGAAACTTGTCTTTGTTTTTTAATATCTTGTACAGCCCCCTTATTTATACAGGGAACCTAGGCTTTGATGTAAGAATTAATTGTGTTTAGGAGTGATTATTTTCGGTTCGATTCGGTTTTTATATAAAAAAAACAACCAAACTGAAATTAAAAAAAAAAACAACCGAAAACGGTTCAAACGACCGATTTCGGTTCGGTTTTTTCAGTTTTGGCTCAGTTTTTCAGGTTTGGATCGGTTTGGGTTCGGTTCAATTTTTTCAATTTCAGGCTTATAAAACTGAAATCGAACCAATTGATTTTTTCAAAATTCTAATTGGTTTTTTTTTTACGGTTCGGTTTTTTCTGATATTTTTTTCCAATTTTCTTAGTTTAATTAATTTTTCAGTTTTTTTCTCATCATTAATTAACATCAATAATTATTGCCCTTTAGTCACCCATCATTTTATATGTAAATACCTTTTATGCTTTCCTTTAAATACTCATACATTTTAAATATAAAAAAAATGTTAAGAACAGGTATTGAATGAAAAAACTAATTAGAAAAATTCAATGAATCTAAATTATTATTAGCTGACAAAAAATAATCTAGACAGTTATTATATAAAAAATTTATTTTATAATTAACTGCAGCTCAAGTTGAGTGCACATGCAATTTAAGCCCAAATACCTTAAAGTCTTTCTATTCTAAAAGCTTTAGTGCTCTGCAAGCTTAATTTTAACTTCTTAATCTATTACTTTACAATACAAAAAAAAAATTATAATCTTATAATATATCAAGTTGTCATTAAGGTTTTGGGCATGAAAAAATTTTGTCGGTTGATTATTTTTTAATATTAATCTCTTATTTATTCATAATTAATTTTAAATATTTTTAATCTTTCATGTTAAAATAATTATATTAAAAAATAATTTTCAACTTAGTTTTAATCCAAAATATAACAGAAATTATATTGAATTTTATTTTAAATATGCTAATTAATCATATTTTTAAATCAATTTCCAATGAATGTAATAATCGTGCATGTGATACACCTGATAAATGGAATAATGAAAAAAAATAAAAAAAAAATAATAGTCATAAATTAAGCTGGATTTTAATCAAAAGTTGATGATCAATTAAGAGATAAGTGAAGTGGCTAGAAGAAAGGAAAGTCGTGGCAGCACAGGAGAGAAGCGCAAAATGGAAATGGTTTATCCATGTACCAGACGCAGCCTAGTCACCCACAACGGACAAGTTTTGATTTCAGCACGTGCATCACACGCGTACACAAACAGCAGGTGGTTGATTTACGCGCGGTCCAAATAAGGCAACCCAAGCCCAGAATGAACGTGTATATATTTTATTTTTTTTCTAACGAGCACCCCCATAATCACATGGCTTTCCGGCCACTCTTTATTTTTTATTATTTTTTTAGGATAAAAATTATATTTTAAAATGTTTTTTTTCTTTTCACATTATTATGGATACAAGATTAATGGGAAAATTAAGTTCAATTATCAACTATTTCTATTAAAAATAAGATTAACTACAGATTCGAGCCATGATTTCAAAAAAAAACATATAATTTTCCTAATCTAAATAAAACAAGTTTTATATAAAAAAAATTTGGCTCAATATATTTTATTCGATATAGAAAAAAGAAGATCCCAGCTCGGTATTCTTTAAAAAATAAAAGAAATTAGAATCAAATCAAAATGATACGGATCAACCCTTTCTTTTTGCGTCAAAGATCTTATCATTTCTAAATCTCACTATTTTTTATTTTATAAAATTTATTCTTGATGTTATCATATAAAAATTAATTTAAAATAAAAAATAATAAAACAACATTTCAAACACAACTCTAAACATGCATAATTTATTATTGATATTAATATATAAAAATTAATTTAAAATAAAAAAAAACAAATAACAAAACAACATTTCAAGCGCAACTCTAAACATGCAATTTTTTTTCTTTTCTAGAAATATGATAAGGTAAAGTTGAAATTGTATTTTATTTTAATTACAATTTTAAAGATATACGAACATACTTTATAATTTTACATGTTTCTAGCTAATTTTCTTATAAAAATATTATAATTTATTAAGAATAAAATTATCTTATTATTTTTTCAAATAGAAAATATGTCCGTTATCAGTCTTCGTGTTCTCTCATCCATTCCCCAAATAAAGAAAAAAACTAGGACCGCGATGACTAAACTACAGTACTTGCCCCGTGTGTGTGCTCTCTCTCTCTCTCTCTCTGTCTTTCTTTATTTTCTTCTGTCTTCATCCTTTCCAAGGACCCATCTTTTTTCTGTCTTCTCTCTATCAAACCAATACTGAAACTTGGAAGATGTAACAAAAAGCCACCACCAAATAAAAAGCAAAGGAAAAAAAAAAAGGTGAATAGTTAGGATGGCCAGTTCCAGTATGTCTATGGCTGCTACCATGAACGATCTGCCGGATGTGATTTTGTCAATTATTTTTTCATCAGTCTCTGACACACGAACCCGAAACTCACTCTCCCTGGTTAACAGGAAATTTCTAGCTCTAGAGAGATCCACCCGCACCTCCCTCACTCTCCGTGGCAAAGCGCGTGATATCTACATGATCCCTACCTGTTTCAGATCGGTGACGCACCTCGACCTCTCTCTGCTCTCTCCTTGGGGCCGTTCTGATCTCCTATCCACCGCCTCCTCCGTACCTTTACTCCTCGCCCAACGTCTACGCCTGGCCTTCCCTCTAGTCACCTCCCTCACCGTTTATGCTCGATCTCCCTCCACTCTTCACATCCTCCTCCCTCAGTGGCCTAATCTGAGCCATGTCAAGCTCATCCGTTGGCATCCACGCTCCTCGTCCCCTCACCTTGGAAATGATGTAGTCCCTTTGTTTGAGCACTGCCAGGCTCTTAGTAGCATCGACCTTTCCAGTTTTTATTACTGGACTGAGGATATCCCTCCTGTTTTGCAAGCCTATCCCTCTGTGTCCAAGGCCTTGACATGCTTGGATCTCTTAACTGTCTCTTTGACTGATGGTTTTAAGTCTGAGGAGATTCAGGCAATCACTGCAGCTTGTCCTAGTCTAACCAGGTTCCTTCTTGTTTGTATTTTCGATCCAAGTTACTTTGGATGTGTTGGTGACGAGACCTTGCTAGCGATTGTTGCTAACTGTCCAAGATTAAGGGTTTTGCATCTTGTTGATAAGGCTTCCTTGGGGAGCACTAGAGGGGAACCTGAAGATGATGGGTACACAAGGGAGGATGCAAGGATCACTAAAGTGGGGCTGGTGGACTTCTTTACTGGCCTTCCTCTTTTACAAGAGTTGGTTCTAGATTTTTACCAGAATGTAAGGGATAGTGCGTTGGCTTTGGAAGCGCTTCATTCGAAGTGTCCTGAGTTGAAGCTGCTTAAATTGGGGCAGTTTCATGGGATCTGTATGGCCATTGAGTCCCAGCTTGATGGGGTTGCCTTGTGTTCAAGCCTGGTGTCCTTGACCATAAAGAATTCGGCAGATTTGACGGACATGGGGTTGATTGAGATTGGTAGAGGATGCTGTAATTTGGCGAGGTTTGAAGTCGAGGGATGCAAGAAGATTACAATGAAGGGAATGAGGACAATGGCTTCATTGCTCCATAAGACTCTGATTGAGGTCAAAATATCTTGTTGCAAGAACCTTAACGCGGTAGCGTCTCTGCGATCTCTTGAGCCTATTCAGGGTCGAATTGAAAGGCTACACTTTGATTGTGTCTGGGAAGGTTTGGAAGAGGATGGTGGTATCCTCTGTTTTGACCTCAACGAAGGCCTTTGTCAAAGTGTCGAGCACGAGTATGGCAGCAAAAGGAAGAAGAGCAAGTATTCTTCGGATCCTGATTCTTCATCCTCCTGTATGCAAAGCAATGGAAATGGAATGTTTAGCAAGTCTTGGGACAGGCTCAAGTACCTTTCTCTATGGATTGGTGCCGGTGTGCTTTTGACTCCATTACCAATGGCTGGCCTGTATGATTGTCCTAATTTGGAGGAAATCAGGATAAAGGTCGAGGGAGACTGCAGAACTGGGCACAAACCATCACAGCGTGAATTTGGATTAAGCTGCCTTGCTTATTATCCTCGACTGTCAAAGATGCAGTTGGATTGTAGTGATACAATAGGTTTTGCATTAACTGCGCCATCTGGGCAAATGGATTTGAGCCTGTGGGAGAGGTTTTTCTTGAATGGGATCGGGAATTTAAGCATATATGAGCTTGATTATTGGCCACCACAAGATCGGGACGTAAATCAAAGGAGCCTGTCACTCCCAGGAGCAGGGTTGCTTGCAGAATGTCTTGCAATGAGGAAGCTTTTCATACATGGAACAGCTCATGAGCATTTCATCATGTTCCTCCTAAGAATCCCCAATCTGAGAGATGTGCAGCTGAGGGAAGACTATTATCCAGCACCAGATAATGACACGTGCACTGAGATGAGAGTTGGTTCATGCAGTCGTTTTGAAGATGCATTGAACAGGCGTCAGATCCTCGACTGAAACCAGATGGTTACTGCTACTTGTTCATTAGAAGCATTATAATAAAAGGCTTCTGCAGTTTTTTTCTTCTTTTTGTCTTGGCAATTCATGAATCAGCTGATCTGAGTTTTTATTTTTTCCCCCGTTTCTTCTATAACCGAGGAAGAAATCCGAACTTAAATCGCCCTTGATGGGCACACCTGATGAACCAAAACACTCATGCATCCCGTCGGTTAGCATGCAACCCAAAAACATCATGGATATAAAATCCCACCTTTTTTTTTTTTTTTGTTAATCTATCCCGGATATGGTCTCCATCTTTTAAATCTTTTCTTTTTCTGGAGTCATTGAAAGGAGCAGCATGGCAAAGGCAATTTCCAGAAACTTAAAATCAAATCTCTTCATTCTTGTCAACCGCAATTGAAACTTTTTTTTTTCTATTCCATATCTCTCCCAGTTTGATTACACGAAATGATTGGAGTTCGTCCCAGTGAAAATTGAAGAATTTCATGTTTTCACAATGATTGGAAAAATTATGAGGCTGCAACTAAGCCGAGAACATTGCAACGTCTCTACCATTGTTTGTATACAAGAAACGGACTGTATCAGCAAGATGTGTACTCGCAATCGAGCAAGCGAGTGAGTATCTCTCCACAGCTTGGCCGTAAATCCGGTTCTGCCCAACAATCTGCAATCAGAGAGAATTAAGGCGTTAGTTTTGTACAATTCCAGATCCCAGCACAGTATCCCAAGAGAATAGTAATTGGGTCACAATTAAATTACATTTATTTAAAAGATACAGAAAAAAGTTCATGTCGAGAAAAAAGAGAGGTGGAATTAATCTTCAAAGCCAATTATCGCATGTAAAAAAACATGTTATGGGCAGGGACGAATCTCATGGGAGGCCAAAGTTTAAGAAAGATTCAAAATCCCCAAGAACATGCTATGGGCAGGGACGAATCTAACGGGGGGACCAGGGCCAGAGTTTCAAGAAGATTCAAAATCCCCCTTATTCTTAGAAACGTTTCAAAAAGTCCTAATGAAATGGCCACCAAAGAATAGAGATTTACATTCTGGTCCTCCCAAGCACCCAAGTCTGGGATCGTCCCTGATTATGGGGCTAATGCAAAAAAGCGACATTAATTTTTAACAATCTTTATTTGCCTGTCACAACAGATGGTTACCCGATATTAGCCTGCCCAGTGGACCTTCTGGAATCTCCAAACGGGATCCCTCATTAGCAACAGCATCAACTACCTAGACAACATAAAGCAAAAGAGCTACAATGGTCAAATTGCACAAGTACAGAAAACAAAATGTTTTTGAGCTAAAAAAAAAAATGTCGTGATTGAAAGAGTAGGGCGTAAACGATAAATCTAGAGAATAATTAAATAAAAATAGACATAACTCAAACAAGTCATTGAGTAAAGGTCCCTGATGGAACAATATTGTACAACCATGCAACTGCCTCAGAGAGAAAAACATGATATTCAAAAGTGAAATAAAAGATCGTAAGCATACCCTCTTTGGGGGTACACCTTCCCATGGCCTACTTAGTGTGCAGAGCTCCCACATTATCACCCCAAGGCTGAAAATATCGCATTTTTCAGTGACAGGTTCATTACGGATAAGTTCCGGTGCCATCCATTCAGGAGTTCCAGCAGATGAGGAGTCCCTAATTGGTATGTCTGTCATTACTCTGGAGAGTCCAAAATCACAGATCTTGATTGTCTTCTGCTTATTCACAAGGCAATTTGCACTTTTAAGATCCCGATGAACTATCTTCATTCGATGTATGCACATCAACCCCCTTAGTGACAAGCAGAAGAATAAAAGATTACGATCAGATCAGTGCAAAGCTGAATGCCAACTTGTAATTTAAATTGCCCGTGTAGCTAAGTCAAATGCTGGAACTAGCAGCTAAAGCACTCCCCATTTTTTAATCAACTATTAAGTTGCCCAGCAGTCAGCACACACAAGCTTCAATGATGATAACAAGTACCAGCCAAATAATGGCCGGATAGGAGTTTCAAAAATAATTAGCAATAACATTTATGTGCTCTCATTATCAGATAACTACATGTAGAATCATTTAAAAGCATCTCTTGGTTTAAGCAGCCTATTTGTATCCTTTGGGTTGTGTTTCAACAATCAACCTTTCACAATCATGTCATGTTTCTCATCTGTAAAGAAAGCAGCATGTTCTCTATCTCTACTCATTACACTCCAGGAGAGATGTTAGGCATATATTATATCTTAAGAATGTGCCATGAAAAATAGAGAACTTAGCATTAAAGAAAATGGTTTAGTTAATAGCACCACTAGTTTCAAAGTTAGTCCCTCAAAAATGTAAACTTTGTAAAGATGCCCATACACAAAAGAATTTCATATATTAGGACATGACAAACACACCTGCATATATCCCGCAACATTTTTAGCCTCCTCCGCCAGCTAAGCTGCTTCTTCTGACCACTCGAGTGGATCAAATAATACAAGGACCCCATCTCCATGTATTCAGTAACCATCGATAAGCGTGGAGGCTTTGTGCAAGCACCCAAAAATAAGATAACTGCAATAACCAGCATCAGTTGATTCAGAATTCGTCGAGAAACAAAATAAAATATAAGAAAGAGAGTAAAGGAATTAAGAAAGAGAGGAGGGAAGAAATGGCAGAGGAAAAAGAGAAAGAGAGAGATAAAAGAGAAGAAGAAAGCGAAAGAGAGAAGACAGAAGTTTCAGCTCTCAATAACCTTCAACAACCTCAAAATAGTAGATTAGTGCCTTTACACAGCACCTAAACGTAGTTACACCCTAAAAAAATAAAGAAAATACAATAAAGTCCAAACAAAATAAAATGTATAATGACTACTAAATATCATAATGACCTTTTTTATATAAAACAAATATCATAATAACCTGAATAAGAAGATCCACCTAATAGCATGCGAACAAAATGGAACAAAATTTTGTTTGTGAATTTACCATACACCATACAACAAAAAAGAACAAGTCTCCTACTTTCCTAGAGTAAATATTCTTATAAATCTTCCATTCATTATCCAACATTCTCCTCTTTACAGAAAAAACTTAACCACGAGTTTTGAAGCATTTCAATTCTGCACTCCACAACTTGAAGTTTGAGTCTTTATTCCATTAAAATTGTCGGGTCTCAAACCCAACCTAAAAGTTCAATTGTATTATGAAATTAACTTCTTGAATAATGAAGTCAAGTTCCTGAACCTGTTTATGAGTTTCCAAATGATTTGATGATTAAAAAATTCAAGTTATGAGTTTGGTCAAGGTTGGGCTCTAATACCAAAGTTACATCTCTTTTTTCATCATACATCAATCTACCACTTATTTTACTAATAGGTTTCCACAGATATTTCTTTTCTTTTCACATAAACAAAGTCAAACTAAACGCAAGCTACTGAACATACTGAATTTCAAATCACCAGCTTCATTCAGAGCAAAAACCATATTCAACATTCAATCATCAGTGCTATAGAGATCAAATTGGAAAATTCAAAAAGGGCAAAACCAGCAGCTATGAGATCACAAAAAGCCAAGGCAGGTGTAGATCAATGAACAGAAGTGAGGTTAAGAAGGCGTGAAGATGCGGTCAGTACAAATATCCTTAAAGCAAAACTTGATGACCAAATGAGAAACTGAATTGCAGCCAGCAGAATAACAGCGAGCAACAGAGATGTTGTTCCCAATATATTTCTTCTTTTTTTTGAGTGAACAGAAGGAAACCTGAGTACTAAAAATGTGCTGGGCACATGCAGACACAGTACAGTTTCTGTGACCTGCCTGTCTTTTAGTGGCTTTTATTAGTATTATTATTAGATGTGTTTTGGAATTGAAAGGGTAATTTTAAGGATTTGGACAGAAGTTTTGCTTTGATATCAGAATGATGTGGAATATGAATAAGAGAAAGGGGCTGCAAAGTAGAGGAAGGGGAGATGGGAAGAGAGAGAGAGAATGATAGCAATAGAAAGAAAACAGAATTCAATTCTCAATAATCATTCAGCTACTGTTAAACATGATTGTCAAATCTCCCTTAAAAATAGTTAACAGAGTCATCAAATAACTCATGCAACTCAAATTCACCCTAATATCAAACTGTTAGATGCGTGAGTTTTGGAATATTAGGGTGAATTTGGGGACTTTGGATTTTTTTCCTCTCCATTTTGCTTGCTAAATGAAATGCATGCAAGGCACGGAAGTTATTTGACAGTTCTGTTAATTGTTTTTAGGCGAGACTAGATGGAAGGTTGACATTGTTAAAACTAATGTTAAGAGCAAAATTGATTGCCCAAATTGGCCAAGGGTAACATTGTAAAAAAGGTAATAGGTCAGGAGTAATTTTGTAGCTTACCCTAGTAAAATCCTCAAATAATTTAAAAAATTATGATAGCCTAAAATAACTAGATTTTTCAATTAAGAAATGCTACAAAATGAAATATAATCTCCAATTTTCCTATGAAAAGAATCATGAAAATCTTTTGTCTCATTCTCCATCAGAAAAGCAGGTAAAAAACTTGACATCAACTAAACAACAGCAACAACACGATCTCTCCTGTTTTTTCTTTGATGAGGTAGCTCTTGTTAAATTCATGGTTCCAAGTTATACAAGCAGACCATCACATGCAGCAATCTTAGACAAGCAAAATATAAAAGATGCAACTTGGAAATTAGCAGGTAAGGAGAATACCATTAGGATGTCGAAGACGGCTGGAAGAAATCGCATGCACAAAATCAGAGAGGATAAAGTCAGAAATATGGGTGGGATAAAATTAAAGCAATCCACATGTCAATAAGAAGAGACCTAAGGATTGATATCTCATTGCAGAAGTCTTCCATGTTTTCAGCAGTTAGATCTTGCTCTAGAAAAACCTTGACTGCAACTTCTGTACCGTTCCATATGCCACGGAATACTTCCCCGAAAAACCCTATAGACAATCAAGATAGCTAAAATCACTAAACCATTTTACATATAAATGAGTTTGCACCAAACAAAATATTTATTTTATTTTCCTTATTGCATGATGTTGCTTAAATTATCACTTTAGACTACAATATTTTGATGGTTGCAAGATGAGAGGAGAGGATGAGAGGGAGATGGGAAGGATAAGGCTCTAATTTTATATGTAAAATGGTTGCAAGATGAGTTTGCATGATTCCTCTCATCAGATATGTTCTAATTTTAAGGTAGGCAACAGTAAAACTTTCTTCACCACAGTATATTCAGCTGAGCAAAAGCTCTTATCTTTCGTTCAAGCTAAATATACAGTTTGGATAACCCTTTTTTTATTTTAACTCTGTTTTCTACATCCTCCTAGGGAGTTTGCAGAGTGAGGTGGCATCAGACTCTTCATGTGAGCATGCATCTGTACATTAAATTCTGAAAGACAAAAAATGAGAAACGAATTCAAAGATGAACCATGAATTCAAGGGTACACTAGTAGATAGCTGGAGCAATCACCCATTACTAGGAAAATGAACAGAATGCCCGCTGCCAACAGCTTGAGCAAACACTGGTTATGAAACACTGGTTATGATTTCCTTGTAATAAAACACCACCCAAAGAAATAGAAAACAGAAGATGCAATAGTTTCAGGAATGGTACGCATATAAGATATTTGCTTAACTACTTGGATTGATGTCAAATCTTTAAATCAGATTGGCAGTTTATGAGGATATCCAGTGAAACTTCAACCAAGGTCATTGTCCAGCAGTGTATGGAAGTTTAAAGGAGAGATAACAATCTCAAAACCCGCACATCATTGAAAACATCAATGAATCTAACCATTCCATTTCAATTTATCAAAGAAAAAATAAACAAGTACAGAAGAGAAGAATCTCAAGTCATTAGCATAGGTAGCAAAACAAAACTCAACCACAGAGAAATTTATCCAAGGAAACAATAAATCAAAAAATAGGAATTCATGATAAAACTACATGGCCACAATCCAAAGATTAGGACACTATCACAATACTTGAAAGTTTTTTGTAGTAAATTAATATTTCAAATTCATGCAATGTGTGTCGCCTGTTCCTTTCTTTCTATACAAAAATATTTATTAAGATTTTAGACAGCCACAGTACATTGGAACCTTCAATCCAAGCAAATTGTGTGCTATCACTGCAATTACAAAAGAGAAAGCACTGTTTCACCAAGTACTTTTGGAGGATTACAAAATTGTAACTCGTTTTAAAAAGATACAAAACTGGAATAGGAAAATGTGTACTGCAGCACTGACAAACAAAATTCAAAGCAACAACACGGCTGAAAATTATAGGTAGTGATGCTTACCAATCCCAACACGAGTTCCAACAGTTAGTTCTGAGAAATCAATATGCCATTCCTGGAAAGGTAGTGGGGGGTTATTATGGAACAAGGGAGATTCAAGAACTTTATTCCATGTTGAAACTAATTGATCATCTGCTACAAAGCCTGAAGGTCCACTCCTCTCGGAAGTTTGCCTTCTATACTCATGGGGAGATGATGGTAATGAGATTGCCTTCTGGGAATTTATGCGGTTCCTTTCAAGGGTATATAAAGCAGACCTTCCACCAGATATTTCATCACGACCATCAAGACTGAAATTTGATACCTATCCCATGCACAAATTGATTAATTAGTACTGAGAATGATAGGAGGATGATTACAAATGTGGTTCAATGACACAGGCCAAATTATGCATCTGGAAGATTTTCAACCTAACCTCCTCTTATAACCAAACTGACACGTGGAACTTACCATGAAGAAAAAAAAGTAAGGGAAAAAGTATAACAATGGATTTTCCTAGGCATGTACAGAACCTTTGTTAGGATGAAATTTATGATATGACTAGAATCCAGTAACTTAGAATGTTAATGGTGGAAAGGACCAAGTTCAATCCATGGTATCACATCTATATGAGGCATAATATATTAGCGAATCCAAACGCTGTTTCATATGCCAGATTTTTTTAGATGACGATGTACACTTGGGCGTGGTATCATGGCAATATCAATATGTCAATGGACTAACACAAGAGTTGCTATGTACTCTGACTGAAAAGGATAATGATCCATCAAAGTGGGACAGACAAGGCCATAAGATCTACTTGGTTTGATGAAGCTATTTGTCCAGGCTACCATGTTTGGCCATTGAAGTGCCCAAATTCAAACTCCATGCTCATGAATAGTCCCAGAGAAGAATAAATGACAATTAAACCCCAAAAACATTTGTGTACATATGAACACAAGCAATAATTGACAAACAAACCTCAGAACAGTTAAATTCATGTACATAAGCCGAGAACAAAGAACAAATTGTCCTTGTCAAGGAAAAGTTTTTATGTCAAAGAGAAAAACATGAGTATATGGATCCATTTCACCAAAAAGATACTTACATTTTTCTGAAGATCTGAACCATTGTCCTTGTCGCCTAAATTATTTGTAAATAACCTATCATCACCTTGTTCCATCAAAAGACGATTTTGCTTCAAAGTTTCATTCATAGCACGTACAGCCCTGAAATTGTTAATGATGGATAGATTAATTTGCAATGTAAGAACAAGACATTTTCTCCAAAATTAATCAAATCCAAGCAGCTTGGGCAATTCTGTCAAGAAATATGAAAGGCTAATTGAACAACAGCACTTATCATTGAACTCGATAACCAAATAACCAATGTACACACAGGGATAAAGCAAAGAATGGAGAAACCCAACCAAAGAAGAACCAAATTCTGCTAAAGTTTATCTCATCAATCAATATTAACCCAACTTCCAATGTCCAAGGTGCCAATACAAATTACGAAAATTTAGACCTGATAAATTAAAATCCCTGGGAGCAGTTTGAGAAATAAATATTAACCAACTAAATATGAAATAGAAGTAGATTCCTAGTAAAGGCTGCTTATCCACTAGATGGGAAATAGTTTGATCTCCGAAAAACTATTAAAAATCTTGAATTGTAGAAAAAATTAAATCGAGCAAATACTAATCCTAGAAGCCATGCTGACAACTCCAAGGTTGAGGCTTTCGGTAGTCACCTGGTAGTTTTGTTAAGGAAATGATGTGGGGAACTTTCTTTAATATTCTTGGCACAATAGTGTTGTTGCATTATTTCATTAATGGTTAAGATTTTTAGGTTCTGAGAAGTTTAAGAACAGTAGTCACTTGGTGGTTTTGTTGAGGAAATGATGTGGGGAACTTCTTTAATATTCTTGGCATAATAATGTTTGTTGCATTTCATTAAGATTTTTAGGTTTTGAGGAGTTTAAAAAGAGTTTAAGATGTAGTTTGCTAAATTAAGCATAACTTTTTAATCTAATTGTTAGATCGAGATGAAATCTTGATAGAAAATTATGAAGGCCCTATTTCCTATTAGGTTCCATGATGATCGAAGATCAGGAAGGCCTTCAAATAAGACTCTGAAGTTACTATGCAAGATTATCTTTATTAACCTTGTTGTATTTAGATTATTTTTTCTGATTAGCTTAAGATATTTAGTTTAATTAGTATTTTACTAGTTAGGAATTCTAATGCTAGATGGATTCTATTATTTAGACAAGTTTCAATTATGAATCATTTCCTATAAAGGATTTATGTCTAGAACTAATATAAATAGGGATGTCTATATTGTTTTATGAACATTCAAATTCAGACTATTATTCAGACTTCATAAAATACCATAGATTTCTCTCTAAATTTCTCAACAACTTAGGTATGTAACCTTAGAGCTTGAGAACCCTAGTTTTATCAACATTATTCACCGCGTCAATTGGTATCACAGCAAATTGGCCTCTTTGATGGATGGAGACAGTAGCAACCCATTCCGCAATACAGGAGTGGAGGTTGTGCAAGCTCAGGAGCATAAACTAGATTGTTGGGGACAGGTGTTTGATTGCTTGTATCAAGCCATAATAGATCTAAATTGGCTAATGGATGACACAAACAAGAATCACAAAGAGGAGAGGTGCGTGCTTAGAGACTTACCTCAGGCCGACCTTACCTTCGACCTATTCCTCAAATTCCACCGAGACAACCACTTGTCTATATGGGAGGAGTTTGGTGAACGCAAAATTTCAAAGTTATCTAATCATAAGATAACGTTACCAAAAAGGATGCTAACAAACAGTTTCAGTCTTTTGACCTTAAGTTGGAGAAGAATTTGGCAAACGATGATCTTTAAGTCATGGATGAAGATCTTACAAATAAGATCATGGAGAACATGGTAATTTTTTACAATTCTCATTAAGATATTATGGAAAATTATCTTGTGTTCCTTTACATACAATGGCAAATGATGATAAACGAGTTTAAAGTAAAAAAATAAGGGAAGAAACTACAAGAGGGTTTAGAAAGAACATTAAATATGGATTTTTCTTTAGCATGCACACACCATAAATTAAATTTTGAAGTTCACATGTCAAAGACATGCTACATCGCGATTAAGCTAGCTACAATGCTATATTTGAAGTATCTATTCCTTTGGAGTGTTCAAGTTCAATATATGAAAATTAACTCGAGGGCGAGTTTTTCATAAGTAGAGGGGATGGACATGGGGAACTTTCTTTAATATTCTTGGTCTAACAATGTTTATTGTATTATTTCATTAATGGTTAAGAATTTTATGTTTTGAGGAGTTTAAGAAGAGGTTAAAATCAAGCAGAACTTTCAATCTAAGTGTTGGATCAAGCATGAATTTTGACAAAAGATTTTGAAGAACCTATTTCCTATTAGGTTAAAATCCCTTGATGATCGGAGAATGGGAAGACCTTCAAATAAGACCCGGAAGTTGCTACGTGGAATTGTCTTTATTTACATTGTTGTATTTGGATTCTTTTTCCTACTTAGCTTAGGGATTTTAATTTAATTAAAAAATTTACTAGTTAAGAATTCTCATGCTAGATAGATTATGTTAGTTAAGTAAGTTTTAATTAGGAATCCTTTCCAATAAAGATTTTAGGTCTAGAACTAATACAAATAGTGATGTCTAGTTTATTTTCTAAACATACAAATTCAGACTTTATAAAATACCAATGAGTTTTCTCTAAATTTCTTCATAGCTTAGGTCTATAACCTTAGGGCTTGAGAATCCTAGTTTTATCCATGTTGTTTGTCGCGTCAAGATAAATCCTAGAATTACTTTTTATCAAGACAATAGTTATGCAATAGGATATTGTTGCTAGACCTTTGTGTTCTGGGTGCTTTTAGGTTATTTCTCTAACCAGTATTCAGTGACCAAGGTTAGAAAGGCTAGATGGATGGCTCCCAAACTTGCTCAAAAGCAACTAACTCTCAAGGGTCCTTTTATTCCCTTGATAGAAGTCTCCACTAATTTTATCTTTCCCCTGAAGGTTAGGTGTCGATATGTTATTCTTGGTTTTCACAAGGGACAAAAAAGAAACAATGTGGAATTCAACTCGACACTTGTCACCATGGTGATAGAATAGTTTGACTAAAAGTTTACAAGAAGGAAAAATAAATGAAAGGGTAAGGAATCACTTCAACTCATATACCAAGCTGAAATAAATAGCTTGGTATAAGAGAACAAAAACACAAGAATAAGAAGACTGGAATAAGGTTGTTGTCGTTGTAGCTTGATTGTGTTGTAGTTGCAAGTGTAGCTATAGCCTATAGTGATGGTTAGAAAGAGAGAAAAGGTGTTTGATTAAAAACAGTCTTAAGATAGCGATTACAAATAATAAAGCGCTAGAAAAGCTCCAAAATGAAAGAGCTCCAGAAAAACTAGCTTCTGGATTTTCTAGCATGGGGCATGCACGGGCCCCACGGCCAGCTTTATGTGACCTATGAATTGGGTTGGGTTTTCTGCCCAAAAATCCATAGAAGGCAACCTCACCCAAGGAGCCAAAAGGGCAATAAGAAGAATGGGAGAGAGGAACTGAAAAGTTACTTGCCAAACACAAGACACAACTTTTCAATAAGATTCGTGTGTTTGGAATTGTGGCAGCGACTGCGGTTAAAAGTGTTTTTTGCTTGGAAATGCATCAAAATAACATTTTTTTTATTTTTACAAAATCATTTTTGATATCAGCACATTAAAACAATCTGAAAACATAAAAAAAAAAAAATTTTAGCAAAAATACAAAATTCAAAATTTGAGAGAGCGCGGTTTGCAGTTCCCAAACAGACTCTCAATTATCAATCCTAACTAGAACATAGAATCATTGCTCTTTTATAGACACCAAAACCCTAACAGTCCTAGATTAAGTAGAAAATGAAAATCTAAATAAGAATAAGAATAATTCTTTTTTGGGAAAAGCTCCTGATATTCTAGATAAACTAATTCAAGAATTACATAGATATAATTGAAGAAAAATCATAATATCTTAATTTGTATTTTCTTCAACAACAATCATAGCAACATAGCATAAGATCAAAGCTTACCACAACCACATCATAGCTTACTTCAATCAAGGTATATATAATATTGTAATTTGTTTTTCCACAACTACATCGTAGATTACTCCAATTGTAACAAAACAAAAATCAAAGTCGAAATAACTAGAAAATGATAAACACAACAATAGCATAGTTGCATCAAATCATAAAGTCAACACACGTCATAATGAAATAAACATCAACCTTACGATATCATCACCAATTTCTGGGGTCATGCTAATACTTCTTCTTCGCATTCTACGAGCTTCTAACATTGATGCACCCTCTGACCTGTGGCTACAAATGAACATCCAATATGAGCATAGTTCATTATTACCAAATGCATAAACAAAGAAAAGGGTGGATAAAGCATGTACAAGCTACTAGGAGAATAAAGCGTAACACTTGTTGAGATTAATGGTGTGTTTTAAGACTAAAGAGATTGCTAAAAGCAATGGCATAACGCAGCCTCCACCCTTCCTCGTATCATCCATTTTCTTTGCTTTGCCTATATTCCTTTTTCCACTCCTCATATACAATCCATAAGTCAGAAAATTATAAAGCTCCTTAGGTATTCAAAACAATAGGAACGAAAAGGTACAAACCTTGATATAGCAACATCATCAGCGTAATGTCTAATTGAATGTCTATCACCACTTAACATGGACCGTCCACGCCCTCGAAATGAAGGATGCTCTGGACTGCAGAACAAAGCTTGATGAAGACACCAACTAAAACTTCACCAATAGAATTTAAAGTTTAACTTTGACAACACCACAAACAACCATGTTTAGAACTATTGAAAATGAATAAACAACACAACTTTGATCAGATCAATTGAAACAAAGTGAAGAGAAATCAATGTGTATATTTGCATGCATGTGAACGAAACCCCTAACCTCGTGTATGCCCAATAAAATCAACAGAAAAGAAAGACAGCCAAGCAACTCAAATAACAATTAAGAATCCACACATGTGGAGTCAAGGTACAACCAACCAATCTCTGATGTTGTGTTAGAACATCCAACCTCTAATCTTTGCCATTGAAAAACACCTGAGGATGCCCTATTCACTATTTGGAAAACAGCATTTTCAACTGACATGCTTTCTAATTTTCAAAGGAAAAAAAAATAGATACTAGAAATCGAGCAGTAGGATATGTTCCCTCGAAATAAGCAGTCAAGAGCACAAGTTTTTCAATAAAGCAAGAAAAGGCATCGAATCATGCAAGCTGAAAGACACGCACCCCAGCATTAATCATGTGGTCTAGAAACACCCAACCCTGTACTAACCTAGTTAATCATTCCTCATATAATAAATCCATTTGGGGTAAATGTTAGAAAAACAAAGCACAATTTTCAAAAACAAAAATAAAAAACTACACGAGACAAGAATAACAAGTATGGTATCAAATGCCATAATAAATTCCAAGCCTTTTGAAAAAGTCAGAAGTGAGGAAACTTGCAATCAGGCCTATATGAAGAGTATGGATTATATTCCGGCATATTTTAATAAGTTCATAATCCCCATAACACCTTAGCCCAAATATGGGGGAATTATTTTAACCCGTGGCTGTTAATTGATAAGAGATCATTCCTCGAAGGGAGGGGGGAAAATAAGAAGAGCCAAGAGAGTGCATGATATCAGGACTCACAAACACCATCCTACAGCAAACCTATTTAAAGGCTTGAAATTGCCACATAAGAGAGTAGTGCTCTTTTTCTATGAACAAAAGCAAAAATTAGACTTCCAAACACATGTTCCTCCCCTATAAATGTGAAACCAACTGACAAAGTATTCAAAGGAAACCATGCTAACACCTTGAACTAGCAGTCCGCTGTTCAGCAATGACCTTTTTCCGGCTACGTCTCCAAAACGTTGTTGCAATATTGGGTTCACTATGTGATAAACTGAAGGAGAAAGGAAAAGAATAAGTTCAAGTACAACATTTTGCACTATAGTATTCTCTCAAGTCAGAAAAGAATCTAAAATTTGAAAAATAAAAGACAAACAAGAAGTGTCGTACAAAAGTCACATTGCAATAAGGATCTTCACAGGACAAGATACATATTATTACCTCAATTTTCTGTCAATAGAGGTAGCAGATCGCAACATCATATTTCGCAATGAAGGACCTAACACATTCGAAGATGCCTCTAATTTCCTATGGACTTGAAGGCTTCCTTCATCTTTTTCAGCACTATGGCACAGAAAATATGACACAGCAACTTAAGGATTTCAGAACTCCAATTAACAGATTATACAGATTCATTGTTTGTGAAAAGTCATGTGATGGGCTGTTTGCTAACCTGTCAGGATCCACTCTTTCTGCAAAACCATACATCGGACTGTTTGGTTCAAGTGGAGAATCACAGGAATCATTTTCTGCAGAGTCACTCTCCCCTGCTGCTGAAATATGAGTCATAAAAATAGCCCTGGTTGACCGCGGCATCAACTGACCAGGAGACCGCATGAGATCAACCAGTAGTTCCACGGAATTCAACACAACAATCACAGACATGTGTTTATATGAGTCCACACACTCAACAATCCCATCATTTGGTAAACCCTGGGGAAAAAAGCATTATGAAATTTTCAGATATTATGTTAATTAGCAATAAATTGCATCTTTGACTATTTTTTGGCATTAAACAAGAATGGAGCAGAGCAGTTGAACTCACTGGATGAAGTTCAACTTACCACCACGAGTCTACTTTGAAGACCTACAGAATCTGCTAAAACTTTGAAAAAGATTGCCCTAGGACGGCATGATCCATGCCTTATTTGCCCCAGCAACTGAACACCTCGATTTTCTAACATATGAGAGGCTTCTTCTAGTGCAGCTTTTGCTGGACTTTCCACATTTGGCCTTTTATAAAAATCAGCAACCTGTTCAGAGATGAAAAATGAAAATGGAATGAGCAATTTTTTGACTAAAAATGGAATGAAAAAATTAAGATCGGCAAAAATGCCTTGGTAGAATTTGATCCCTGAATTGGCTTGAAAACAAAGAATATAACCTTAAAATATTATGATTAAATTACAAATCAAATGGTGAAAATTAAAGTAAATATGAAAAAAAAAATTCATTGTAGCGCAAATAGTTAATGACATGTGTGGTTTGAGAAGCCTGTACCACCATGCATGAGAAACATCCTACGTAATTGCATAGGCCAAGAAAAAACAGTTTTTGCCGAGATGTAAAGGGATCGGTAACATGTCTTGACAATAGGTTATGGATATGTATAGATTTCCTTGGCATAACCAAGACATAACATCAGTTAAAAAAAACCTGAAAGTTGGAAAGGACAACGAAAAAAGAAAAAAAGGGTCAAAGATAATTAAGGACAGAAAAGAGCAACTGAAAACTTCAAATGAGATATCCATATAATAGAACAAAGGTTATTTAAGAGTTCTTACCAATCCAGCAATCTTTTTTATCATTGCAGCTGGATTTGAGTTTAACCCTTTTACTAGTGGCACAATCAATTGCTTCAGCATGGATAGCTTTTTATCTTTCTTAGCATCTACAAGAATTATATCGACCTTGCAACCCTCAACTCCCAGAGAATGAAGCTCGTCTAAAGTTGGAATATTAACAAAGAGCTCCTTTAGCCTTTTATCCTGTAACAATCCATGTTATTAAATTAACTCAAGATGAAGTGAAAAAAAAAATGCTCTAAGTGGATACAAAACAAAGAGTGCAAGCTGGAAAGTCGATTCTAAGTTAGGACACAATCCATCAAGTAATTTTGTCCTTGAAAATACCAACAATTTAAATAATCCAGGAAGAAATGCATTTAGCATTGTTTGAACCAATAATACCTGGAACATGGTGCATTATAGTATGTAGTACTGGTACTGGTTCACTACCTTCCTTAGAAAGCGGTACGAGGGGGGTGGGCCTAGTATGGTCATTATTTCGGGTAGTGGTTTATTTTTATGCTGGTTTTCCATATGTGTGTGTGACAGTGTATAATTAAAACAGAAAAGTATCATATGAGTGCATGTAGACTAAAACTTCAAAACAAGATATTGTCCATCCTTGTCTTTAGAAAATAAATGAGAAATTTTGGAGAACTTCCATCAGACAGGGATAGACATAAGGAGGAGAGGGGTATAAAAGATCCTTTTTGTTGTAACTATATGGAACCACAGAACTAGTAGTAGTACAGTTTAACATGCAACTTCTAACTCTTTAGTTAAGAGGAGAAGAGAATATTTGCAATAGAACATAAGAAGTTGAATGTTAAACACAACAGATAGTTAAATCATAACCAACATAGTAGAACATAAGAAGATAATGATCACAAATTAAAAGCAATGATTATTAAACACAAGTATAAAGAAAGGAAAAAATCATAAATAAACTTTTTTTCCAGCCACATCACTTATTGATCTCTCAAAAAGATGAAGTTCCAGAAAAGATCAGACTCCTCAACCAAAAGAACTTGCAACAAATAAATAGGAACAAAAATTAAAAAGTAAATCAATTCTCACCGGTATGACAGAGTAGAAACCATTTGGTATTTGTTCAGAAAGCATCCCAGTGCTCCAGAGAACTTGTGATGCAGTCTGGGAAGATAAACCATCTTCCTCATAATTTTTATGTGATTCTTTATTTCTCAAAGTATCTTCTTGAGAAAGCAAAGAGACAGATTCAAATTTCTCGATAAAGTCTGAACCCCACCACACAGAATTTGAAGGTCCTTGCTCTGCTGGCCCCGAATCATCTCGTGTCTCCTCCATGTCCTTAAATATTTGGGATGTAAAACCATTTCTGTCCCTCACTCCTCTTACCCCATAAAAGACCTCGCCAATCACAATATAGTTCTTACACAACTGGACTCTGTATCAAAAATCTCTTCTGTTCTGACTTTGTTACGCTGGAGTCCATTTGTCCTGCAAAGCTAAAACCCTATGTGAAACTAGAAAGATCATAATGTCAGTTCAAATTTTTCTTTTATCTAAAAAAAAAGTTAGAGAGATCACAATGCAAACGCACAACATCCTATCATCAATACAGAAGTGCAGAAAACAAGACAGTTTAAATTTATCAATAAGCATGACATATAGAGAAGTAGACTACTCTAGCAAGCTTAAAGGACTCAAAAAATTGTCAATTGAAAAAAAAAGAGCGCCACAATCTACCCTTAAACCTAAGCAGTAAACTGAATTTTACACACTTTTTCCACCTTCAATAGTCAATAAATAACTAAATTAAACAAAAATATTTCAGAATAATGTAAATAACCTTATTGATAAGGACGGTTAATAATTATATGAATCCGCAATGAATTAAACCTGAGTAAAGTAGTGATTAATCAACAGAAACAGCCACAATCCGGGCTTAAAACCTAAGCATTGCAAAATGGAATTGGTAACCTACCAAGCCTAATCAAATCAATAAAAATCAGATCCAATTCTAAATCTAGAATGATAATAAAAGAGCCAAGTAAATCAAATTCCGCAAAAAAAAAGCAGTGGGAAATCAAATCTAAAGCGAGAATGAGAAAGAAAAGGGCAGAAGTGTAATACCAGCAGATCGAAGCATTGAAAGAAGCAGTTGCCCCTCCAGCCAATACCATTTGAATCTCAACTCGTCGTTTTAAAACAAATAATACTCATCACTCTCTCTTCTTCTTCTTCTTCTTCTTTCTAGAAGGATATAAAATAATAAATATTATTTTTATGTATAAATAGAAACAGAAAGCAAGAGAGAGAGGCTATTATAGACCAGAGTGAAATAGAATAGGTCAGGGAGAAAGAAATGGAAATATATAACAAACAGACACTTATATTTATTTATTTCTATTTGCATTCATATTTTTTAAATAAAAAAAATTATAGTAAGTATTGAAGATACACAGTAGTACTTCGTTTTTGGTTATTTATTATAGTTGTTTTTTAAAATATTTTTAAAAAATATATATTAAATAATATTTTTATTTATTAAAAATTATTTAAAAAAATAGAAATTATTAAAATAAATTTTAAATAAATAATAATAATTTTTAAAAAAATATCATTTCAAACATGTTTTTAAATAGCTTTTTAAAGGTGGGAGAGTGTATGATAGAGAGAGAAAGCGAGGGAGAGAAGAAGAGATAATAAGAGGGATTCGCTCGATTCACGTGAGCAGTATTTTTTTATTTTATTTGGTTAGATTTGAGTGATTTTATTTATTTATTTATTTGTATGTGAAAATAATTAATGAGGATTGAGAAAACGTTTTTGTTTTGTGACGAGGGAAGGCAAGGCAGGTGGGTCACGTGCAAGAGAGCGGGGGATCTGGGGACCTCTTTCCGACAGCCAGCTGGCATTAGCTCACCACCATCCACACAGGCAAACGCGTGAGCACTCTTTTTCTCTTTTTTTATTAGTTAATTAAAAATTGAAATTGACTAATTAGTTTTTATAGCATTCAAACTAAGAGTATGGTTGGTATTGCAATTGTTGTTATGGTTGTGGTTTTAAAAAATTTATTTTATAAAAAATACTTTTAGTTAAGTTTGGTTTGGAAAAATATATATTTGGTTAAAACTATGGTTGAAATTAAGATTGAACAAAAAGTAGTTTAATGTGTTTGGTTAAAAAAATATTTTTCAAATTGAGGTTATAAAATAATTAAAAAATATTTTTAATTTAAATATTGTAGATTTAACTACTATTATTACATCATGAAATAAATAATATTGATATTAAAAAAATTTTGTTATTCCATTAAACTATATGCAATGTCATCACATACGAAATCTATTCAACAATGACTTTATCTTTCATGGTTTCTTTAGCACACAACAACAAAAACTGAATTTTTTATCACATCATCAAGCGATATTCTTCTAATTTTTTGAATAAAACATAATTAAAATAAAAATAAAAACTGAATTTTTCCCAACTGGGTCGGACCCGGCAAGAACATAATTGGAATTACAATCAAATATCACACATGCTACGTCATCATGTGATATCCTTCTAATTTATGTAGTGTTATTAAATAATATTAAATACTATTTTTTTGAGTAAAACTCATTTTTTTATAAAAAAATACAATTTCATTACGTACAAAATTCATTCGACAAGAACTACAGTTTTCATGATTTTTGAGCATGCAATAAAATTTGATAAAATATTATCAGGAATAAAATTGAGATTACAGTACGAATAAATTTAATTCACCTTAAACTATTTTTTTTAATAAACAAACAAAAATATTGTTCACATTCACGTGAATAGTGTGAGTGAAATCAATTAATTATATTAGTTTTTTAGGAAAAAAAAACCCTAAACTTTTCATGTGAACAGTGCGAGTGAATTAATTCACTCGCACTGGTTTTTTGAAATTAAAAAAAAAAACTGTTCACTTTAGTGAACAGTGCTACAGTGGAGCCATGCTCCATTGTTGATGTTTTTCCCAAACGAGAAGCAGTGAAATGCTGCTTCTTCGAAACCACTGAAAGCACTTTTATTTTGGTTACCAAACAACCACTAAAAAGATGACTTGTGCTTCACCATGAACCAGCTAATTTTTTTAACATAAAAACATAATATTTTAATATTATTATCATAAAAAAATCATGACTCACATTGTAAACTCTACTAGGTATAGTAAGATGATTTTATTTGATTATATAATAAAAAAATAACAATAATAAATAGACTAAATTCTAAAAAATATGCTTATGATGACTAGTAGAAAAGAAACACTTGTTAAAAAAGAAAAAAATTACAAAATTGAGTTCCAAGATCACTCAATATTAAATTATAAGATTGTAAAAAAAAAAAACATCAAGAAAGTGACCCAGAAAAAAATATCTGAGTAAACTGACCAAACCTATTATTAAAGTCTTGATATTGGGGTAATCTAATTGAAATAAAACTGAAAAAAATCATGAGCCCATGAAAAAATAAGTGAAAAAAATTATGTCAACCCGTACTAATTTTTCAAACCAATTACCCAAATCACTAAAATGAAAGCACCCTGTTTGGAAAAAATCATAGAATCTAATTCCCAACAAATCAAAGATTAAAAAATAAAATTGAAAAAATAATCAATTATACAAAAGGAATCAAAACAAGAAAAAAAAATAGCAGTTAAGAGCATGGTTATGAAATTTAAGATAAAAAAATAAATATGAGCACAACTTAGAATTTTGAATTAAAAGAAGAGATGGAAAAGAAAAATCAAATTCATGGAAGGATCAAAAACAAAAGAATGAGGACCGGGTATGAAAAAATAATAAATCGTAATCATGGATTCAATAATAAAATTGTAAACAAGTCGAAATTTTCCAAAAGAATCAAGAACAAAAATCACAAATAAAAAGAATGAGGATCGAAATTGAAGTATCAATGATTGAGACGACAAATCTGAAATTTTAAATGGCCAACGTGAATTTTGAGGGTAGAAGAGAGAAAAGAGAAAAGGAAGAAATAAGAGGTCAGTGACTTCATGCCATCACTAAACGATGAAAGAAACCGTTTTGATGCTTCCAATATCATCGTAAAAGCTGTCATTTGGATGCTGGGAGACACTACATGTGCCACCATAAGACTGTGGGCACCTCTCACCCACTAACATGTGTAACTAGCCTTAAATGAGTAAATGGGGGAGGATGATTGCTTTGTCATAAACAATCATGTAACTAGCAAGATAAATTATTTAGGCAGGCATCCATCCATTCAAACTTGTGAAACAATACATTCAGGTAGGCCTCACACCAATAACATGTATCATAAAGAATTTAGTTGGGCATTGCACTAATAATTTATAAAATAGAGAATCCATAAGGGTGTTATGACAATGCTTAAACATTGTTTAGCATGCCATGTTTGTAAGAACAAAAGTTGTAACTTTTTAGAAAATGAAAATGGATCGACTGGCTTTCTAGCATCATTATGTTTGGCTTTGGCTACCCTTTTCTTCTTATTTTGGATTGGACTTAATTGGATATTTTTTCATCTTCTTGATTTTAACCTTTTTTTCTTATTTTCTTTCCTATTTGGTTATGCTTGTGTTGTTTGGTTAGACCTATATTGTTCGATTGAGCTTGCTATCTAGTTGGGCTACGATTGTTCAGTTGGCTTCTCTTTTTGCATGTTGTTTGATGAGCCTTCCTTTGCTTACATGTTGTTTGGTTTCAACCTCTTTTTTCTCCTTATCTTCAAGCTTAATTTTGCAACTCTATCAATAAAAAAAATAAACTAAAAGGGAAGGGTCATTTTAATAGTAGTCATTTACTGTAGTTATGCAATTAGATTCATTATGGATTGCAATGGTGATTTTATGATTTTACCCCTTAATCCAAAAATACTTTGGTCTTGTTGATGAGTTAGTAAAGTCTTTTTCTTTTTTAATTAACATGTAGTGAAATAAATGCCATTGGAGGTAAGCAAAAAAAAAATAACTAGGCTTTTTTTATTCACAATTAAGTTACTAAAATGCATTTGATACAAAAAAAAAACTTGTCTTCAACCCAGGGTTATTTTTTTCTTTTTCTATATTTTTTGGGGTGTATTTTCTTGTTTTATCAAGGGCAATTTTGTATTTTAATCAAGATTAATTAATTTTAAAATATAAAAATTTTATGATACATGTGTTGCACATGTCAACATGTATGAGGTGCTTGCGCGCTTTGGGCAGCGTGTATGGTGTCTCCCAATGGTACAACTTGCCTCTTTTTCGTGTATCTAGATGCGCCTCTATTTCCTCTTTATAATGGTGTGGTGCGTGTCATCAGTGAATGAATGATTTGTTGTTGGTGAGCCTTTTTTATTTGTTTATTTTCCCTCTACTAACCCTAAAAATTACGTATTGGACTTTTTTGTTTTGGACATTTCTATTTCAGTCCCTTTTCTTTTAATTTATTATTTTTTCCCTGGACTGTTTGGTAAAATATTCATTTTTTTCATTTTAATCCTTCAAATCCAACTTGTCATATATTTTGTTTTTCAGTTTTATACTTATTATATTGATTTTTGATTTTTTTTTCCTTAGTTATTTTATAAAGTTTCATTGGTTTTCAGTTTCATCATTCAATCAAAGTTTATGTTTTGTTAATTTTTTTAAAATTTGATTCTCCTTCTTTTAAAATTTTTATTATTTTTGTTGCAATTATTTTTCTCTTAGATTTAACCCTCAAATAAAAAAAAATTGTCATTTTTCTTTTAATCTTTTATTTTTTTCATTGGCTTTCTTGTAAAGTTTTCAATTAAGTTATTCAATTTCAATTTGTCATATATTTTTATTTTCAATTTAATATTTATTATTTTGAATTATTATTTTTTTTCCTTAGCTCTTTTATAAAAGTTTTATTGGTTTTCACTTTTACTCTTCTAAGTTTATGGTGTGTTTTTTTTTAATTTGGTCCTTGTTATTTTAATTTTTTTTGTTGGAGTTATTTCTCTTTTCAATTTAACCTTTCGGTTGAAATTTTTTTGTTTCCCTCTAAGTTATTTTTTATTTTGATTTTCACCCCTATTCTTTTAATTATTGTTTTATATTTTAGATTTTTTATGTGATTAATTTATTTCCCTTTTCATTCCTCAACATTTAATTTGTTAGAGATCATGCTTCATCATTTTTTCATGTGTAATGCTTCTGATCTAATAACTCGGGTCATTGGTTTGAAAAGTTAATGTGGATTGATAATTTTTTTTATCTATTTTATTTTCTGATTTAATCATTTGACATTAGTTTTGTTTTTAAATTTGTCTCAATGGTTTTCTTTGATTTTTGTTTTCTAAATTATCTTGGTCTCGTGATCTAAGTCATAAATTTTACGGGTTAATCCATGTTAGCTCGCCCTTTATTACTTAGGTTACATGTTCATCACAATATCTCAGGTTGTCTTGAGCTGGTTTTTTTACGTATTTTTATCAAGTTTCTTACTTCCATGTATTTTGTTTCGAGATATCATGTGTTTTTTTATATAAAAAAGTTATTTATATGTTATCATTATTTATTATTTTATTATTTTATTAAAATAAAATTAATTTATTAAATTCGGCCGATACTATAACTTAAGTTGTTGATTTTTTTATTTTTTTTTTGAAATATACTTATGATATCTATATGTGATTTTTTAAGATAAAAAATACAGATTCGCGATGTAGCGCAAATATGTGTTATTTTACTAAGGAGGGTCCAGATTCAACAAGTGAAGGCCAATTCCTGTCTTTGTTGCCATGAATTAGGCTTCTCCTAGGATGATCCAACAGGTGTGCAGGCTATAATTACTTAGACTTCGATGGCTTTGTGGTGACTTGATTATTTCCGTAAAAGTATAAAACAATTACTTTTTTATTATTTTTTAACGTAAGTATATAAAATTTATTAAGGTCATCAGAATCCAAGTAACATTTATTAACATTAACAAAATACCTAAAATTTATTGTACAAAACACAAAATATTATTTATTATAATAATATAATGATAAAATTATCATCGAGCTATAAGATATTTAAACTAGATATCGAGGGTAAAATAATTTTTTTTCCCAAGAAACAATTATTTTCTACAAATTATAAATGGCTAGATCAGTCATTTCATGTTTTTTGCACTTAAAAATCACTCATTTAGCCTTGGAATAAAAAAAAGATACATTTCAATCAGGGGCATTATGGTTTTTTCAATATTTTCAAAATAGTTACATTACTTTATTACCCTTCAAGACAAAATCAATTAAACTCTCTTGCATAGCACGCGTCAATAAGTGGCTGCCCTCCGTGTTTTTTTGGTGATATGTGCAGGTCGTTTGGAAACTAAACACCACATTTTCACAACAGTGTTTGACATGTCTCGGCATTCTCTCCGTGATGGGCCAATGAGTGCGCCAAACACACATCTAGTTTGGTGCAAAAAACCATTTGTTTCCCCTCTTTTCATTCTCTACCTCGAATTTCACACCAACCTTTTTAAAAATTCAGATCAACATTTTCAAATTTTTTTCCTTGACATTTGATTCTTATTTTTTTTTATTAATATTTATTTTATTTTGAATGATTTATAAAATCATAATTCTTTTTCAATTTTACCCTTTTTTATTTTTTTTTTATCTTTCAAATTTAGTCATCATGCTTTTAATTGCTATTTGTTTTGTTTGTGATTATTTTTTAAATCAATTTTTTTTACAATTTCATCCTCATTGAGTTTATTTTTCCTATCAAATTTGATTTATGTTCTTTTTATTTCTATTGTTTTTTATTTTAGAAAAAAAAATGAATTTCATCCCCTTCCGTTTTTATCTTTTAAATTTGGTCCCTATTGTTTTTATTACTATTTTTTAGACCTTTTTAAAATTGATTTTTTTATGATTTCATCATCCTCGAGTTTATTTTTCCTATAAATTTAATTCTCATTATTTTGATTTACTCTAATAAATTTTTTAAATTGATATTTTTTTTTTAATTTTATCCTTAAACATTAAATTAGTTGGTAATTAAGTTTCTTGATTGATCTCAGGCTTAGCATTGCACAAGTTACAAGTTTTAGAGAATAGCCTAAGTTTAGAAGGTTGGTCTGTGTTTTCTTGATTTTTTTTTCCTTTCTCTAAGATCATGTTTTTTTTTCATTTTCATCATTTAGGATTTATTCAATTGGAAGTTAGGCTCCATCATTTTTATTTATGGAGTGTTTGGGAATGCGGTGCAAACCGTGTTCCCAAAAATTTTGAATTTTTTTTGCTTAAAATAAAAAATATATGTTTTCAGATCGTTTTGATGTACTGATGTTAAAAATAATTTGAGACAAATTAAAAAATTTATTTTGATGTATTTCTAAGCGAAAAGCATTTTAAACCACCACCACTACCACAATCCCAAACGACCCCTTATTTGCTTTCTGTAGAATTTCTCACTAATTTTTTTAAACAACCCGGGTTATCACAGGTCTTTTTATTTTTTATTTTTTGTTGAATTTCTTTGGCTAGTTTTTAAAATTTATGATTTTCTTTTTACGATTTCATCCTTTAATATTTGAAATAATTGTTTTTTGAATAATTTATAAAATTAGTATTCTTTTTCAATCTCACCCCTTCAATTTTTAAACTTTTAAATTTGGTTTTCATTTTTCCCATTGCTATTTATTTTGTTTAAAATAATTCTTAATTTTTTTTTTCTGTTTCAACCTTCTTAACTTTTTTTTTCTATCAAATTTGATTTTCATTTTTTTGATTAAATGAATTGATAGTAAGGTAGCAACAAAAGTGCATCAAACTAATTTAGTCTTTGAATGAGCATTGAGTAGGATCCACTAACACATATTATAGGCTAATCAGTCTTGAGTAAGATTGGATCGTGAAAGATATTAATTAGTTTAATCTTTTTTCAAGTTAGTAATAATAATAAAAGTGTATGTTATATATTTCACCAACTCACATATGTGTGTGAAACTTTAAACAAGTTATGAGAAGTAAAATTCACATGAAATCTCAATTCTTGACTTTATTATATGGTTAATGTTTAATCGAGTTCGAGAATTGAGCTTTTATTAGACAAGAAATGGCTCAAAACCACAACCTATAATTGAGTATTGCCAAATAACAATAGAAAATTAAATAATAATTACAATAATAAAAATTAGAATGATTAGTATAATCTCATGCTCAAATATAGAGCGTTTGTGTTGTAGCTAGTGGATTAACATTTCAAAATCAAGATCATGTACATAAATACCAAAGAAAATGAAGTTCTAACGCGATCTATGGCTAAAACATAGATCTCATTAGAGCATATGCTCATTCTGAAAGGAAAGGAAAGGACATGAAAAGCTAATTAAAGGGTCGATAATAATTTTTGCAACTTTTAAAAAGTATTTATTACCTAAAATATAAAAAAATTCCTAGAAGCTAAACCAAAATTTTCTTTAACTAAAATGTATTTTTTTCATTGACCAACTTTCCTAACAATAAGTAAACATGAGAAAATTTGGAAAATAATTTTTAAAAAGTTGCTTTTTATAAAACGAAAAAGGCTTAAATTGAAAAATCGATCATGCAACATATTTGATATTCTGTCTTTAAGTGATGATTTCTTTCTGTTTCACACACTATTTTCTCTCTCTTTATGAACCCAAATCACCAAATTAAATACAATTTAATCAATTTCTCACACAATTCCTTTTCTTTCGGACACTAGTTAAGGAGGAGTAACGGAGGTTTTGCATATATTATCTCTATGGAATTCTAGGGTTTTGGTGGTGCATTAATTCTCTCTTTATACAAATGAGAGAATTTGGGAGGTTCTATTTAATTGATTGGTTTTTTTAATTTTAATTGATTAGTGCACTAATTCTCTTATATATTGCTTACTTTTTTGTCTATAAATTTATAAAAAATTATAGAGTTTTGGTTTTTCACTTTTATTTCTTTTTCTCGGTGATTAAGCATAGGATTTTCTTTTTTTAGAATTAAGGTTTCGATTATATATGTTTCTCTTCCACTACAATAATGGGTTTGGTTTGCTTTTTGTAAATTATGTGAAAGTGAACAGATTTACAGATAGATTGTAAAAACTTCAACACACAATAACGTGTGAAGATAAAGTGATAACTGGGGTAAGTCTCAGTCCTAGAAGTACCAAAGAGTGTCTAAGAACTAGTATAAGATGCAAACAAGAATCTTTAAGGTTAACTAAAAACTAGGTTGTGATCAAAATTTGATTTTTTGTCAAAAATCTTGATAATTTCTTTAAAGATTTACTTAAATATATTGTAGAACTCTATTGTCATGAAATTGAAGGATCAAGAGTGGTGCCCCTAAAAAATCTATAATGGAGAAGCTATCGACAGCTTCAATATATTGTTCATGGTGTGTTGTAAAGATATATATTTTTTTTAAGTGAATGTCTTTACCAACAATGCTAGTGGGTGAAATAGTCAGAAAAATTATGTAAACAAGTCAATTTGCAAGAGAAATTTTGTGGTAGTTGTTGCTTGCTAAACTAAGAAAACTACCTTAAAGATCCCAAAACTCTAGTGACGCAATAGAGAAAACAAAGGCCTTATCCCACCAAATTTAAATCTAGAAGAAAGAAGGAAAAACAAACTAAACTACAATTTATTCTATCATAATCGATATTTTTTTTATTTTAAATTCTTGTTTAACACCTAATTCTTGTCCAAATTCTTCAATTATAGGAAAATATATGTGTGAATTAAAATTGCATTCAAGATATTTGATGAAATATCATATTTTAGTTCTTTTTCTAGTTTGATGATAAAGTTATAGTATTAATAATATATGGGCTCTTTAATTATTAAATGAAAATAATAGCAATCTTGTAAATAGTCAAATATTTATTTGTTGATTTGTTTGGGAAGCATCATACAAAGGATGTAAAATGTTACACATGCTACGAAGTTCATGATGCAAACAATAATTAAAAAAAAACAACAAGAAAATATAAAATAGACCAAACTATAGAATGATAAAAGTAATTTTTCCAATAATTTACCAGGTTTAACATAACATGTAGGGGTGAAATAAAAAAAAGGACTAGAACATATAATTGTTAAAAGGCCAGAAAAAAAAGGATCAACTCATCTTTGTAGCATTAATTCAATGCATGAATATTTTTTGACATTACAAATACATTGCATTATGTTAGTCAAAATATTTTTTTGACATTGCAAATATGATGCATTATGTGAGCTAAAATAAATTATTAGGTTTAAAATTGTGTTAAAATAACATGATAACATCTAAGGATTAAATTAAAAAACAAAATTTACGACCATGAAACATAGAACTAATTCCTATGCACTATAACAACTAACGATACACATGACTACATGAGTCATGGTCCATGATCAATGAATAGTAAAACACCTTTGCCTTTTAATTTATTGTACTATATCGGTGGCTCACGCTATGTTGTGGATCCAATAAAAAAAATTAAATGCATAAAAAGAATATCAATTAAAGTAAATTGAACAAAACTATGAACCTCAATAAAAAAATATTGAATGATGAAATTGAAGAAAAAAATATAATCCAAAAAATACCAAAAAACCCGACTCGAGTTTACCCAGGCCAGTATGCAAATTCTATAACCTGGTTATAATACTGGGGTAACCATATTTAAAGTAAATTGAACAAAACTATTAACCTCAATTATCAAACAATCCAATGTTGAAGGGCGAGATGACCTAGATTATTTTTAAAATCAGCAAAAAGTCCAAAAGAAAAAAAATAAAAAAATAATTAAACCCAATCTCCAATTAAATAAATATTGAAGAATGAAAATGAAAAGACATGAGTTAAAAAAAAAACTCAATCAAACATAGACCAAGCTCTTAAACCCGAGTTAATCTCTCAAGTTCAAGCTCTATAAATTTTAGAATCGGATTCAATTAAAAAACTCAATTCTTAATATATTAAATATAAAATAATAAAATAATAAAATATTAATTTCACCGTGTTTAAAAATTAAAAAGATAAAGAAAGCTTCTTTACACAAGTTTAATATATTTTTGCTTTAAAAAATAATAGAGTTATTTTACTCTTAAAATAAATAATAAAACCAATGTATCCAAATATGCTTGAAAATTATCAATGGGCCATGAGAAAAAGATCTTATAACGATTTCATTCTTCTGGTCTCCAATAAATTGTGACTTGGTATACATTGACTGATGACTTTTATTTATTTATTTATTTTTAAAGGAATTGTTCATTGAAAGATGACGGCACCTTCGAATTGGAAAATTATAGAAAGACAAGTCGGTGTACTTTATGCTCAATCATGTGAATCATCATAATAATTTGAAAATCCAGCGTGGAGCCCCTTCCCTATTTTCTTTATTAAATAGGTTCACATGATCCCAAGCAACAAGTGTCCGTAAACAAAATGCAAAACGACACCATGCAATTAAACAAAAAGCAACCAGGTACTACCAGTCTACCACCATTATAAAAATAAAAATAAAAATAAAAATAAAATATCATGGCTGTGCCTTTCTCTCTCCCTTGTTAGCCCTGATCTCGAAGCTATCCACGCCACAATTACTATCAAGTCCTTTTTCTTTTCCAAGAAAAACTCTACAAACCACAAAAAATACAATGGCAGTATTTTTTTTTAAATTTAAAATTGTTTTCACTTAAAATTATTTTTTAAAATAAAAAAATATTTTAAATTGTAATAATTACTGTATTACCTAAACTAAAGGTAATCATTTTCGATTTAGTTTGATTTTTACTTATAAAAACAATTAAATTAAAATTTTGTAAAATATAAAAAAACTAAAACCGGTACCAACAGACTGGTTTCGGTTTGGTTTGGTTATTTTAAATTAAAAACCGAAACCCAACAAACCGGTTTCGATTTGGTTCGATTTCAATTTTGATTTGGTTTGGTTTAGTTATTTTGTATTAAAAACTGAAAAATATATTATTTTTTGAGCTTTTTTTGGACTTTTTTAATGGGGTTCTTTTTTATTCGGTTTGGTTTTTTTGGTTCGGTTAGGTTTATTTCTTTACTAAACTAGTTCAGTTTTTTAATTTCATACTTATAAAACCAAAACCAACCAAACCAAATCAAATTTTTTAAAAAATATTCTAATAAGTTTAATTAATTTTTTTTCATAATTCAATTTTTTAAATTTTTTTAAATTTTATCAATTTAATTAATTTATCAATTTTTTTTCACCCCAAATTTCACCCCAAACCTACACCGTAAATATCTATCGGATGCTATGTGATCACGAGGATTGGAACCCAAAAAGCCAGTGGTAAAGGGTTGAAGAATAGTATAATTCTTTTCGTTGTCTCGGAAAGAGAACTTTTTAGACTTTTGGATTATTTTAGAGAGCGTAAGAGTTCAGAGCTTACAAACTAGTTGTAGCTAGGCTTGCAGGGAGTTAAAGCACAAGCGTACAGAGTAGTTAATCCTTCCTCCAGCTCCTCACGACTCTCCTTCTCTCACTCTCTCTCTTCTTTATTCTCTGCCTCTTTTTTGAACTTGCAGTTCTTGATCTGGCATCAATTCTTTGTTATTCTTTCCAAGAAACGAACAGGGTTCTGTTCTGGATTGGCAACATCTCACACCCACAGGTATGTCTGTCTGTTGTATTTTTTACATGTCCGAGGAATTTGGTTTCTTTCCTTTCTTTTCTACAACTTACTGAAGCCTGTCTCATTGTTACTAGAGAAGCAATAACTGTATATAGAGGATTCATTTTTCTTGATTTATTTCATTTATTTCTTCGTGAGTTCAATACATAACCAAACAGAAACCAAAAATCTGATCAAAAGAAATCAAATTAGCAAAACCCTCCCGCGCACACACACAAAAAACTAGACTGATGCAGGCACCGCACTCTTTTTTTGATTTCTTGATAAACTCTGTTTCAGTAAAGAACCTAGTTTTTTTATATATATACTTGTGTTAAACAATTGTGGAAGCAAGTGCAGATGTTTCTATAGGTGTCATTTTAAGGTATTTTTGTGCCTTTGCATTTGGTTGAGTGATAATCAAGTTTTTGTAAATGCCTGGAAAGGGAAGGTGGGTTTGATCTCAAAATCAATTTTAGTCTCCAGAAATTCCATTAATTAAGGTTTAAAGTTCTTATTCATCTTGACGGGGTGTTGTTTTGATCTGAAGGTGGTTCGGTGCAGCAAGAATATAGTACATGTTAGTGAAAAATCTGATGGAAAAAAAGCAATTGGATTTTAATCAGCCGCTTCTATCAGTGAGGAGGTTCTCCTCAACAGCATCCACCAAAGAAGCCAAGATCAAAAGGAAAACTGACGATGCTCTATCCAGAATACCTCCACCTGTTTACAAATCAGAATTGAAATCAGGTCCACTGAGGAACCCTGGAACTGTTCCTTTTGTATGGGAGCGAAGTCCAGGAAGACCCAAGGATGAAAGCAAACCACCAAACCGGGCTCTTCAACGGCCCCCTATTGCCCCAAAGCTTCCGCCTGGCAGGATTTTGAATGATCAACAGCAAGCTTCAATTAAAGGTTCTGAAGGCGCTAAACTAGCTGATCGTTCCCAAACAAGAAATGGCCATTCCAGTTTTCAAAATGAAACTAAAGAAGAAATTTCCAAGGAGGCAATAAAGGATGCGTCGAGTTCTGGTTCAGAAAGTGGAGAAGAAGCTTATGCAGATGCACTTGATATCCTGTCACGAAGTGAATCGTTCTTCTTGAACTGCAGTATAAGTGGCGTGAGTGGCTTGGATGGTCCGGATTTGAAACGTTCTGGGGCTTTCTTTACAGATCAGCATGGTCAAGATTTCATGATGGCTCGTTTCTTGCCAGCAGCAAAGGCAATGGCTTCAGAGACTCCTCAATGTTTTACTAGGAAGCAACCCGTCGTGCGAGAGCTACCGAGACAAATAGCCAAGGCAACTGGTGTGGAAAGGCATCCTCTAAATCGATATAGTCCAAACAATATACCAAATTATGCTCAAGCAGATGCAGTGGAAGATAGTGAAGATGAGGATTATGATGATGACAGACCCGATGATCCATCACTTAAACTTTGTGGGTTGTTGCCTCAGCTATGCTCACAGAATTCACTTTGCTTTATGAATCCTGTACTAGGGATGAGAAAGCAGGTCCAGGTACCCATTTCTTCAGTCTGTACAACGAAGTCTGGGTCTTCAAATGCTGCTTCTCGTAATGTCACTGCACATGAGGTATTCAAGTCCTCTCTTCATTTGTTATTTATCTTCTTCATTACTTATATGTTTCTGTCTTGCTAGTTGCTACCATCATGTTAAAGGGATGAGTTATTTTTAGCACTCTGTTTTTGTATAGCATCAGAGGAATGCCATGTATGAGAAGAGAGAATCCATCAAAATTGCTTGCAAAACTGAGAACAAAAAGCTGGATGAATCATCTGCGTGCAAGGGTTGGCATAGTAAAGTGGCATCACCCACTGACAGTCAATTTCCTCAACCAGTCCATGAAGAACAAAGATGCACTGAGATTCCTGATAAATGTAGGAATTCTGGGGCAAGTGACTTTATTCAATGTGCAAAAGGCGGCACAATTTTTCGAGAATTATTGGCCAATGAGAGCAGAGAATGGGAATCAGTCTCTGCAGTTTCCGTGGCTGAGAAAACTCTGTACATAGATTCTATGCATATGGTAAAACCTCAAAATTCTAATTCAAGTTCGTCTGATGCTAGAGGCTTATCTGAGTGCTCAAAGGATGACGTGGAGATACTTGTAAAGAATAGAGAAACTGGTGATGTGAATTCTTCACTCCTGGATTCCAAGCACTTGAGTACTGTGGGTGAGAAGAAAAAATTGCGACCTGATAGTTTGGAGTCTGTTGATTCCTGTTTTCTATCGTTATCTGAAAAATCCATTCATGATGTGCACATGGCTGTGATGGATGGTTCCCGACATGATGAAGACAACATGCAGGTTTCTAACACATTGACCAGCCCGAAAGTGGACACAGATGGGAAGATTGACTTAGAAAGCCGATCAGATAAAAAATTAGGTAACCTCGAAAGTTCTCATGTCTTTATTCAGGATTCAAATGGAGAAGTGGCTGGCAGTGGCAGGATTGATTTAGAAAGCCAACAGTGTAGAAAGTTAAGCAATAAAGAGAGTTCTATTGGCTGCTATACACAACTACTTCTTCCCCCACCTTTGCCAAAATCTCCGTCAGAGTCTTGGCTAAAGCGTACTCTACCTATTCTTTCCTCGAGGAATTCGTCCTCAAGGTCCCCTCTTGGTATGCATTTACATTCTAGAGTCCAAGCTTCCAAAACACTCTCCGATGACCCGAAGTGGGAAACAATTGTCAGGACCGCTAATATACAGCATGGGCATTTGCGCTTTTCCGAGGTAAATCATGTAACTTGTCTCCTCCCTGTTTAACTCCTTTGTTACCTGACTGGTTGTGCTTACACACATTTTCTTTTATTGTTAGGATTTGCTTGCACCAATACCGGAAACTTAGAAGACAAGGTTCCTCAAGAGTCCGATGGCGCAGGCATTTACTTTGCTAGAGTGTCCACCGTTACTGGTCTTGATATGTTCTGTAAAATATTTGCCATGTCCATATCTTTCTCTCCCAAGGTGCTCCCTTCAGTTCTTTAAGAGGATACATTTCGCAATCGGAAATCAAAATCCCCTGCTCTTATCATCCAATAAGAAGCTACGCCACGTTATTTCCTTGTAAATCTTGTCAATTTACTTGCACAGAAAAAGATACTGTCCACACGTTTCTGTATCATTCCTGTATATGTAGGGCTTATCTGTAAAGCATCGGAGATTCATTTGTTTCTGTGATAAAAGGAGTGGAGGGGGGATCTGCTTTGTACATGATCTGTTCTTCACGTCTTCGATTCAAATTATGTTATGAAAAGAGATACTGTTGAGGCTTAGCATGCAGGGTTGTTATCGTGTAAAATACAGTTACCTGAGGCTGTGCTAGCAAATGGCCTGCCCCTTGCTGCAGGTCCGTCCGCATAATTTTAGTGTTTTAATTCACAATAATTAATTGTATTTTTAGTTTTTCTTTCATTTGTCTTTCCAATGTTTTATGAGCAGATAATGTACTTTTCAAATTCTGAACACTAAATTGACAAATCAATGATAAAATCTTTAATTAGGTTTCAAACTAAATGTTTCTTCAGTTGAATTCGGGATTTTTAATTTTTTATGGTTAATTCCAAAAACATGAAAAACAAGAAAAAAATAATAATTAAAAGAACTAATTTTGCATAGACTAATAAAAACGTGTTTGAGTTGTAATTGCTTTTCAAAATGTTTTTTATATTAAAATAATATTTTATTATTATTTTTTAAAAAATATTTTTAACATTAGGGTATTAAAATAATTTAAAAACATTAAAAAAAATTATTTAAATTTTTTTATTTTTTTCAAATGTTTTTAAAATACAAAAACATAGAATATGAATTTACTCAAGTTAACATATGAATTTACTCACGTTAACATTCACGGATGAAAAAACAAAATAGATTGATTTTCGCATATCACTTATTTACGGAAAAAAAACACTATTGTTTCAATTAAACGGGGTGTTTTTCCTCGTAATTTAAATTTTGATTTATTAAAATTAAAATTAAATTATAAAAAATAAAAAATAAAAAAATATTATTTCAATATAAAACATTTTAAAAATAATCTCGTTACAATCACCCCGACAATATAACATATCTATCTCTCAAAAAGCAAAGCTGCCATCAAAATCAGTACACTTACTGGCGTACGACGAGAAAGCTTGTAATAAAAAGGCTAACCATAATTGAATCAGAAATCATGCACCAATATCGATGCAAGGACTGCACATGATCTGATAAGAAAAGGCTCTAATGAAAAACAATGACCAATCAAACAAACACGTGTTAACTTTAATGGCCGTGTCTTCAGCACTCGTAACATCATCATGCTCCAGCTCTTTTCATTACTAAGGCACGGAAATACCTTTGAAATGACTTTAAAAGCTTTCTAAACTCTAGGAGACCTTTTATTTATTTATTTATTTATTATTATTAAGATGAACGAGATTATTGACTCGTAAGTTACTTGATAATTTTTAATTTTTTTAAAAAAAAATAACTCGAACTTCAAGCAAGTAGCTACTTGAATCCAATAAAATTAATAAAATCAATTAATAAAATAATCTGATCTAAAATTTGGCAATAATTATAGGCAACGGTAGCATACAAATTATATAAAAAATATTTGGCAACAATTAACTAAAACAAATAAACTACTAATAATTATCATTATATTTTATTTTATTTTATAACTAAAAATACTTGCGTTAAAATAATAAAAATACATGGCAGAGCACAACAACCAAGAGAGAGGAGGGGAAAAGAAGAGAAAAAGAAATAGATGCCGAAGTCAAAGCAGTTAACGTGTGCTCAACACGTACCAATATTATTTTTTATTTCTTTTTATTTATTAAAATACAAAATCAACCCTCATATTATCTTAGTCTCATAACCAAAATTGTGAACCTAGCATGTTAACCCAAGTTAAATCGGGTTTTTTTTTTAGGTTATCTTGGTCTAATTTTCTAGGTCATGAGTTTGGTGTATTGACTCAGATTATTTTTTATACTATTTTTTTTACTTGATTTCTTTTTTAATATTGTCCTTTAATATTAGGCTGATTGAGAATTAAAATTCATTTTTTTTCCAATTTGTTTTCCATCTGATTATCTCGATTTTATGACTCAGATCGCATGTTTGATAAGTTAACTTGGATCATCTTTTTAGATATTATGATATTCTAAAACACATTTATATGACTGGAAATATGTAAGGTTAATTGAAAGAAAAGGTTTTGAATACCATAGATTTAGGGAGTGTTTGGGACAATGGTAGCAGTATTTTTTAAAATGTTTTTTATTTGAAAATATATCTAAATAATTGTTTTTTAAAAAATTATTTTTCATATCATCACATCAAAAAACATAAAAAAAATACTAATTCAAAATAAAAAATTAAAATTTTTAAAAATTCTGGTTGAAATGATGTCTCAAACAGACACTTAAAGAGTGTTTAAAATAGTGATAACGATAATTTTTCAAAAATGTTTTTATTTAAAAATAAATCAAAATAATTTTTTTTATTTTTTAAAATTTATTTTTAATATCAATATATTAAAAAATTTAATTTAAATAAAAACAATTCAAGATTTCATGAAACTTGGATCTAATCCTCAATCAAATGGGCTTGGGCTTTTAAGGGCTCTTAGTTGTACAATCGATTTGATTTGATTTTACAGTTTACTTATATGGTTAGCTAAAAAATAACAGCAAAAGATTTTCTTGGTGGACCCTCGACCGAACGCAGGCCCATATGCTAGTTACATCGTATTCGGGTTCTCCCTGCGGTGTTTCTTTCCATCAGCACTGCTCTGTAGATTCTTAATGCTTTTGCTTCCAGTGGAATTTCCTCAGCTATCGGTCCTTGGAAAATCACTTCAGAGAAACCTTCTTTCTGTCCAAATCTTGATCTGGGAGTCACAACGAGTTTAGGCCTGTAAGACAATTGGGTTTCATTTTAAACATGGCTGTGGTCGATGTAATCAAATCATGCCTTGATTCCATTGCCCAAGTAAGATTTCTTTTCTGGTCAATTTTGGTTTCTAGATCTTAGTTATTGGGTATCATTGAATCATTTTGTTTTTCTTCAGTTACAATTCTGATTATATGTATCTGAATTTTATGTTTGTTGGTTAGATATCAGAGCATGTTGAGGGTGCCATTCTTTATCTCGATTCTGGATGCACGGAAAGTTTCCAATTCGCTGGAGCATTTCCTGTGCTACTCAAACTTGGAGTGAGAGCTATTTGCAGCCTGGAAAACATGTGTTCGCTTGATTCGGTCAGCATTTGTTTCAATATATATATATGTATGTATGTATGTATGTATGTATAACATCAATATAGTAAATCGACATTTTCATTTGCTTCGTTTGATAGTTCTGATCATCAAGTGCATGCCGTTTAGTTCTCCCCAGAAGCTCTAAACTAAAACCAACTCGCTCAGCAGAACTTGTTTCCTTCTCTTGTCTCTGAATTAGGCTGTGATACCAATCCTAGAAAAAGATGGAATCAAATTGACGAAACAAACTATTAGTTTTTTTCTTTTTAATTACATTATAATTGTTTAATGTCGAACAATCTCAAAGCTCTAAGAAACGCTTCTTGTATATGAAAAATGCACCAATAGTTAAACATTTTCACACTCACACGCCTGTGTGTATCCATGTTTGATCTATGATCGGTTTGGACGATGCCAAGTTACTTTTCTAACTAAGATAAAGCTATCTCACTGCCACATGTCATGTTATTTCTTCCTCTCTTTTTTTTTTAATTTCAAGTCTCATGCAGCACTTTTGCACATGGATTCTTTCTCTAGGTGGTTAATTGGAACTCAAATTCCGATCCTGCATTGAAAATTGTGGTTATGACATCTCGTCTACTAAGCGATGCACATCGATATATTCTACGTTGCCTGAGTACGCACAATGGTGTTCATCAATGTACAGTATTTACATCTATCTCTGAGGTATTTCTTTGGAATGCAACAAAAATTAAGCCTCAATCCCAAACTTCTTATATTGGAGAGGATATCTATGGATTCTACCATCTTATAATTTGCCTTGTGAGGTTAAATCTTACTAAATGCTTTGCCAATTGTAGCTAGCCCAATCAGCGTACCCTGATTCACCTCTGGGACCAGATGCATTCCATGAGTATGAAATCTTGCTTCTTCAAGATTATGAGGAGATTGTGAAGAAGAGTCAGAAAAAAGCTTCGCACCCAGAGGCTAGCAACTTCCAGGAAAGTTTAACCTTTGAAGATGAAGGATGGTCACGGCTCACATCCAATGAAGAGGATGTCTCTCACTCTGAAGCTACTTCAAGTGGGAAATATTTTTTTGGAGATAGCCATACAGAATATTTAGGGAAAAAATTGGTTGTTTCGGTGCATCACTTTCCCATGATTTTGTGTCCCTTTTCTCCTAAAGTCTTTGTTTTGCCTTCAGAGGGTTCAGTTTCTGAAGCATACTTGTCAGCCAAACATGATGATTCTCTTAGCCCTGGATTACCTCCCATAAGTACTGGAGTGCCTCCTGATGGTGACGATGTTCCTCCTGGGGCCCTTCTTACAGCGCATTTTCTTTACCATCTGGCTGCTAAGGTAGCGGGTGTGCATCTTCTTAAACACATGCGAGTTATTTTCCTCCTTCATTGTACTAGTTTATTTATTATAGATATTTTCCTTGAGAGTTTTGTGCAAATACCTCTATAATCACAGTGTTCTTGTTCTTTATATTATCACAGTATCAAAAACATTGGATTCTATGAGAGCTGAGACGATGAAAACCCTGAAAATGTTATTTTTTTTTCTTGTTTCAAAGAGATGAAATCTCAGAAGCACATTCTCTGTGAACAATCTTACTTCTTTCAGAACTGAAACTGGTAAATTCCAGAAGCATTTTTCCTTAAGGAAAAAAATAATGTTAGTCAAGTATTCTCATTATGGAAAGCATTGGTCAGACATGTGCTTGACTGGCAGCTGAGTACAGTTTGGAGGCGGGATCATAAGTGATTTTTGTATGTGCTCTGGCAAAGTTCTCTTCAGCAGAAATTGCATCAAATCAATGTTTTCTGGGTGGTTTTTTGATGGTTTTGATATGGAATGTCAAAACCTTCAAAAAAAAAAAGAACATCAATTTGATGCATTTTCAACTAGAAAGCACTTCGCAAAGTATTGCTAAACACACGATCATTAAAGTAGGCAGTTGTAGAAATCTTACAATTTATGGGTTTTTGTAAACTATATTAAAGCTTGGAATGCAAATTACAAATCATCTCTCCAATTTCTTTCCTGCATTTATTTTATTTGGTTACTTATTGTGACATCATTGACAGTACAGTGTAACAGCTTTGGTTTTGGTTTTTGAAATTTGCAGATGGACCTGAAAATGGAAATATTTTCCCTTGGTGATTTATCAAAGACTGTTGGGAAGATTATGACAGACATGTCAAGTCTTTATGATGTGGGGCGCCGTAAACGTTCTGCTGGGCTGTTACTCATTGATCGCACACTTGATCTCCTTACTCCATGCTGCCATGGGGATTCACTTGTTGATTGTATGTTTTCATCTTTGCCTCGAAGAGAAAGAACAACATCCTATTCCTCCGTGAAAGGCTCAAAAACCCAACTCAAACTTGTTCCTTCTAGCCTACAACGTGCACCTCTTGATGTTCAGATACCACTTGGGAAAATATTACAAGAAGAAAAATCCGATACAAATGATTCTCAGCTTGCAGAAAGAATTGAAGCTTTTCTAGGTGGGTGGGATGCCTGCAATTCTTCTCCTAAAACTGTGGACTTAGTAAATCTCTGCAATAAAGTTCATGATAGGAAGTCTTTTCTCTCTGAGATTCAGCTGCTCAATGGATCCTTTGTTTCCAATGAAACATTTCGTGGAACACCATATTTGGAAGCTATTTTGGACAGAAGAACAAAAGATGGAGCATTGCTGGTAAAGAAGTGGCTTCAGGAAACCCTACGTCGGCAAAATATCACTGTTAATGTAAAAATTCGTCCTGGTTTTGCCACAAAATCAGAGTTGCAACCTATGATCAGAGCACTGGCAAAAAGCCAGTCATCATTAATCAGAAATAAAGGAATAGTTCAGTTAGGAGCAGCTGTACTTGTGGCACTTGACGAATTACATAGTACCAGATGGAATGCATTTGCCAGTGCTGAGAAAATATTGAGTGCCACTGCAGGAGATACAAGCCAGAGTCTTGGCGCTCAAATTGGTGATCTTATCCATAAGAGTACTATGCTGGGATCAGATGGAGACAAGAAAACAGAGCATTTGCAAGGGTTACTTTCTTTTAAAGATGCTTTGCTCCTTATGACAGTGGGATATATATTAGCTGGTGAGAATTTCCCTACATCTGGGTCTGGTGGCCCATTTTCTTGGAAAGAGGAGCATTTTCTAAAGGAAGCTATTGTGGATGCGATTTTAAACAATGCACCAGTGGTGAAACTTAAGTTTCTCGATGGTCTAACAGAAGAGCTTGAGGCAAACTTAAACAGAAAAAAGTCTGAAGACACAATAGAAGCATCTTCTGATCAGTTAGAATTTGATGATGATCAATGGGGCAAATGGGGTGATGAAGAAGAAGATGATGATAAGAATGATAAAAAACAGGCATATAGTGACATGCAGCTGAAGCTGGAGTTGCTTGACAGGGTGGACAACCTTTTCAAATCTCTTCACAAGTTATCTACTGTGAAGAGGAATGTATCACTGCGAGAAGGGACATTTTCTTCGGAAAGTAACTTCACTGGTGATTCTGACTCAAATAAGAGTTTAATCTATAAGCTGCTGACCAGAGTGTTGGGAAAGAATGATGTACCCGGCTTGGAGTACCATTCCACTACCGTGGGGCGACTTTTTAAAAGTGGATTTGGAAGATTTGGTCTTGGACAGGCAAGTTCCGATCTCGTAAATTCTAAACGAATATACTCAATGAATCATGATACATATTCTGAACTTTATTTTTGGATTCTGCAGACAAAACCAAGTCTGGCCGACCAAAACATCATTATGGTTTTTGTAGTTGGGGGCATCAACGCGACTGAGGTATGGATTTTATGAGCTTGTCCAACTTTTGTACCTCCAGTCATCTCTCTCTCTCTCTCTCTCTCTCTAAACGAAACAATTAAGTCTTTGTCCTGAAAAAATTTCAGGTTCGGTGACTAGCTCACCATCACCATTATTCCCTCTTATCTTTCTTAAACGCGTTTTTTAATTGAACATTTGGTATCATAGATTACTTGCATGTTAACAGCTTCATGTTTTTCCTGTAGAAATATAGCTCTCGAGTAATTGAAAGCTGAAAAATTAACCATTTTTTTCCCTGTCTGTTGAGAAGGTGCGTGAAGTTCAAGAGGCATTATCTGAGAGTGGAAGACCTGATGTAGAGTTGATTCTTGGTGGAACAACATTCTTAACTCCTGACGACATGCTCACCTTACTAATGGGGGACTCTAGCTACATGTGATTCTGTAGAACATTTCTTTAACTTATTAAAGATAGATACAAAGAAAATAAGAGGTAAAACTCATTTTTTACGCCATGTGCTTTCACCAATTTATCAAAAAGCCCCTTCATTATCACTTTGGTCAATTGAGCTTCTGTATTTTCGATTTCAATCAAGTGAACATAGCACACCAAAAAAAAAAAAAAAAGCGCTCAATGAAGAGAGTGAGTGATGATGATATTAACGAGGATAAAAAGGTAAGTTAATGATTATGACTCAAACAGTGAAGAACACTACTGAGATAAATTTTCAATTTTAATAAATTGTATTTAATTGGCTGAAATGAAAAATACGAGGGCTCATTTGACCAGATTGATAATAAAACGGCTCGTTTGATGAAATGGTGAAAATACAGGGTGCAAATAACAAGTTTATCTGAAAATAATGTGTTGTCTTGCAATTTCCATCTTCACTCAGCGCATTATGGATTTTCTTTTTCGAATTTAGTTTCATCCCGTCATTGTCAGAATACTCTTCAAAATTGAGTTTTTTTTAAAAAAATAATAATGCAATTTGGTAAAAGTTTTAATCAAATGAAATATGTTATAAATTATTTGGAAAATAACATGGTTCCAGCATAATCATGATTTTGAATATTGGTTTTATAACAATCACTATTGGAAATGACAATTATTTATTCAGAAATCAAATGTACATGTCTTATATAAATTAATTGACATGTATAAAGTTAACACAAAAATTTATGAAGATCTAATATTAAGATATGATATTCAAGATCTAGATCTAGTGGTTAAGAAATAAAATATGAGATAAGCTAATTTGACATGAAAGAGAAATTAAAAAAAAAAAATTAGGTCACTAGAAACATACCGAGGTTCTGTTTTTTACACGCTTGGTACTATTATAAAAATTTGAATAAGATGATTTTAACCACATAAAGAAAGACCATCGATTGAGATCGTAATTGATTAGTAGTTTTGTTTCGGGTTAATTTTAAATTAAAGTACTTTAAGTTTTGGTTAACCCCAAACAAAATCACTAATCAATTATGTTCTTTTTTGGTGGTCTTTTATGTTGCGATTAGAATTATTTTATTAATATCTTTTTGATTGTATCATGTGTGTAAAAAACAAAGCTTTGGTATGCTTCCGGTAACCCTTTCTTTTTTTCCCTTCCTTTTCTTCTTCCATTTCTTTCTTATACCATATCATTTTATCTTTCCTCTTATTTCTTGACCAATAAATCTTGAATTTTATATCTTGATGATTGAATCTTCGTAGAATTTTATGTTGACTTTTGTATATGTTAATTTCACTTTTGATTTCTTAAATAAACAACTGTTATTTTCAATAAAAATAGTTAAAAAGTCAATATTTAAAATCATGGTTATGTTAAAACTGTGTTATTTTTCAAATGTCTTTTTCTTGTACATCATTTTCTCAATTTTTTTACCATACTGTGTTAAAAGGGTAAAATACCCTCAAATGGGGTGTGGCAGCTAAATCAATCAACAAAAGTGTTTAAATTTTCAATATTTCTTAAAGTATATGCATTTTTTTAATTAATACTATAATAAAATACTTAATTTTCAAAAGTTTGTCAATAAATAATTTAAAAATGTATTAACATAATTTAAAAACAATCAACAATATAAATTAACATACAATGAAAATATATTCGTTAAGAATATGATTGTTGAAATATAACTATTATATTATTTGAATTAAAAAAAATGATTCAAAATAATCAATTCAAATAATAATAATAAAATATTTATGGCTTCCTGTTATTAATATTATTAATAGCATGAGTGTGATAATATATATTTTTTCAAAGTTAACTAAAATTATTTTTTAGCTATTTTAACTAAAAAAAAATAAAAAATCTTGGACATGGATGCTTTAAAACTTCATGGTGCAAATCTAGAGAGTAAAAACCTTTAAATACACATACAAGATAGAAACAATTTAAAAAAGCTACAAATAAAATTTATATATAAAAAAAACTCGATCTAATAATTACTTAAACTAAGAAGCTGAAGTTGTTGGATGAAAAACCTCAATCTTTTTATTATAATGAATCAAGAACTAGAAATATAGAAAAGAACGTCATGAAGATAATTAATCTTTTATAAATCCTGAAGAGTTCGATGAAGAACCAAAAGTGTGAACAATCTCGCCTCACGTAAAATATTATTTTTGAATAATCCAAGTCTTTCCAAAAGATTTCTAAATAAAATAAAAAATAATTCTAAATCAACTAGAAAAACAATGCAATCCCCACATAATAGCTTTTGGGCTTTACTATAAGACATTCTCAAACTCTAATTGCTACAAAATTTAACCCTGCAAAAAAAATAAAAAAATCTTTTAAAATATCCTGGCAAAAATTTAGTCTCATCCAAAGATTGGATCAAAAGTTATATTTATTAGCATAAAAATATGTATTGAAAAAAAATAAATCAAAAACTACTTCTAATGCTCTTAAATAATAATGATTATTTATGCATAAAGAATCCTTACAAAATAAAGATTGTTGCCTAGTTGATCTTCTTGAAAATAAGTAATCCTTGCAAAATAAGGATTTTATATAATTTCCTTATAAAAAGGCACAAATCATATGTAAAAAAGGTGTTTTTTTTTTACTTTCCTTGCTTGCTATTAGATTTCAAGCCTAATTTCAAATTCATCATTCTTTCTCATCTAGATTAATTACTGGTTTGTTCTATATAAATGCAAAACTTAAGATGTATAGTTTTTAGACCCACTAAGATCACAACAAAATTTCATGTATAGTTTTAAATATGAAAAAAAATACACAAAGGTCCATTGTAATAAATTTATAACCTACTTAAATATCTTGACTTAGCCTATTAAATTTATTTTTAATCTTTTTAGTTTTAGAACTTGTAACATACTCAATTAATACATCTAATTGATTATTTGATAATATTTGTTGATTCTCATTATTTTTCATTGAATTATATAGGATTTATCAATGATTAACTATCTCGATGATATTTTTTTTTTGTACTTCAAGTTCTTGATACTCTATAATTAAAAGTTAGGATTTTTTATTCAATAACTTTGATTTCTTAATTTAAAACCTTTAAGTAATTATTGTAATTATTGGATTGAGTTTTCTATCAATTTAATTTTAATTTTCTTAGCTTGTTTCTATCATATTTGTGAAATATTCTTTCTTCGCATCACTCTCTCCATCTTCCCAAATTTTTTTGCTATGGTCATGCTAGGGCCAATAACGTTCACTCAAGTTCCTAAAAGGGTAGTATTGCAAGATTTATAATAGTTAAGGTGTAACATTGTTGAGATTATAATTATCAAGGACTAAATAGAAAACTTCAATCAGTAACAAGAATAGTTTTTTCTTTAAGAAACGAGGCTTAAAGTATTAAACCCTAAACCTCAAAAAATCCCAGAAGCCCAAATGTTGATAATCTCCCTCTGTCTGTAAATTGTAGCAACATCAAAATGGCAGCAGCCATGAAAATCCTATTGTCCCAGCAGGGTAGCCGCCGGTGTTTGTGGTTGCCCAGCTCCTATTTCCGTAGATATTTTTGCTCTGAACCAAAACAACACCCAGATCCCTTAATAATCGAACCAGTCTCTTACCCAGTAAGATCTGAACATGAGAGCCAAGAAAATTCCCAAGAACAAGAACAACAGCAGCAACAACCTCTCAGAAGAAGAAGTCAGCAAGAACAAGGTTGGAGTCGGGAGGACTTCCGTTACATGAAGGACGCTCCTCCATCCATTTCAATAACCCCAGTGTCATACGCACCACGGGTTGCGCCGCTGCCGGAGGACAGGGTTCAAGGACGGGACGCACACAATGTTGATATGGAGAGAGAGAGGATGAGGATTGAGGCGCGGAGGAATCTGGGGAGAAGAGCTTTTAAGGTTGTGGAAGAGGAGGGAAAAGTGGTGCTGCCTTTTCCTAGATTAATCAAGCCTGTTAAAAAGGAAAAGAAGCCTCTTTTTGACTTGAATGAGGCTATTAAGCAAGTCAAGGTCCTCATTCTCGTCATTTTCGTAGATAATAATTTATTTACTAAGAGTTGCTAATTTGTGTAGTAAATTGTTGTTCAGGCTAATGCCAGGAATACTTTTGATGAGACTATTGAAGCACATGTAAAATTGAGTATAGATAAATCTCGATCTGACCTGGTATGTTATATCATTTCTTCTTGTGTTTTCTTCTTCTTTGCAATGGATTTCAATGTCTTTTCTTATACACATTGCAGATAGTTCGCGGCACCTTGGCTTTGCCTCACGGTGGTAAGAAGGTAGTTTCTTTTTCTTAAACTTATTCTGGACATGGGTCTCTGTTCATTTTAGTTTTTTGATCATACCTGACAACTGTTGCAATTGTTCAGGTTCTCAGGGTGGCTGTCTTTGCTGAAGGTGCAGATGCAGATGAAGCAAGAGCCGCGGGAGCTGATATTGTTGGAGGTGTTGAACTTATTGATCAAATTGCAAGTAAGAGGACAATCCTGTTATTTCTATATGGTGCATTTTTTAGTGTTAATGATAAGAACAACTGAGAATTTTCACGGCTATAATGCCATCTCTACTATGCCAAATTTGAGAGGGTTTGAAAGTTTCTATGTCTAAGTTTCTTCTAGCTTGACCCTTTTGGGTCCTTTCTTCCAGTTCGACTGGTTTCTATTTCTTATGTTTCATTGAATACTGTTATTCCTTTTGTACAAAACCAAGATGGAACCATTTCACCTCTCTCTCTCTCTCTATACTGAATCACAATTCAAGATATATTTTCGTACTAACTAAATCTTGGAATTTACACAATGCAGAAGCTGGCAAGATTGACTTTGATCATTGTTTCACGACTCCACAATTTTTCCCTCGCATTGCTAAGGTCTTTACATCTGAATTGTTCTTGCAAATTATTTGATTGGTCAAAATTATGGCTTGTTTGTTTAAACAATTTTTTCCCTATTCACCAGCTGGGGAAGATTCTCAATCGTCAAGGTTTGATGCCTGATCTTAAAGTGAGTTTATCATCTTTCAAGCATCAATTAATGCAACTATCATTTATTAATGATCACTGATTTGTGCCATTCTCTTATACACTTCAAATAATTTCTATTGTAGCAAGGTACTGTTGTCAGTGATGTTTCTAAAGCAGTAAAGAATGCAAAAAAGAATCAAATTAAGTTTAAAATGGACAAAACAGCAATTGTGCATGTGGGGCTTGGAAAGGTACGCTTATCTTGCTCCAAGACAAAACTGAGTTTGGGAACCTTTTTCCCTTTTGATGTTGTTACAATGCCATTCTGCAGGTGAGTTTTACAGAAGAGTCTTTGCGCGAGAATGTAGGTGCATTTATGAATGCTCTTCTGCAAGCAAAGCCCGCAGGCTTAAAGAAGAGTAAGCAGCATTTGTTCTATTGTTGAGTGTCATTTTTTTTTTGTGGGGTAAAATGATCTTGGGTGCATTATGAAATTAGGTGAATGCTCAATGGAAATATGATACCTTATCATGTTAGTCAAGAAAATTCAGGATCTGAAATTATAGGGAAGAGGTGAAGGCAGTTTTTGCAAAGCTGTAATCAATCATTCTGTAGCTGGTCTTTGCCAGCTAGATGAGTTTTTGCCTCAAGCAACCCTAGTTTCCCAAACATAGTAATCCCGTTCCTTTAGGAGAATTAGTTTCTTAATGACTAACATTTACATGTCTTAGGAGTGTGCTCAAATGATTGTAACAGTTATTTGACGGCAACATTCCCCTGTTTTTGTCTGCTCTTCTTTGTGTAGATAAAGAACGGTTATGGTGCTGCCTGTGGCCATTACATTTTTAAGTATTTTAACAAAAACATTTCATCTACTTTCTCACAGCTTCCAAATATGCTGGATACGTCAACTCCTTCCATATTTGCAGCACTGTAAGCGTTAAAACCCTTTTCTATGTTACTTTGGAGTACTTTTTGATTGATTTTGGACGTATGTATGTGATCTTTGTAGGTTTGAACATAAATTGTTTTTGGAACTTTAGATTTATTCCAACTGCATGTGTTCATGAAGTATTGTTTCGTAGCTCTAAGTTCTGAAATCTGGAATGAAGAGAAAGTTAATCTTTCACATCAGATGTTTTGAAAAAAGCAGCTTAATTGGCACTTGCTTTTTATCGCACTAGACTAGAACATTGTATCTGTTCTCAAGGTTGCGGTTTTATTTGTTATTAGCATGTTCAGTATAGGGGAAAGATGGGGGCCTGGAGGGGTATACACTTGTGTACAGATCAGAATTGTTTTTTGAAGCCGGACATCTTTTAGTTTGTGTCTTGCAAATGTTTGAATTTGTGAGCTATGGTTTTAGTTATGGGAACTAGGGTTGGTTAGAGGCTTGATTATGAAGAATTAGTGTGTTATTGTAGCTGTGAGTAGGAACTTGAGGTTACCACAGCAAGAGAGAAATAGGAGGAAAAGCAAGAGAAAAGTTTCACTTGGGAAAAAGAAAAGAGAGAATATTCTAGGCTGCATCTCTCAAACTAAACCAAAATCTCATAATTTCCCTTTTTATTACTACATGGAATAGGCGGTGCTTTTACAGTTAACCCCTAGTAATTCTAAACTAATAGGAACTAGCAATCCAAATAGGAAAAGGAAAACTCCAATAATAAAAGACTTCTAATTGATATTCCAAATTCCTAATAAACTATAATTTTTTAACAGTAGTAAGATTTCTAATCCAAAGTAAGAAAAATTCTTAAATTAGCGAAGTTTATGAGAAAAACTAGGATATGCGGAATTAAAACTCTAATGTAGTAGTTTAGAAACTTATTTCTCTTTGGATGCATCAACTATTGGTGTAGAGAGTAATGTTCTGAAGATCCTTTCCCAGATATAGATTTAGCACGTTCACTGTCTTGTGAAATGAGAATCTTGTTTTTGTGCTTCTTGGACCAGCATTCTTCATTAAAGTTTTTACTTAAAAAATGGCTTTGGCTAGTGCAAAAGGAATGTAATCGGAGGGCTTTTGAGTGGATTACCTCTCTAAATTGCTTTTGGTGTGGAGCAATAATAACACACACTGGCATCAAGTAAAAATACTCCCTCTGATCAGCAAAGAGTATTCTCTCCTTTACATTGTGTCCCAAAATATACGTTTATTATCAAAATTTCAAAGTATTAAATCTCCTTTCTCATTTGCCTCATTGAAAACTAAATTTCTAACACTTTTGTCTCCTAACTACTTGTAATTTCCGAGTAATGATGTTGAGGTTTCTTTAGAAACCCTAAGCTTTATTCTATTGTTCCAGTTTCAATTGTCTCCTGGTTTTAGCCTATATACCTACAGTTATTTGCCTGTAGTATTGTTCTCTCTCTCCACACTACATCAAAAAAGTAAATATTCCTTGTGATTCACACATATAAGATCGAATCACAAACTAATGAAACAAAATAATATTGTGTTCTTAGTGTATTTAGTAGTGTGGTTGGATATGTAAAGTAAAACCCAAATAATGAGAAGTGCAAGCTTTTTATGCAAAAGTATCAAATTGGAGCTTTGCACAAAAACAATGAACAAAACAAGAAAAACCTTAGTGATGAGTTTATAAATAGGATAGGAGATAAATCTATTGTTAAATAGTGAACTAGGCTCGGGCAGTTATTGATGATGAAGATCATACTGAGGCCACGAGCATGACTCCAAAGCATAAAGTAATAAGATTTGTACTTTTCATAGTTCGGACCTTTCATAGAACCAACCACATGAGTCATCTTTATTGTTGTGCTAGCTCACCTATTTACAAGTTCTTAACAAAACCATTTCTATATTGCTGAACTGCTATAACAATTGAATGGTGGTGTCCTACAGTGATATAAACAGACATTTTGAGTGTCTGTTTATTGCATTGTAACTTGTTTGTTTATTTTTCTTGTTATACCAATAACCAAAGTGGTAAAATTTTTCACATTGATCACAACAACGTCAATAAGTTCATGGTGAAACTAAACGTCTTTGTTTTTTACTAGCTTGCTTCAATTAGACAAATCTTGTTCCAACATCCTCCTATCCTGACAACTAGTTTGATTTTATTTGTGTTGTGATAGATATTTGGCTGTCATTTTCTCTCTCTTTATGCTAGGAACTAGCTGATTTGTCATGACTAGATGATTCTGCTCACATTCCTCCCTTTGATGGATTCTTTTCTGATGAATTCCAATTGGGATTTGATACTAGCGCCATTTATCTGAGTAGACTGTTCTAAATAGTGGCTTGGTCATTGCACTTGGAGCTTATTTAGATGCTTGTATTTTGAAATCAGTGAATTTTCTTAGCGCTCCACAATGCGGTCAAGTTTTTAAGTTACTGGCAATATCCATGTGAGGGGATAAGAAGAAGAGGGCCATGGGGATCTAGAATCTTGTTATTATACTACCAATGTGGAATGCAAGTCAGGAAAAACTAGGCAGTGGGCCTGTACAGCTCTAGTACCATTTATAAGCTATGGGCCCCATCATCCAAAATACGTTTTGCTTCTGGGATTATTAGGCGTAAATGATATATTAGATAGCTTCCAGTGTGCTATCAGTTTCTAATACGGGTTGCAAGAATAATAATGTACTTGCAAGAATAATAATGTACTTCAATTATACGATGAGTTTGTTTTTTATTAATAGTTGTGTATATCTGCTCGCTCGCTTGTTTGTGTGTTTGGTGTTCTGTTCCACCGTTTGATTTCAATATTCTGGATGTCTGAGTGATAGATACATGCACTGTGTGCATATTTAGTATGTAAAATAATACAGCCATACATGACACTGGTCTTTTCTTTTGGGTGTTTAGTTTTCCAACTAATTGAACCAATTTCCTTTGTTTCATGCAGATGGGGCAGGGATTCCCTGTTTCAATACAGTCATTATCCAAAGCTGTAGATTACTACAGCAAAGTGCACCTGAAGTGATCTGGTCCCAGCACAATTACAGCACTCAAACTTGCTGGTTTTTGTCAAGAAATTATTTGGTATAGAAAAGCTGATTTAGTTTCACATGCATTTCGTTCTAGATGTTTTTTTTTTAATCGAAATCAATTTGTTGGTAGGCATAATTTTGAGTTTTTACAAACCAAACAGTTTCATCCGAAGTGTTGCGCTTGATGGAATAACCGGAAAGTTTTGCATTGACGGTCTGCAGTGAAGTTGACTGTGCCGCTGGCTTTAGAATTGGTAATGGGAGAAAACATGGAGCAAGCTCTAGCGAGATTAAAAGATAGGCTGGGGGGTTTAATTTCGAGTCATGAGTAATTTCTCAAATGGGTTCTGAAAACTGAATGCAATGAATTAATTTAAGACTAAGAGTCATGCCTTTTCTCTAAGCTTATCAATTTGTTTTCCGAATCTAGTTTTCATTTATTTTTAAAATATCTTTGAAGGATGGCCAGAATGTAATTTCATGGCCATGGGATCAAATTTCTCAAAAGAAAATATGGAGCAGAGGATTACAATTACATGACATATAAAGCAATGTCTCGATCTCTGAAGGCAGCAGGGAGTTTTGGGAAATGGCATGCTTAGCCCTTTATCAAACATGGGTCGGATAAATTTTGAATTTTTTTAATTTAGAATTAATTTATTTTTATGTTTTTGGATTGTTTGAATGTATTATTAAAAATAATTTTTAAAAAATAAAAAAATATTATTTTAATACATTTCAAAACAAAAAATATTTTAAAAAGTAATTTTCATTGTATTTTTTAGTGGGTTGCTCCTAAAATTATAGTTGGGTTGTTCTCAAAAGCATAATCTACACGTTTTTTTCTTCAAATCATTAATAATTATTTTTTCACAAGTTAATGATGTATAATTTTTATTCTTTGCATTAAATTAATCTTTTGAAATAAATAAATAAATAATTATATTGTAGATTATCAACTCGCGAGGAAATGATTTTCGATGAGAACTGGGTTCATATTTATCAGTTATATTATTAATTATTAAGATCGAGCGTTGCTATTTTCCCATAACCTTTTCCACTTTTTCTAGTTTTCAATTTTATTTTTTATATATTATCGTGCTATTTTAAAAAATGACCCATTAAATTGTTGCTTGGATTTTGCCTAAGCCTAACTTCTTCAAAGCTTTCAGACCTTCGACTAGCCTCATTGCCATTATAATATTCCAGTAAAGTAGCTACAATATTTTCCAAATATTAATTAACTCTTTTTTTTTTATTTTAGCGTGCCTTAATTAAAATGGTATCACCTTTTAAAAGGACAGGTCATAAAATTTAGATTAGCTTCTGAAATTTTATTAATTTTTTTTTACTCCCTGTATTTATTTTCTTACAAATAAGTGCTCTTCAGGAGCTTTTTTTTTTTTTATTATTATTATTCTCGTACATTCATGTTAAATACAACTTGGTCTGTAATAAAAAATTAAGTCCCCGAGTGTCAGATGTCCATTTTAATTAAATAGAGGTTAACTTGATTATAGATATGGATCGATAGATACCATATGAGTTAAATATAGGTAACAATAGCAAGACATGTGATCTGAATCTTATTTTTCTAGTTGATCTGAAATATAGTTATAAAATTTAGCCCAATCTGTAATCTAATTCAAAGTTTAGGTTAGAGGATCAAATTTAATTGACTTTTATCAAGTTAAAACTACATCGTTTTAATTTTGTTTTTTAATTTTGTTTTTTAAATAATATTAAAATAATATTGTTTTGAATTTTTTTAAAAATCAATTGAGATCTTATTTTGGTTTTAACATAGTCAACCAGATATGGTTGGATGTATTCCCTATTCAGTTCAATATAAAACCTAACTTAAGTTAAGTCTTGAGTCTACGAATTACTAAATTAAACTAATGAATTAGAACAAGTTTTATATCAGTGATTTAAAAAAGCTTTCTTTTTATTGAAAATGAAATGGCACTTTATGATTTTAAAAGAAAAAAAAACATTTTAAAAAATAAATTAAGTTACAATATCTTTTAGACATGAAAGCTTATCTTAGAAAAACAATTTTCTACACTCAATTTTCTTGGAATGGTGTTGCTTATTTTTTATTTTTAAAACTCCTGATTTGGCTAAGTGTTTGTGGGTATGTTTAGTATGTAACAGTTGCATTGAAGTGTTTTGTTATAAAATTAGCAGTGATTTTTATATGTAGATCCTATCATTATCTGCGTTGAAAACGCAGTTTTGTTGAAGCTGAAATTTCTTGCTTCTCGTTGCGTTCCTATCTCTCTTGTGCCTTTTGCATTCCTGTCTCTCGTTGCTACACTATTCATGCTAATTAATTCATTATATGAACACTACGCAAGATGAACAGTGTAGCATGTTGTTCCGGTCGGACCGGTTCTGGCTGGACCAGGTCCAGTTCAAAGCTCAAAATACATTGAACCGGGTCTGACCTAGTAAAATAAAAAATAAAAAATATTTTTTATTTTTTAATTGTGTTTTATTCAAAAAATTAGTGTTTAGCATTATGTAATGACACTACATAAATAAGACAGAGATCTCTTGATGACGTAACATTTGCAGAATTTGATCGTAATCTCAATTTTGTTCTTGATTATATTTTGCCTGATGTTGTTGTGTGCTTAAGAAACCAAAATAATTGTAGTCCTTGTTAGATGTATTTCATACGTGATGGAAATGTAGATAATTTAATGGACCAATAAAAAATATTTTATATAAAATATTATTTATTTCATTATATAATAATAATAGTTAAATTTACAATATTTAAATTAAAAATCATCTATATTAATATATATATTTTTAAATTATTTTATAATCTCAATTTCAAAATCATTATTAACCAAACACTTTTAATCATTTTTTGTTCAACCTCAATTTCAACTACAATTTTAATCAAACATACATAAATACTAAATTAACCGCAACAAAAAAATTTTTTTTATAAAATAAAGTTGTTATATATTAATTTAATTCACAGAATTTTTTAAAAACTTGTTACTAGGGCTAAGATATTTATTTTATTATCAATTATTTATATAATATTTTTGAATTAATTATTCTTTTTTTTTTTATACTTTCGTAAAACATCAATGTATGATTTTTTGTTCTATAAAATTATGATAAAAATTTAGATTTAATAAAAAAAAATCACTTTTTCATTCCAAAAAATGAAATACACAAAAGAAAAATGAAAAAAAGACTGAAAAATATATTTTTTACCTGAAAACATGGATCATAAAATTGCCATAAACATTTATCACCTGAGGATATAAATCATAGAATTGTTATAAATATTTATTTTAATCACTATAAAATTATATACACTAGTAAAATATCTATAATAGTTCAGGAAAAGATTTAATTTCGAAATCCGAGATGATTGAAATGTTCATCCACCGGGCTCAAAAAGACAAAAAAGAAAAAAAAAAAGAAAAAAGAAAAAAGAAACAAGAAAAAGGGATATGTACTGTAAAGTAATAGTCAGTAGTCGGTGTATTGTCCGCGCCACAGACAAGGCAATAGTTGTCTTTCCACAGGCAACACAGTAGAAAGAAAACGGCTCCAACTCCAAAGCTTTCCAAAGAAAGTACTCCACACAATAAATTTCCCTCCCTTGCTAGTATCAGTTTCTACTTCTAGGGTTAGGGTCTGGAAATGGAAACAGAGAATGATGAGTATGGAAGGCAAGAGCGCATTGCTCTGGTGGCTATTGTGGTGGTGGCTTCACTGACAGTGGCTTCCCTGCTGGTTGCATTTAGTTATTATTGCTATATACGTAACAAGCTCTCCAAACGCCTTAAAAACCACAGCAGTAAGTCCCCTTTTGTTTTCTTTTCTGAAAGCCAACTCTCGCTCTTTGTAAAATTTGCGGCCTCTGTTTGGCTGCTGGAAAATGAAAAGAATTAGAGAAGATTTTTTTTCTCTTGATTTGTTTAAGAAATGCTGGCATTGTTTTGATACTTTTATGTATTTGTACTTGGCTTCCTAATTTATGCTTTCAGTTAGCATTGCTATTTATTTGTGTGAGGATTCATCTTAATTTCATAAGCATCCAGATTTTCCCATTTTGGGTTAATTTATTTATTGTAATAACATAAATGTACGTTTGTGTTCATTCCATTTTCTTTCAAGGGGAAGGGTATGAGGACAAAGGTTGCTTTACAGATCTCGAAGTTGTTGCTGGGAAAGGCCTTAACGTGTTCACATTTAAGCAATTGCATTCAGCTACTGGTGGTTTCAGCAAGTCGAATGTGGTTGGGCATGGTGGGTTTGGATTAGTGTATCGTGGAGTCCTTAGCGATGGAAGGAAAGTTGCAATTAAGTTAATGGACCAAGCAGGGAAGCAGGGGGAAGATGAATTTAAAGTGGAGGTTTGATTTTGATATGTTTATTTTCTGCCATGTTTGCCACCAAGAAGTACGAGGGAGGGGAATTTTTCTAGTTTGGTTGCGAGTCCCTTAGAAAAACAGAAAATGAATTTCATCCGAATAATTTTGCAGGGTCTGGTTTAGTTCACCTCTTTATTGTCTTTCACACAGAGGACATTTATCCACACACTCACACACAAGCAAAGGGGGGAAATATTTAGTAAAATTTATGCATCACGTATGTCCCAAAGGGGTGTAGCGTGGTGGCCAAGGGCTTGAGATCTGCACAGCAGGTCTCGAGTTCGAGTCAGGGCGTACACCTCTTGTAAGAGCCTGGGACAGCCGAGGTTTTACTCACTCACCTGGGCCCACAAAGTGCGCTTTCCGGGGTGTGGGGTTTCCTTGAATTCAAAAAAAAAAAAAGTATTATCCCCGCAAGTGCACATGCACATGCGCAGAGAGCCTCAAGTTTCTTTTCTTTTTCTTCCTTTTTTCACACACATAGCTTAATTGATCTTTAATCTCCAGGTTCTAGTAAATAGCTTATTCATTGGCTGTTGATTTTTATTTCTAGGTGGAATTGCTGAGCCACCTGCATTCTCCTTATCTGCTGGCATTGCTTGGGTATTGTTCAGGTGACAATCATAAAGTGCTGGTGTATGAGTTCATGCCAAATGGTGGTCTACAAGAACATTTGCATCGTATCACTAGTAAGTTGTCTTAATTTCTATTTGCGGTTGTTTAAACATTTCTTAAATGGATGATAGAAACGTTTGCTAGAGGTGAGGCATATAAAAGATATATAAGTTCTATCAGAAACAACAAGAAATAAAGACAATGCCAGCCAGTAATTCTTGTTATATGCCACAAGGTTTTGGATTACAGCTTTTGAAATTTGATATATTTTTATTGATCCCACGATCCACTTCCTGCCATTATTAGGAAAGCTTAAAGTAGAGGGCAAACAGGGTTAACGTACGGTATCAGAAAAAAGGCTAGCCTAAGAAAGTGTCTAACTTATATGATTAGTTCTATTGAAGAAAAGTGACTGCTTATAAGAACAAGATTCTTCTTTTATATTATTTGGTGGCGACGCTGCAATTGAGAGTTTTACATCTGATCTAATTTAGGTATGTCTTTGTGCAGCAGGAATGTTAGTCACTTTAGGGCCACATTTGGGACCAAACCCTGACCAAAGGCTTCAAAAATATTTTAGTGACATGTTTTTTATGTCATATGTACCGTATAAATACTTTGAAATATCTACTATTATGCTATGAAAAGACAAAATATTCTGTATGTGTATGTAAATGTGAAAACATGTAATCTTATCTGTAGTTCTTGATCTAAATAAATTCCTATGTAGAAAGGCTTTAACTATATTTTTTATATAATTTTGTTCCCCTTGTTCTGCTAGTATTGGTTGACTATCATACATATGCAAGCAATACTAAAACTTAAGAGCTATCTATCATCAAGGTACATGCACATTGTTTGGGACAAGTATGTTTTTGGTTGCTCATATTCAACTCCGTCAATGGAGATCATCAACAAGCCTGGGCTTCACATTGGCCCTAGCAAAGCCCCTCCATGCTCTCATGATTGAATTCAAACTGTCGGATTAGCTAGCATAGCTGGTAAATTCACTTGATGTCGTAAGAAGCAACTAGAGATTGAATTCTGTTTACATCAAGGATGAGGGGATGGCGGGAGGACAACTGCCCTTGTTTTGTAGGCTAAGGCCCATTAGATACCCCAATGACAAAAAGAACAGATTAAGATCAAATCAGGATCATCCACTGTGTTTGAGTTATCAATGCCTTGCTTTCTTATTGTTCAAACTTCCTTAATGTGGGTGCAATGTAAGGCTGATTTTTCTGTTAATGTCCGACTCTCTCTTCTAGATTATATATAAAATGCTTTTAGGAAAGTTAAAGAAAAGGAACTTTAAACCAGCTAAAAAAAAGTTATGCGTGATAAACCTAAGAAGTTTCTGTTGTCTGAATTTCCTGTAAAAAGGCCTTCTGCTGAAGACTTACATAAGGATTATGTTGGTTGAACGTGCAGGTTCCAATACTGTTTCCATAAGTTTGGACTGGGAAACACGTTTGAGAATTGCCCTCGAAGCTGCTAAGGGTTTGGAATATCTCCATGAGCATGTTAATCCTCCAGTGATTCACAGAGATTTTAAAAGCAGCAACATCCTCCTGGACAGAAATTTACACGCCAAAGTTTCTGATTTTGGATTGGCCAAGCTTGGACCTGACAAGGCTGGTGGGCATGTTTCTACTAGAGTGCTGGGCACCCAGGGTTATATTGCCCCTGAGTATGATTTAATTACACTCTTAACATTTTTTCTACGTAAAAGCATTGCTTATCTATCTATTGTTCTTTGAAGCAAAAGACTAAACTGTATTACAGTTCCACTAATTCAGTCCTTTTATTTTCGCCCACATCAACCAAGAAATAACTCATTCAGATGGTATTTTTATTTTATATGGTGCTGCATAGGTACGCATTAACTGGCCATTTGACAACAAAATCAGATGTCTACAGTTACGGGGTTGTTCTCTTGGAATTGCTTACTGGCAGAGTTCCAGTCGATATTAAGCGACCTGCTGGGGAAGGAGTTCTGGTATCTTGGGTGGGAATCTTATCTTTCCTTTACATTTAACTAGGGTGTAGTTACAGTAAAACAAATACTTGATCACATGATGATAAACTGCTCGATCCTATTTATTTGAGATCAGATCTGTTTTGTACATGTATTTTAACTGTTTAACACATTCACCTGATCTGCTCGCATGCATGAAAGGCACTGCCACGGTTGACAGATAGAGAGAAGGTTGTGGAAATTATGGATCCGTCATTGGAGGGTCAGTATTCAATGAAAGAGGTTATTCAAGTGGCAGCAATTGCTGCAATGTGTGTGCAACCAGAGGCAGATTACAGACCGTTGATGGCAGATGTTGTGCAGTCACTTGTACCACTGGTAAAAACGCAGCGGTCAACTTCGAAGGTAGGAAGCTGCTCGAATATCCATGCAGACCGGTGTCACACGCCGCAAGACTTGGTAGAGAAAACATGAAGCTGGTTAAAAGCAACCATAATTAATGTTCTACAAGAACTTAGATCTGGTGTCCATTTAGGACATTATGTTGTCTTTGGTTTGTCACGTTATAGGAGCTAGATTAGTTTGGATCTGTGGTCGGCGGCATTTGAGATGCTGATTCTCTCGCTTTGAAATACTGTGTTAAAAATGTTTTCCCAATATTTTGATCTCAGACCACCCTTGTAGTATGATTCGGAATTTGCAGAGTTTAATTAGTGCCTAATTGTTCTTTCTCTGTCTCTTATCTTTTGCCATCCTGATGTACGAAGATTTAGTATAGAAAGCTGATCTGTAAATCATCTTGAAAACTCTTCATTTCAGAAAATTTTCAGCAGTTAACTCTATGAGATTAACGAAAGTAAAAAACTACATATCTCATTTGCTACTATTCATTGAGATATCCTTTCAGATAATGTAAAGATTATTTTGCCTTTACTGCTCGAGATTAGTGGCAAGATGGTCTTTTCACTCGGATCCATTTGCCATTGTTAAATTTACCCGGGAAAAGAGGTCTTTTTACATTTTTGTTGCATAAAATATGACTTGATTACCCTTTAAAGTATAATTACTCAACGTTGGAAATTTTACTCAACGTTAAGTTTTGTGATTTTATTTTTAAATTTTTTTTAATAATTTATTCTAATTTCATTACTTAAATATTTTTTATTTTTTATTAGTTTGTCACAATCTCAAAACTTGTATTATACTTACTTAGATAAATTGAATCAAGTTTTTTTTAATTTCTTTTTCAAGTATAATTAGCTAGAATTTTAGCTTTGTAAATCTAATTGGTTACTTCCAATTACATAAATTAATAGTTCAAACCACACTTAAAAGTAGTGTATTTCTCATTTTTATAGGAACTTCTGTACCAGAAATAATGGTATCTTTAATTATAGTTCTTTTAGGATGTAAAATATATCTCTTCTCACCATCCCATAGTATATGAGACAAATATATATATTTTGATTAGGATCGTATTTTATGGTTACGATTCTACCATATATGTCTTGTCATTAATTTTTTTTATTTAATTAAATTATACTAATGTTTTTTTTACATGTCTATGCTGTAAAACATTTTTTTTTCACCCCGAGCATTTTCTTTTTCCGCTAATAAGAAATTGTACCCACAAATCTCGTAACAACTATCATTCGATCCTGTTTTCTCCAGTTTTGAGTTGACGCCATCCAATTGTTCCTTCTTTTTTCCCGCACCTCATCATTTCTGGATATATTCCTATTCAAAACTATTAAAGTTTCAATTCATGGTCATTAAAGTTTTAAAGTTTTATTTTTTGATCCTTGAACCTTATTTTTTTAAGTTCTAGTCCATTATTGTTGAGAGAGAATATAAAGTATCTAGAAATGGAACAAAAGAGAGAGGGGTGGTCATGTACATTTCAAATATATAAAAAATTGATCTTGATTTCAATAAGTTTTCGTGCATAGAGAAGTTCATCGAAGGTAATTTGAATTATTTATTATTTTAGAAAAAGTAAATTGAGGCTTAAGAAAGTATTTTTGATCCGGTTTAATTGAGATTTTAGATCAATTGAGGGTTTTTATTGTTACAAATGGATTTAATAAGATCTTTATGATTTGTTTTTAGATTTTTACATGTGACAAGAAGTTAAAAAATAAGTTTTTTAGGTTTAAAAATTTAAATATTAATTTTCAAACACTTATAATAGTTGAATTTTAAACTAGCAAACAACACGCTATTCATCTTATTTAAAACAAATTAAAGTAGATAATGCATGATATGTATTAATTTAAAACAAAAATCTTTTTAATCTTTTTAAAATTAAAATTACATCATTTTAATTTTTTTAAAATCAAATCAGATTTTAATTCCGTCACAAGTTAACTCTTGCTCAATTGAATTAATCCACCATGAACATATGCCAAATTAATAATCACGCCGGACACATAATTATTAGAATGATGATAACCATTGCCTCGTAGCGTAAAGTAGATAATAACATTTTCATTCCATTAAGACCAATAAAAAAAAGTGGTGATTATTAGGGCTGGACGAAAAAAATACCATTATGACTAGTTAATTAATAGGTAAAACAGAAGATTGGGGGATAATTATTATTATAATTAATCCCTAATTGATAGCTAAAATTTAATTTTCAGTTTATGTACTTCCATACATACATACATACATACATACATACATAGATCTTTTTCGCCATTCCTAAGAAATGAACAAAAAAAACTCTTGTGGGTATCATCTCAAGCTACATTTTTAACTCGAGAAGGTGCTCGAGCAATGTAGTATAGCATATGAAGTTGTGCTATCTCGTTGCCCCGGCACCATTCGACGTACCGGAAGGTAAAATGCATGCAAAATCACTTCCAAAGACGGTGCTGCGCGCGGCAATTCTAGGGTAAAATGCAAAGTCACTTCCAAATATGCTGTTGCACTGCATGATGATCTTGATCGGTGTCTGTCACACAGTCATCTGGTGTTTATCATAAGATTTTAAGTGAATGAAAAACGAGATGCATGAATATCATTTGCTACACACCATACAAGACCGTCATCAACACCATAAGAGTCCATGTAATGTAACAACATGCATGGAAGTCCTATCGCATTTTAATCATCATCATCATGTTGTATTGATGCCTTGAGCAGTTTGGGTGGGATCTGCATTTAGTTCTTGTTCTTGTTGCTGGCAAATGTCAACCTGTTATGTCCTTAGCATTGCGGGAGAGGGTTTTCGTAGGCTTTTTCTCCTTGATTATGTTTAATTACTTGCTTGTTTCTTTGCTCCAATTAATTCGCCTTTGAAATATCCCCCCCCCCCTCTAACAAGATTTCCATCTCTTATAAATATATACATATTTCTGTATTCTGAAAAGTCTACATGAATAAAAGCGGTGATGGCGTTTCATTTTCAAAGCCGCTATGTTCTGACTTCTCGTATCTTGTTTAGTAATTGATGAATAGACGGATGTGTATTTATTAATGTTATTTTGCGAGAAAAATTAATATGGGTCCTAAGGGTATTTTATTTAATAATTTAAATTTATAAGTTGAGATGATTTTTTTTTATATGGTATTAAAGTTTTGTTAATCAAGTAATTATGAATTTGAATTTATTATTTTTATTTATTCGATAAAAATTAAAATCAAGGTAATGTGAATTTATATAAATTTAAAGTTGAAAGAGCTCTTATTTAAGAGAGTGTTAAAAAATAATATAAATTATATTTTAAAATATTAATTATTTTAAATTTTTATGTTGAAATGGTTGTTTGAGAAGAAATGAGAAGAAATCCTTTGGATTTTTTTTGTTTTTTTGTTTTTTTTGTAAGGATCTCTTTGCTTTTCTCCTTTTGCTATCTAGAGTTTTTGTTGACTGCATAACAACAAAACGCGGTTAGGCAGAAAAGGAGGAAACTCTCATTGTCCTTTGTTTTTCTTGGTGATATCTTAACCTAAAGCTTTTCTTCGAGGCGTCGTGAAGGAAGAAGTCAACCACTCGTTAATTGCTCTTTACATCAAGTAGTGATCAACGACCTTATCATGAGCACATGCAGGGATCTTTCGATGGTTGACATACGGATTGATTTTCAGCATATTTCTCCATGCAAAAAGTGCTAAAGCACGCGTTCGGGCAGCAAAGTTGGAAATCTGGATAACATTTTCACACCAGGCTATAATTTTCCCAGGACGTGTGGATGTATTTCTGCATGGATGTGTATAATTTGTGCTATGAGGAACAAGTGCTTAAAGAGTTATTATATATCATCAATATCACTCATATAATGGTGTTTATGAGAGAAGGTCAACGATTGCATCTCATGGGTCCAAGCAAAAAACTCACATTTTCTACTAGTCGGTGTGTATGATGGTTACGTATATGGGTTAATTAGGAATTAATGTCCTAAATTATAGAAAATTGTATTTCTTTTTCCTTATGACTGTGTCTGTGTGTATATTTTTCTACCTGTTCACGCACTTTACTGCTGTCTATATAAGGAACTCTCCAGTCATCATATGCTCACACCCCATATTAGTAACATAAGCCTAGCTAGCTAGCTTGTTAACTAATCTCAGTTACAAGTAATTAAGCTCTATTCGCTCGTCATGGGCTCTACTAAATTCTTTGTTGCACTCTGTGTTGTACCGCTCCTAGCATCCTCCCTTTGCAGCGCACAGCTTTCTGCCACCTTTTATGCTTCGACATGCCCTAATCTTCAAACCATAGTGCGTAATGCAATGACGGGGGCTGTCAATGGCCAGCCTCGGCTTGCCGCCTCTATCCTCCGCTTGTTCTTCCATGACTGCTTTGTGAATGTGTGACATCTCTCTTTTTAATATCTTTCTTCCCCACCTTAATTGTTTAGCTTAATTTCTTGGTTTGAGATTAATTAATTAATTCCCACCAAGAGTAAAAATGGGATTAAATGTTCAATGAGCTGCTCTCTAGCTAGTCTTCGAGCTTGCTTATATATATATATATATACACACACACGAACTTTTTTATCTTTAAATTAAATCATATTAAGAAATAAATAGTTTTCTTTAATTATTTCGTGTTGTTATTGTAGGGATGCGACGGATCTATACTACTGGATGACACTGCCACTTTCACGGGTGAAAAGAATGCGAATCCCAACAGGAATTCAGCTAGAGGTTTTGAAGTGATTGACACCATTAAAACTCGGGTAGAAGCGGCCTGCAATGCCACAGTTTCCTGTGCAGATATCCTTGCACTTGCAGCCCGAGATGGAGTTGTACTGGTTAGTTTTTTTATCAAGTTTTCTCTTTTCTATCTAGCAATACTACTTTTTCTTTTTTCTTTTCTTTTTTGGGGGTTTTGAGCGATCAAAGTTCAATTCTCAACACCGATTACTTAAAGAAAGTGAACTGTATACACAAATTCGTTCTCTCTCGGCTGACTATATACACAAATGCATGCACGCAGCTAGGAGGACCATCATGGACAGTACCACTTGGCCGGAGAGATGCAAGAACAGCTAGCCAGAGTGCAGCCAACAGCCAAATCCCATCACCCGCGTCTAGCCTTGCGACCCTAATCTCCATGTTTTCTGCCAAAGGCTTGAGTGCCGGTGACATGACTGCGCTCTCTGGGGGTCACACAATTGGCTTTGCCAGATGCACCACATTTCGTAACCGCATATACAATGACACCAACATTGATGCCAGCTTTGCCACTACTAGAAGGGCTAGTTGCCCTGCTTCCGGTGGTGACGCCACTTTAGCTCCACTCGATGGCACTCAAACCAGATTTGATAACAATTATTACACCAATCTTGTGGCCCGCCGTGGCTTGCTTCATTCAGACCAGGAGCTCTTCAACGGAGGTTCTCAAGATGCACTTGTCAGGACTTACAGCACAAACGGCGCTACCTTTGCTAGAGATTTTGCTGCTGCCATGGTGAAGATGGGAAATATCAGCCCCCTTACAGGGAGGAATGGAGAGATAAGAAGGAATTGCAGGGTGGTGAATTGATTCTATCTACGTTGTTTAATTTTGTTGAGATAATTATGTTGTGAGTTTGAATAATTTGTTCGCATTATTGAAGTGAAGATCTCTAGCCAAGTCCATGATCTTGAAATCCTCTCCCGGGCATGTTTCTGATGATCGTAAACCTTAAAAGCTTTTGTACTCAATCCATCAATGAAAATCAAGTACTATATTGTACTTTAGTAAATGAGACCTAGTCAAAATCCGTGAGAAACTTGAACAGTTCAACGTAAGAGATTTTTCAAATTTTTTTTAAAACATCATTTTAGTTTTTTTTAATAAAAAAAAGTGAGTCTTTTTATTTTGTTTTTCTAGATTGATACAATAAATTCATATCCTATTCGTACGTTAGGTAAGGGTCCTGTAACTATTGAAGGAATATACCACTTGGAGAGGAGATTTAAACCGTGTTTTTTTTTAAAAACAAATTTAAATTTTTTTTATTAATTTTTTTATATTTTAAAATCATTTTGATTAATTTACTAATTTTAAAAATAATTTTTAAAAAATAAAAAAATATTATTTTAATATATTTCTAAATAAAAAATACTTTAAACCATAATTACAATCACAGTAAATACAAGCATAAAAGCTAAAGGCTCCCAACACTGCAAGATAGGAAAGCTATTAAGTGTTTTAAAAACGTATATTAAAATAATAATTTTTTATTTTTTAAAAAATAATTTTGATATTAATACATTAAAATAATATAAAAACACTAAAAAAATATTAATTTAAAATAAAATAAATAATTTTTTTTTAAAACACAAAAATATAATACACCGTAAAATTTCTATAGTTATGACCTTCCAAGATACGATCACTTAAACTCAAACTGTTTATTATATGCAATCACGTGACACTTTAATTTAATATTACTGTTTGATATTATCATTTCTTTCTCCTTCTAGATATTAGGTCTAGGCTAGGGAACCTCCCTAGGCTAATAGCTTCTTGTCGTAATAAATGATGTCTTTGAAATCTTGCCTTCAAATTTTGAAAATCACGCTACTACATGTTTGATGGGTCTAACCACTCCTTGAATTTTTTTTTTTTAGTATGTATATATTTAAAGAGGTTTAATTACAAAAGAGATAATAGAGATTGATAAGATATCTAGACATATCTCTTTTTTTATGTTTCTAATTTTCTATTTAAAAATACTTTTAATTTTTTTTTATTATAAAATTCTAATCAAATGCAAATTAAAAGATACTCACTAATGGAGTTCAAATAACCGTTTAAAAACAAAAGTCTTGCTTCTATATTAAAATGTGTCTTTTATCTTTTTCGCTTGCTTTCTGAAATTGTATTTCAAATAATATTTTATAAATTTTTTTTTTTTAAATAAAATATTTTTTATTTATATTTTCAAATTGTTTTGATAAACTGATATTAAAAATAATTTTTTTAAAATAAAAAATATTTTAATATATTTCCAAGTAAAAAACACTTTGAAAAATAACTACTACTATACTCTCAATAATCCCTGTAATCAATTCCTATAATTTAAATCTTCGGTGTCTTGGATTAGAAGTGATCATTTTCAGTTCGGTTTTTATATAAAAAAAGTAATCAAACCAATTTTTTTTAAAAAAACCAAAACCAGTTCAAACCGACCGGTTTCGATTCGGTTTTTTAGAACAAAAACCGGTTCAAACCGGTTTGATTTAGCTTTCGGTTCAGTTTGATTTTTTCGATTTCATGCTTATAAAACTGAAACCGAACTGGACCGGTCGGTTTTTTTAAAATTTTAATCAGTTTAATAGGTTTTTTTTATGGTTCAGTTTTTTCAATTATTTTTTTCTAGTTTTCTCGATTTAATTGATTTTTTGTTTTTTATTTGCATCTTATCTTGGATCAATTGTTTTTTCCATATAATTTTCTTAAGGAAATGGATTTTTTTTCCTACAAAAATAAGGTGGGGATTCATGCTTTCAAAACTCCCATACGTACCATAAGATCACCCCTGAAGAATGGTCTCCATGGACCTATTAACAATACCTTTTTATTTGTATTCGACACTTGTAGGAGTGAGGGAGTAGTTGTTTATACGACCATGGAGTTATTTTGCGAACAGGATGACAATTACCAGCTCGTTAATATAGAGGATGCACAAACAACAGTTTCCAGCTCAATTTCCTCCCACTGAAACAGTCAATGCCATGCATGGCCCAGAAAAATGGAGAAGCGTTTTTACCTATGGTTAGTAGATCATGTTATCCCTAACTTCAGGAGCTCAATCCACATGATGTATATAGTTGCAAAAAAGAAAGGTTTTCTGTATATAGTTGCAAAAAAGAAAGGGAAAACCTCGATTTAGTCCTAAACTTGTATTCTTATTCTCAATTGAGTCCTACACCTACAGAGGTTATCAATTTGACCCCAAATGTTTCAAAATATTCTCAAATCAAATCTCTCTGTTGATGCACATCAATATTTTTGTCAATTTTTCTTCAAGGTGATGCCATTTTAATTCATAAAATATGCACACTAGACTAAAATATATAGGTTTGGGATGCTATTGAGAATAGGCATACAAATTTGGGAAAAAAATCAAGGTTTCCCCTAAAAAGAAACTACGCAGCTATCTCAGATGAATTTAAGATGTCCTAATCTTTAAGATTGTTATTATTAAAACCATTTTCATCTCAAACCTGTACTATCGGTTTCTAAAGTTTAATCACCACCAAGGTATTCGGTTTGGTAAAACTAAACTTGTAAATATGTAAATTTTCATAAATCAATGTAACAGACAGATCATATGCAATTCAATGTTGCTTCGTTACAGACCTGATGTTGTCCACCATTGGTCTCCTCAACAGTTGTTGTGAGAACCTCATCGCAGTAAAAATCTTAAGCCACCCTTGGAGTGACCGTTTTATTGTCCTCTCCCTGGTCACAAAATAGCACGGGGGAGAAAAACTAGGAATTTATTTGCTCTTCTGACTATGTAAGTATGACCTCTTCAATGATGATTTGAGGTTTTGCTTCAGCGATGAGCCTAGGCAGAGCTCGTGACCTCGTTGATAGCATTTGCCAGATATCCAACATTGCCAGTAGTAATGCCCGCCATGCTGCATATGCATCCGAAAATTAGCAAACTTAAAGATGCGCATGCATGCACAACACACATCAAGACCGGGCATAACCAGGAGTAGATGTTAGTGTAAGATATTCATGAATGGGAGCAAACCTTATCCGACCATTGCGGGTCATATAGATATGAAATTCTTTTGTCAATCGGTCAACTTGTTCAGGTGTCATCCCACTATAGCAAAACATGCCAATCTGTTTGCAAGAAGCAGAATGCTTGGTATATACCGGTAACAAATAGAACAAGCTGGATATCAAAATGAACTACCAATATAAAGTAACGGAGAAATTAATAATTAAGTTAGAAATTCTGGCACACCTGATCAGTGATGTGCTTCCATGACAAAGGTGAACCCAATTTCTCAAGGTTTTCTCTTAGCGCAGATCGCATTCCAATGATGCGATCAGCCATTACCTGATCAGAATATTGTTGGTAACAGTCAGGTTCCATTCTTATCAATAATATAAGAAAGAAGTAATGACAAAATTTAGGTGATCTTTAAAATGAAAGTGCGGGGCTGATAATTCTCTTCCAAGTGTGTTTAGGTTTTTAATCCTTTATATAAACAAATTAGTACAGATGGATGCTGCACTGCCAAAAGTCATCTCTTTGGCAGTCATGAAGAATCTTAGCATCAAGTTGCAGGTGAAGTGTGAACAAATTATCATTCAGCATTAAATCGATGAAAAAATTGGTGCATTCTAAATATTTTACTCCATGGCTGGATCGTTATCTTTAATGCACAAGTAGATCTCAGATGCAGACATTTCCTCATGTGCATACAAAGTTTAAAAATAACCATGCTATAATGAAATGAAACAAAATGGTGGGGAAGGAGGGGGGGGGGGGATCCAGTGAAATAAAATTACCTTCACTTCCTTGAGCCACAACTTCTTCAACTCAGGATCCCCAAGGATAGTTGACACAACAAGTGCACCATGAACAGGAGGATTGCTGTACATGGGTCTAGCAAGCTGCTGCAATTGACTCTTTACAGCCACCGCTTGTTTCTCATCTTCACAAAGCACACTGCAGGCAACATTTAACAGGATTAACCTTAAGATGTACGAGAGAACCCTTGCCTCTGAACCACTTTCAAAAAAGCTTCAGCTGTTCACTTAGAGAACAAGTAAATCTAAAATTTATCTGAATATCAACATAAACATCTCTCATGTTATAATGGCACAGTTGTTTTTTGCTTGTCGCAAATCTAGTGGTTGGACTTGCACTTTGGTTTGTTTCATGCATGAAGTCCTACATACTCAAGGAAAGGACAGATAACTTAGAATTTGTACAATTCATTATCTGTAGTAGAGACACAACAGCAGAGACCTTCGATTGTGAATGTTGTATATTAATCCCACTTTTATAGCCATAAACTACGCGAGAAATAGGAAGAAACCATCTTCAAAAAAGATAAATTTATCTCAATAGAAATTAACAATTGTGGATCAGAGTACCTAAATTTGAATATATGATTGTTAGCGCCAGATGCTAAAGCTTTTCCAGAAAAAAAGGCTTAACGATAGTAACAACAGGTCAGGTGTCCCTCAACCAGATATACACATGACAGGGAGCTGAGGTCATGGGATTTAGGAAAACCATTTTTTGTTATTAAACATGGCTTTTGATAGATAATCCCACAAATCTGGGATCATGACATTCATCAGATATAGGCAACCAATAAATTATCTTTTAGGCAGGATGCTACAATTGATTTCATAAGAAACATAAGTAGTTTTCAAACACTTCATACTAAAAGATCATGTCCAAAATCCTGCTAACTCCTGGAAACATGCAAAAGTCGGACAAATATGCACTTAATGTTATAAATTCCTCTGCTTTTGTGCAAACACCCTCTGTTTTTATGTTATAATTTGTAATGTTCCATTATCTTTTGATAAATTAGCCATGAGCTCTTGTTTACATAGGTAAAAGGCGCCTCCCTTCAAGCCTTTCTTGTTTTTTTTCATTACAAAGAAATCAAACTTGAGACCTCTTGGAAGGAGTGGGGGCATGAGTGTCAGTTGAGCTGCAAGCTCATTGGCTTTCAAACATCTACCTAAAGGCATCTTGAAAAAGAACCAGTTAATAGCCCCATCAAAACATTAAAATTTTTTGTCCAAATAAAAGAATAGAAGAGGAAACACAGTTGCTGCAGCAGCACCTAATGCATGTATTCCGATGGTAGGAACACAATACCTGAGGCATCCTACTCTCTGGCCATAGAGTCCCATATTTTTTGCATATGATTGGGAAATACCAATATGATGACCGTCCTGGAGAAAAATCCTGATGGACTTTGCATCTCTGTCTGGATCACCACTAGCAAAACCTTGATAAGCCATATCAAAGAAGGCAAAATGACCTTTAACCTGAAAATTACATGATGCTTGATGTCAAAAAAAGAGGGGGGGAGGGGGGACAGGAGAGGAAAATCAATGAGTAAAAAGGCAAGAAAGTATTTACCTTGAATTGGTGTGAGATCTCTCTCCATTGTTCTTCTGATGGATCAACTCCTGTAGGATTATGAGCACAGGCATGAAGTAGAAAGAATGAGCCATTGGGAGCATTCTGCGAAGAAGATATGTGTGAATATTCATTTCACATAACAAAAAAAGAGGTGAATAGTAACGAGGATATATATATATATATATATATATATATATATATATACCCTCATTACTATTCACCTATGTAATAAGCAGGGGACTGAAACAGAACATGCTAACAACGGGGAAGGAAAAATAACATGTTTAACTTAGTCAAAAGATCAAAATCTGCCTCACCCACCTTAATGTCATCCATCAGGGCAGAAAAATCTAAACCCTTAGATTCTGGATGATAGTAATGATAGGTCCTTTGAGGGACCTGAGCATCTCTCCAAATGTTATGATGGCTGTTTAAGTCTCATGTTAGAAGCCCATAACTAAACAAATAAAAAGGAAAAAAAAGAGCTGGAAAACAATTTTTTAACTTTATGGCTCATTCTAGTCCATCACCATAATAATAACGTAAAGAACACTAACTTGGCCCATGTCGGGACCGGTATGTAGATCTGGGAATCAGGATGAAAGCGCTTCTGAAAGTCTGCGAAAAGTCTACATGCACCGGTACCAGATAGAGATTGCACTGCTGCTATCCTTTTGTCTTTAATGAACTCAGAATTCTCTCCATATGCCAACTTCAGTGTTTCTTCCACCATGTTCACACTACCTCCCATTGGAAGATACTCCCTATCCAACAAGAAGCAAAAATATACGATCAATAATCAGTCAAAATGATAAGAAAACTAAACAATGACCGACCTTTAATAGGACCTTAAAACTGTTTTGTTCTGTAAAAGAACACAACAAATTTTTAGACAGCAGAGGGGAAAAAAACCTTTTAAAACAGAACTGCCAATGAAAGATGGAACCACAAACAAGCATGTTCTCAAACTTCTAATGATCATGGTGGACAGCAACAAAGAATTGCCAAATCTTGGAAGAATGCACTTTTATAGTTTTCTGGTTTATATTAGCCAGTACACCTGCAATATGCCACGATGCCTTTTTCACAAATCTTTTTATTTAATTATGCAACGATCAAAGTAAATATTCATAAGATATCCAACAACTTTGATTCTGAAAAAAAAAATTCTTTAGTTAAAATTCTCATTTCTTATTCATGTATTTCTTTTTTATTGACAACGATCAAAGTAAATATTCATAAGATATCCAACAACTTTGATTCTGAAAAAAAAAATTCTTTAGTTAAAATTCTCATTTCTTATTCATGTATTTCTTTTTTATTGACCAAAATATATCTTTTTTTATCAACATCATAAATATTTGAAAAGCAAGTTCTGATATAAAAAATATGCTTTTATAATTTTAAGCAGCTATATGATAAAGAAAAGAATAAATACTTTTTAAAAATTAAATAAAAAAATTACAACAAAAAATAACAAAATAAATATTTTATTTTTATTGAATATTTTTGAGCAATTTCTTAAAAAAAAGAGTCTATTTTATGAGCTTAAAAGATCAATGTTGCTTAGCAGCCAAGAAAGAAGAAATTGACATGTGATAATGCAAGAAATGCTGAGGCAGTAAGAAGCAGCAACAGTTATTGTGCAACAGCATGAGATTTGAGCACGTAAAGATAGTTAGAGCTAGTTGTTGTTGGTTAAAACTGTTAATGGTTAGTTAAAGCAGTAAATTGTTAGTTAATGAAGTTAGTTACAAGCCTGCATATCATTGTATATATAAGTTCGAAATAAAGAACTTGTAAGGCAATGAATAACATTGAATGATTGTATTACTGTTAATTCTCTATCTCTCTCGATTTTCTTCTAATTCTTCCTCAACTTTATTCTAAACAATTGTCAATTGTTTGTTAAGAAGAGATCCTTAACAATCTACATGTTATTAGGTTCATATATAATTATTCATAAAGTAATTATTAATATTATCATAAAAAGCTCTAATCTTGTCTAAAAATTATGATATAATATGATTGATTTTTAAATACTATATTAATAATTTTATTTAAGGAGATATTTATTTTATATATATATATAACAATTAAAAAAAAGGTGAATAGCCAAAAGAATCAACCCAGGCTCAAGCACTTAGCTCTAAAACAAAAGATTAGGCTCGCACACCTTATTTCTATTTTAAAAAGTCAACATGTTAGTTCACCTAAGTTTTTATTTTTTTTTAAATAAAAATAAAAACAAAAAAGATGACACATCTTTTACCTAGACAGACAGCTTCTCCTTCACTAAAAATAATTCCGGTCACAAAATCAAAATCAGGGTTATTTGAACCTTAAAACCTAAATTTCAAAATGTTTTCACTTAATAGTAAAAAAAAATACAAAACATTTTAAAAACCTCAATAACCCCAATTTCAATTCCATAATATGCTCAAATTAATCTAAAAACTCAAAATTAAACCAAATCAAAACAAACTTCCTGGATTTCGATATACTTTTTCTGACATGATTCAAGACTCAAATCATCTACATAGACTTCTATTCTTCAAGACAAAAAAGTTGTCTAAGCACTTTTAGTTTTATTTTTTATAATTATAATTATAATTATAATGTTTAGTATTTTAATTACTTTAACACAAAAAAGTTGACCCTCCCTTGAACTTTAAGTCAAAGTACAATTAGTACTTGAACTTAGAATTCTGGTTTTCTTTAAATTTAATGTTTATTTTTAATTTTCAATTTACGTGTTTTAAGGTTTTAATAGCAAAAAGAGAGACCAGTTGTCCAGGCTGTAAAAATTTTGAACTTGATCCAATTATCAATTAAGCCAAGCAATTACATTGTTGAGTCGGTGGTGGATCATTGCTTGGACTGCATGGTTGATTCAAGAAATAAAGATAATAAAATTAGAAAAACAAAATTAAGGATATTGCAAAACTTTTGCAGACATCCTCCATATTTTCTTCAATTTAAACACGACCGAGTTTAAATATCTAAATCATAAAAGGGTACACAAATTTATAACAACTAAGTTCCAAAGACTGATTAATCGTACAAAAACCATTATCTAATACATCCAATATGTGCATTAATCTTTGATAAATGGCAAAATTCATGCTAAGCTAAATCCTACGTCCATATCTCTATTAGTTAGACTAAAATAACGGCAGCAAATAATAAATTATTCTAAATAAAAAATATCAACGTGACTGAATGAGATTACAATAAATAATAAAAGAGAAAACCCTTTTTTTTACCAGAGACAAAACAAAAACTTCTTTTATTATATTTTATTTTGTATAGAGTGAGAGCTATCCTGAATTAATTCTACAAACTAGAGCTTAATTTAATTGAAACATTGCTGGTGTAGCTTGTAAGAAAATGGAGTAAAATTAACTTGTTAACAGTTTGACAACCATGAATGAAATATTGGAAACGAGAGCAAGAGTATTTGATTGAAAGGAATGAAAAGTATAAATAAAAATGAAAGATCAATATCTAACTAATGATATAACTTTTTTTTAAAAATGATAAAATTGTTATTGTTATTACAACCAACATTTCAACCACCATGTCATTGGCAATGGTAGTGCCATGGTGGCGATAATAATTTCTTCCTTTCTTTTCAAAAAGTTACATTATAATAATGCTCCACGTCTACTCTCACCATCTCCACCATGACCACAACAGTTACGATGGTGAATAGTTATTTTGTGACAACTATACAAAGGTTTTAAAACATACATCCACTATGAATGTGAACTACAACCTGATGTAAATCATCAGTGTCGTCATTCCAACTTCTTTTCAATGTATTTATTTTTTTACAAAACTTATCATTAGTTTTTTTTTAAATATTGTTTTTGTGATTATTTTCTTATTTTTTTTCTATTATCTTGATTTTATAACCAAAGTCACGGGTTTTGTGTGTATTTTTTTAATATATATTTTTTTTAAATGTTTTATTCGTATTTGATTTTTCAAGATATTATTCTAGTTCACACACACATAAACTTTATTTTTTCAAATAAAAATATTTATTTTTAAATAATATTTCTAATTTATAAAATACACATCAAAATAACCTTTATACCCGGTATATTTTTGTGAAAAATAATTACAACCCGCAACAGTGTGGAGGTGGTGCAACAGAGGTCATGACAACTATAATCACGATGACTACTAGTATATAATACTAGCTATCCACTCGTGATGGATTCGATTTTAATCTTTATTCTCCTCATCTTAAAAAAAAAAAAAAAAGTCATACAAAATTTTGAATTCATTTCATTTCGAGATACTTTTCAAACATATCATTGAAATTAAAATGATATTCTAATTCCTTATTATTCATTCCATTTCCTCCATTAATATTTAAGGGCCTAAGTCAAAAGTCATCCTCCCTTTTAATAGCTTTTGTTTTTATTTCTATAGATAAATAGTGAGTTTCAACATCTAAATAATTCGGGTGATGAGAAACCCACCAAATTCCAGTTGATCTGACCAAAGTTGGTGACATGATAGAAAAAAAAATGGTGCCTTTCCCACTGTATTTTTATTTCTATTTTATGAGTTGACCACAGTGTGCTTGATATATCTCAATAGAATTTAATATTTTAAATACTTTAATTAATTAAAAGCCAAACTAATTTGAACTTAAGAAATGAAAATAAATACTGCAAACTAAACTTGATGTTGCAGAAGAAGCCACTTTTTTAGAAAACAATCGATAATTTTGGAAAATAATGACATTTTATTAATAAATTTATTAAAGAGTAAGATAAAATTATTTTATACAAAAAATTGTGTATATATAAATAATTTCATGAACTTCTAAAGTTTATAAGATTATCAAAACCATTTAAATGCTCGAAACTTCTGTTTTATATTGTACTGATCATATTTCTTTATTGTTATGAATTTGTGTTAAATAGTGAGAAAGGTAACTAACTAATACATATAGAAGAAAAAGTTGGTGCTATGGGACCAAATGTTCGAGAATGAGTAAAAATTCAGTGATAAAACAATCCTTTCAGTAAATAAAAAATGAAGTTAAATACGCTTGCAGAAAGAGGAGCTTTTACCTTTTTTTTTTTTTTTTGGAAGCTGTGTGCTGAGTTTAACCCTTGTATTTGAGATTATAATAATGGTTGTAATTTAAAATGTTTTTTTTTTAATATATTAAAATAATATTTTTTATTTTTTAAAAATTATTTTTGATATCAATAAATAAAAATATTTTTAATAAAAAAAATTAAAATTTTAAAAAACACTATTTACACCGAATTACCAAATAAAGTATAAAAATGTTTATAGTGACATCATATTTGATAGAAATAGATTCGGGTATTCTTGTTTATAGTGACATCATCCACACCAAAAAAAAAAAAAAGTCCTATCTTCCTTTTTTTTTCATGAAAACAAACCAAATTGAACCATCCGGTTATTTTTCTGATTTAAATCTGGTTTGATATTGTGGTTTAATTGTGTTTTTGAAAAAATTTTATTTTTTTATTAGATTTAAATTATTTTTTTAGATCTTTTATATACTAATATTAAAAAAAATTAAAAAAAAACAAAAAAAAATATTATTTAAAAATATTTTTAAATAAAATTCAACAAAATACCAGGATTTCAAAACTCTAGTGTAAAAGTGTAGATGGAAAAGAGAACTGTTCTTTATATCTGACACTTGAAAGCACGACGAGAAGAATAAATTAAAGATGGGCGACTAAAAAGAAGTGGCCTACTGGCCTTTGATTGGCACCTCCTATTGCATGTGGCCATGGACCAGCAGCGCATATATATTTGAATAATTACCAGAATAGAATCTCAAGCATAGAAAATAACGCAAAATAGACAAATATAATTCTATTAACTAAGAGTAAAAATTAATTAATATTAAAAATTAAATGACTCACATGTTCAAGTTGCCGGCGATCCTCCTCTCAGCTTCTCTGACGCATTGGAGAACAACTGGTTTTCCATTGTCATCTCGATACGCACCCTTTATCACCATCATCAAATTAAATCTTTCATTTAATAACACACATCAATCAATCAATCTCCTTCTTCTACTACCAATCCAAATAATTAGATAGAATAAAACACGCAACAAATTTCAGCTTCAATCTGAGTTAAGAGGAAAACAAGATATAAAATCATCTATAAATCTAATATCTATCATTTCAGATTCAGTGAAAATTAATACTTCAAAAAAATAAAAAAACATCCGATTCAATCCAATCCAACAGAGAAGAAAGAAAGGAAAGGAAACGAAAGTACTAACAACTCCAACATTGACTTTGTCAGGACTGGGATCGGCGAGAAAAGCTTCCGTTACACCAAGAATAGGATCCTTGGGAGCAGGCTCAACGCTTTGCCACCATGACGACGAAGAAGAAGACATGAATCTCGTTCCTAATCTAATTCGCACATGCTGGCGACAAGCCATCGCTTTTCCAAACCCTGCCATTTTCTCTCGATCTTTGGATCTCTTCGATCGTATTGCTGCTGCTGCTGCTGATCAAGCAGTTAGCAAATTTAAATGGTGAAATGAAAGGAGTGCAGGTAGATAGACAAGTTGCCTAAATGGTTACGCTTACCTTGAACTGCGTGAGAACGGACTCGTGTTTTTAAAGAGTTTTTAATTCTGAAAGTATTAAAATAATATTTTTTATTTACTAAAAATATTTTAAAAATTAATAATAATAAAAAACACCTGCAAAGACAAATGAAACCTTTAGCTTTTTCAGAATTACTATTTTATCATTTCTGGAATATTTATCCTTATTTTTTGTTTCTTTTTCTGTCACATCATTAACAGTCCATCAACAGATCTGTCTGTATCTATTATCACATCCAAAAAATAATAAAATCCAGGAGCAAAATCTAACTACTATGGAGGATCATTGAGTATATGTTTAATGTTTTGGTATATAATGCCTTTTTCATTAAAATATATTTAAATATTTTTTTTGTTTTTAACATTAATATATTAAAATTATTAAAAATATATTAAAAACTATTAATTTAATATTTTTTCAAGATAAATATATTTTTAAAAGACACATAAACATAATAAAAAATACAATACTTAACAAAAGTGGAACTTCTTTACCAAATAAAAGAAATTGTCATGGTAAACTTTTCATATAAATTAATAAATTAATTGATATATGTGAATTATTATTTTGAATTTATATTTTTAAAAATACTTATTTTTTAATTGCACGTCTCTTGCAAAATAGGTATTAATGAGGGATATTGTAAAAAACAAATACATAATTTAATTCTTGGTGATAAAAACAAAAACAGAAAGCAAAATAATATATTTGGAACGTAGGGAAGCATTACTTTCCTTAAAAACTCAAAAAAAAAAAAAAAAAACTTATCTTCCTTGGAAGGAGAGGGAAAGGCAAGGCGTACACGTTTATTTCTTGATGTGATAGCATTTGCTTGGATTATTATTTTTCTTGTTATATAGTGTATATGCCTGGGTGAGTATTGTTGAAAACAACATGGGATACAAATATAACGGATAAAGTTGTGAAAAAACTTTGGCATAAATTAGATTTTTCATGACTGTGTTGTGGGTTGTTGGGTTATGTGCTCGATGGGTTCAAGCGGGTGGCTAGATATTAGTTTAAAAAAGCAAGTCCCCAATAAATACAATACTTTCCATGTTTAAGTTAATAAATATAAAATGAAAAAAAATATAGAAAAATTAAAAAATAAAATAATTTTATAGGGAGTGCACATCTGGGTATAGCCTCTGTATATGTTGGCTAGAAATTGGATGGTCTGGCCTTACTTTGGCTGTGAATGTCCAGACTTTAGAACTTGTGTGACATGGTCTGATACTTTGCATGACCGACGCTTCCAATATTTCTGGTTTATGGCCTAGTTTGCTATAGTTATCTATAGCTTTGTGTGGCCAATGATGGGGTTTAGATTTTGCTTGGTGAATGGGTGTATTCATTTACACACTTCTTGAACTTTTTTAATGGAGAAAGAGACATGTTATTGGTGGATTTGTGTACTTATCAATGTTATCTATGCTTTAAATATATGAAAAAACCATTGGATGTTGTGTTATAGATTGGATTTGTGATTCTTTAGATGTGTTATGCGTGTTATTGACGTAAATATTGATGATGTGTAGCCGTAGAAAAAATTATATGCATGAAAAATTTATATATGTTATCACGATTGATTCTAAAAAATTAAAAAAATACATAAAAATATGTGTCGGGACAGGATTAGACACATGATTAGAATATTTTTTTAATTTGTGTCATCTCCAACGAAAATTAATATAAGATAAAAGTAAAAATGCAAAAAAAAATTATAGCATTTTATATTATTGACAAAAAAATAAAAGAGAAGGGGTTTTTACTGTACCTCTCCTCATATAATACTATTTATTTGAATAATATTTTTTCTTATTTTTTTCTAATTTATGTTTTTCTTAAAAAAATTAGATTTATTGAAGATTGAATTTCATAGTTTTCTCCAATTTATTCTTATGAAATTATCTCAAACTTATGACCCACATCACAAGTTTAACAAATTAACTCATTGGCTCGAGTTTTTTTCTCCTTTTCTTGATTAATTTTTTTTTCTCAATTTCATCTTTCAATATTATGTTGATTGAGAATTAAACTTTGTGATTTATTTCAGTTTGTTTTCTATGATGTTATTCTCATTTCATGGCTCGAGTCATAGGTTTGATGGGTTAACCTTGGTTGACTTGAGTTATTTTTTTTGTGTTTTTTTATTTTTTTATTTTTATCCTTAAACACTGGGTTGATTGAGAATTAAGTTTTATAATTTATTTTAATTTGTTTTCTATTAGGTTATATTAATTTCATGACTTGGGTCATGGATTTAGTAAGTTAACTCGAGTTATTTTTTTGGATCTTTTTTTTAATTGAATTTTTTAGTTCATCCTTTAATATTGAATTTATTAGAAATTGAGTTTCGTAATTTGATTTGACTTACTTTCTAAAAAGTTATCATAATCTCATGATTTGATAAGAGATTTGACAGATTAACTCGAGTTAATCCAAATTGATCAAATATGTTGTTGTCTCGATATTTATTAAAAAAAATCTCATCTTAAATAATTATCTTGATTCAAACTATATTTTTACTGGTCATCCAATTTGTTTTTAGACCTGCTAAGATAACCGAGTCATTGATCCATTTTCATAAGATCTAAATTTTTTTTTTAACTAGAAACAATATTAACAACACCTAAATATTTTTTAAAATTTTAAAAAATTTGATCCACAAAAGCATCACGCAAGCCAATGATATAGTTTATAATCTAAATAAAATAGTACCCGCGAGGTATATATGTAACACTTTTTGTCGATAAGCACCGCTTTATGTCACTTGGTCGAAATTAACATGAAAGTAAAATATGAACAGGGAGAGTGGCAGTAAGAATCAATCCTGGAGCCAAAAAGTGCTTCCTTATATTCCCCCGTCTTCTATTTTCCCAAATAATTGCTCATTTCCTCGCGAAAAGAATCAAGAAAATATCACATGCGAGTAGCGTAAGCGTAGTGAGGTGGTTTAATTGTTTCCTCCTCATAAAATATTATTTATTAAATTTTTTTTTCAATTTTTTTTTAATATTAAATTTGTTTTTTATTAGATTATCACACTCTTATAACACCGATCCTAGGTTTATCAGGTTAATTCAGTTGACTTGGTTTTTTTTTAATTAACATTTTTTCTAATTTTATCCTTTAATATTAGGTTTGTTGGAAATTAGATTTTACGATTTATTTTGTTTACCTTTTATTATGTTATTTCAGCTTCATGACTACAGAATAATGCTTAAAGGATTAATCGTAGTAAACTCAGGTCGTTTTTTGTGTCTTATTTTTTATTAAAGTTTTTTCTGATTTTATTATTCAACATTAGATGGGTTTGGAATTAAACTTTATAATCTGTTTTGATTTACTTTCTAAGAGGATATCTTAGTCTTATAACTAAGGTCGTTGATTTTGGCATTTTAATTCCGGTTAAATTGTGTCTTTTTTATTTTATTTCTAAAATGTTATGTCGATCTCATGACTTGGATTATTAGTCCTTCAACATTGAATTTTTTTTATTGGGTTGTTCTTGTCTTATGACCGAGGTCACGGTTTTGACTAGTTAACCCAATTGACTAAGTTTTTTTAAGAAACTTTTTTTCTCATTTTTGTCATTGAATATTGTGTTTGATTGAGAATTAGATTTCATGATTTGTTTTGGTTTGTATTTTATTGGGTTATCTCAGCCTTGTTATCTAGGAATAGTGCTAATGGGTTAACCCCGGTTGATTTGGCTCATTTTTATATTATTTTTTTAATTAAAATTTTTACAAGTTTCATCATTCAACATTGGATCTAATAAGGGTGATTGAGAGTTGAGTTTCATAATTTGTTTTGATGTGCTTTCTATGAGGTTTTTTTAAACTCATGACTAAAGTTGTGAATTCGGTAGGTTAACCCTAGTTAAATTATGTCATGTTTTTTATTTTCTTTCTATAAGGTTATCTCGGTCTGATGACCCAGATCATGAGTTTGGTGAATTGACTCGAGTTTCTTATGTTATTTTTGTAATTGATTTCTTTTTTAATCGATTTGTTTTCCATGTGGTTATCTTGATCTTATGACCCGGGTCACATATTTAACTAGTTAACCCATGTCACTTTTTTAAGTCCTTTTTTAGTTGATTTTTTTTCAATGTTATCCTTCAACATTTGTTTGATTGAGAATTAAGCTTCATAATTTATTTTGATTTGCTCTTTATGAGATTATCATAGTTATGAAAATATCATCTTTATTTTTTTATAGTCAAACTATGTTTTTATGGGTTGTATTAATTGCTTTTGGATTTGTAAATTCTACCGGGTTATATCGGGTCAACTCTTATACAATTTAAAATTTATTTTTTCGCTAGAAAAAAAACTTTAGCAACACCTGCATATTTTTTTTACATTTAAGAAAATATTGACCCGACTCGCAACATAGTATGGGTCAATGATCTAGTTAACAATACACTAAATATTTTTTTTTAATTTTATCTTTAATATTAGATTTTTTTCATTAGGTTATCCCACTCTCATAACACGGATTGCGAGTTTGACGGGTTAACCTGGTTGACTAGGATTTTTTTTTCTTATTTAACTTCCCCCTCTCCCATTTCATCATTTAATATTGAGTTAAGCATGGGTTAGGCTTTATGGTTTGTTTTATTTTATTTTTATTATGTTATTTCGGTCTCATGATTTAGGAATAGTGTTTATCGAGTTAACTCGAGTTGACTTAGGTTGTTTTTTATTGTTTTTTAACTGAGTTTTTTTTTTCAATTTTATCATTTAATATTGGATCAGTTGAGAATTGAGCTTCATAATCTATTTTAATTTATTTTATATAGAGATATCTTGGTCTCATGATCAGGGTCGCGAGTTTTGGTATTTTAACCCCCGGTTAAATTAGGTCATTTTTTTTTCATTTTCTTTCTAATAAGTTATCTCGGTTTCGTGTCCTTCAATATTGAATTTGTTTTTTACGGATTTGATAAGTTAATTTAGTTGATTTAATTGACTTTTTCCCCTAATTTATTGAGAACTAGGCTTTATGATTTATTTTTTATTTGATTTTTATGAGGTTATTTTGATTTCATAACCCAAAATAGTGCTTAACAGGTTAACCCATATAGACTTGACTCATTTTTTATGTCATTTTTCTAATTAAATTTTTTACAAATTATATCGTTCAATATTGGGTCTGACATAATTGATTAGGAATTGAGTTTCATGATTTATTTTGATTTTCTCTTTATGAGGTTATCTTAGTCTCATGACTAGAGTTGCAAATTTGGCAAATTAATTTGGGTTAAGTTAGGTCTTTTTTTTAAAATTTTCTTTCTATGAGGTTATCTCGGTTTCATTACTCGAGTCATGTGTTTAGCGGATTGACTTCGGTCGTTTCTTATGTTTTTTTTTAATTGATTTTTTTAGCCTCATCCTTCAACATTGGACTGATGGAGAATTAAATTTCATAATTTATTTTGATTTTCTTTCTATAAGGTTATTTCGGTTTTATGATCCAAGTCACGAGTTTAACAAGTTAACTTAAGTCATTTTTTTAGGTTCTTTTTTTAATTGATTTTTTTTTCAATTTCATCCTTTAGCATTGGGTTGATTGAAAATTAGGTCTTATAATTTGTTTTGATTTGTTTTCTACTGAGTCATCATAGTCTCATAACCCGAGTTATGGATTTAACATGTTAACTCGAGTTGACTCAAATTAATCCAATATGTTGTTATCTTAATACTAAAAATAGATATCATATGGAAATTTTTTTAATTAAACTATAAAACTCGAACCCTAATTTCTTGATCATCAAAGATGTGAAAAAATACAGTACATTCACATTTATTTTTTCATGTTAAAAAAACTAATCAAATCAACTAACTAGGTATAATAAAACTAGAGGTGCTCAATGATTCACTTTGGAGTAAGACTTATTGTATTGTGGATTGTTACAATATAATGATGCTTTTTCCCTTTATAATGCAAGCTAAAGAAGTGCAAATTGAGAGGCAAAATAGTTATTTCACTGGTTCAATTGATATTATCAAATTAAATTGGGGTAAATCAGTCTCTTCATATTTTATTGAATAGTAGAATTACTAATTTATCCTTTAAATTTTAAAAATATTAACAAGAAGCAAGGGAGCTTTTTTACTTTTCATCTTTTTTTGCAAGATATAATTACCAAACTACCATTGACATTTTTATTTCCTTTGACTTGCTTAAATTGATGTTTTCATTGTTTTATTATGGTTTTTTTATAATTGTAAAATAATCTCAAGGGAAATTGAGTTTTTTAATATATATATCTACTCAAAAAGCTCGGGCTCCTCCTAGGTGTTTATATATATATATATATATATATATATATATATATATATATATATATATATATAGAGAGAGAGAGAGAGAGAGAGAGAGAGAGAGAGAGAGAGAGAGAGAGAGAGAGAGAGAGCATGCGGGCTCTTCCGCCGGCCAAACAATACTTCACGCGGTGACATTGAAAGCGCTTCACTGAAGGTTTGCTGGTGGTAGGGCATATGTTGGCAGCTAACCGTTGATATGGCTTTGGTGAGTTTTTTCTTCTCCTCCCTCTTTTCCCTTTCTTCTCCTTAATAAAATACAAAAGTTTTCTTTTTATTTGTTTTTTGTATACAATTTGATCATCATATTTTTATTGCTATTTTTTTTTAATCTTTAGCAAATTAATTTTTTTCTTCATTGTCACCCCTCACCATTTAATTTCATTTAATTCTTATTTTAAATTTTCTCATCATTCTTTTATTTCTATTTTTTTTATAATTTTCATAATTGATTTTTGTTTTCAATTTCATCACTCAACATTTAATTTTAATTTACTTTTATGTCAAATTTTGTCCCATTTCCCCCCTTCAATTTCACCCCTCGTCATTTGATTTTAATTAATTTTTATATTAAATTTGGTCATCATTCTTTTAATTTCCATTTATTTATTTTATCATTTTTCTAAATGAATTTTGATTTCAATTTATTTTTATATCAAATTTTGTCTCATTTCTTTTTATTACTATTTGTTTTGTTTTAGATCATTTTCTCGTTGCTTTTTTCTCTTTCTCCAAGTTCATCCCTCATTATTTTCTAATTGATAGTTTTACTTCATTATTTTTTAGGTTTTTTCTTATATAGGGTTTGTTCCGGGCTCATAACTAGGGTCATAGGGGTGAACAAGTTAACTAAGGATGACTCAGTTTTTTTCTCTCATTTTTCTCTTTATGGGGTTATCCCAATCCTATGCCTATAATCGTGGGGTCAACGAGTTAATTAAGGTTGACTTGAATCTTTTTTTTTATTGATTTTTTTAAATCAATTTTCTTTTCATTTTCGACTTTCGATATTGAGTTGTTTAATAATTGAGTTTCATTGGTTTCTTCAATTTATCTTTGACAGGGTTACCTCGATACCACAACAATGTCACATATTTGACATGCTGATAAGTAGGGGTGATCATTTTCGGTTCGGTTCGGTTTTTACATAAAAAAATTAACCAAACCAACTTTATTAATTTTAAAATTTTAAAACCAAAACCGGTTCAAACCGACTACTTTCAGTTCGGTTCAGTTTTTGTTGTTCAAAAACTGGTAAAACCGAAAAGCAAATTTCGGTGCCCAATGCCCACAAACTACAAGCAAATGTCGATTTTTGTTGTTCAGGAAAACAGATCTGCCTAGTGCCCACAAACTACAAGCAAATCTAGATGTCCAGTGCCCACAAATTACAAGCAAATCTCAGTTTTTATTGTTCAAGAAAACAGATCTACCCACAAACGACAAGCAAATTATAACATAAAAAAACCCCACAAGACGCAGAGATGAACTTGAAATGGAGTTAGAATCTTAATCATCAAAAATCTATCTATTTTTTTTATTTACCCATGTAGTTTGATTAAAATAAATGTTGATGCAGGAGTAAACTTAAAGAGATGAGAGATAAAGAGAAAAGGAGGGGGGCTACGGGAAGAGATGAGAGGCAAAGAGAAAAAGGGCAAAAACATAGAGGGGCTGTGAGAAGATGATGAGAGGTAGAGAAAAGGGAGGGGCGGCGGCTGCTAAATGTTACTTTAGGTTTAGAGTTTTTCCTATTTATACTTGCTTTTTTTTAAGTGCTGGCAGGGTTGAACCAGTTTGGTTCAATCAGTTTCAAACTTTGAAAACTGAAACCGAATCGAATCAGAATTTTTTTTTGATTTTTTAATTGGTTAATTTGGTTTTTTTTAGTTCGGTTTTTTCGGTTTAATTGATTTATCGGTTTTTTTGCTCAAACCTACTGATCAAGATGAGCTCAGGTCAGTTTTTTTACCCTTTTTTTTTGCTAGTTTCTTTATTGTCGTTGTATTTTTATTCATAATATCAAAATTATGCAACTTTATTAAATTTAATCAAGTTAATGATCTAAATCTTAATTTTTTTTTACTTTTTTATAAACATTTAGATCACCTTAACATCTTTATATATGATGAACAAAAAATCAAATTTGTTCTTAGTGAAGCAGAGACACCTATCTAGTTGATTTCGATTTGAGAAGCATTTCCTTTGTTTTTTTTCAACCATGTATGGCAAAAATATCTCTTGAATTACCAATATATATAATATGTCTTTTTATCTTTATGACTCTTTATTTTTGAATATTTTTATGAGACTTGATAAAAAAAGAATCTTGATTTATAGACCTTCCAGCATTACTAAAAAAATAAAATAAAAAGGTTGCATGGTTGGAGTGCGAGTGAGCGAGTCAAGCAAGAAATATCCACAGGCTGGCACGTGCAAAGCCGTGAGAAACACAGTTGTCTTCCTCCAGATTCAGTAGACGTTCCTTGTGATTCTAGCAGAAGTGCATGGCTCAGAATTCGCCAACTCAGCATTCCTCTAAATTTCCCCTCCTCAAAATTTTCAAAATAATCCAATTAAGTACTAAAAATATCCCATTAATAAAAGAATGGATCATCCTTCCCAGCAGCACCCATATTTCCTCGAAAGACCGACAGTGGAGAAAGCTCTCCAATGGCCCAGTTAATATCTCCTGTATGCACAGATGCACTTAAGATTAAAAAACCATCTAACGTTTTCCATATTTCTTCAAGAGGAAAGACCGCCCTTTATCATAATAATTCCCGGAGTGTTTTGAACTCTAAGAGAAGAGATTTTGGCAGAATCAGGGTTGCAGCCAACAGTTCAGCCTCTGCAGATGCTGTTGCCGATGATTATTACGCGGTCTTAGGTCTCGTACGTACTTACCTACCTGCTCTTTACACTACTTTTCATTTCCTTAGTTACTGTTTTTCAAATAAATATAGCAATCATAACCAAATCCGTCTTAATATCCAGAGATTGTATGATTATATATATATATAACCACGTTGTTGATACTGATCATCAGTTGGTGCCGTTGGCTTATTGTTATTTTTATTATACATTATTATTATGTTGGCATGCATGCAGCTTCCAGATGCGACACCAGAGCAGATCAAGAAGGCTTATTATAGTTGCATGAAAGCATGTCATCCAGACTTGAGTGGCAATGACACAGATACCACAAATTTCTGCATGTTCATCAATGAGGTCTATGCGGTGGGTTGTTCATCCAGTATTGCTTGCGCTTTTTGAAAGATTTCTAATTTTTTTATGCGTAGCTTCTGCTGTTATTATTGTTAGTATTATTAATATGGTTTGTTGAAGTGCCGCAGGTGCTTAGTGACCCTTTGCAGCGCATGATCTATGATGAAATTCATGGCTTCGCATTGACAGCAATGAATCCTTTCTTTGATGATTCCAGCCCAAAGGATCATGCCTTTGTTGATGAGTTTAGCTGCATCGGTAATTATAATATATAGTTGAACTTTTTTGTTTTGTTTTTGCGTTAAAAACACATGATTAAATGCTAGTTTTCAGTGCCTTTTAACTAATAATTTTATGGGATGTGGGTGCCAAATAAGATACAAGCTTATTGGCCTAGTGAAATATCCCTGTGGAAAACAATACTCTGGGATATTGCATGACATAGTTTTTATGGTTTCTGGAAAGGGATTTCTGTTACCCAAAATTAATTAGACCTTAATCAATAATTTTTAAGGCTGATATTACTGACTATGCTGTATTACCTCCAGGATGCAAAAATTGTGCCAATGTGGCTCCTGAAGTATTTGGAATTGAGGAAGATTTTGGAAGAGCCAGAGTTTACAGTCAATGTGGAAATCTTCAATTAGTCCAGCAAGCAATTGAAAGCTGGTAAATATCCTGTATTTATCTGCTCCTTCAATGTTGTTATGACATGTTTAAAATAGTGCTTTTAATTAACTCGAATGAAATGTTATGAACAAATTCTTTCAAATTTATCTGCACGTCTGACAGAATCCTATATCAACATCTGAGCACACAGTGCTGTTAAGATGACTCGGGATTGTTAATTAACTTGTCGAAGGCTGTGAAGTAGAGACAGTTTCTGTGCCAGATGCTTTCACATTTTGCCCACATCCTTCTTGTTACATTTTAAACCTTGTATCTGTATGCTGAAAATGATATTCTCAACTGACCAAACAGATATCGCACCTGTTCTGTATCCACTATGAATTAAAAAAAAAGAAAAGGGCATGTTTGGTAACAGGTGTTAGAGTTTTGTGAAGTAGTTCATTATGTAATGGTGAGTGACTATAGTCTTGCTCGGAGAAATTGAAAGGTTGCAAGTTAGGTAATTAAAATACAATTTCTTTTTGTCAATCAGCCCAGTTGATTGCATCCATTGGACTTCTGCGGCACAGCTTTCTTTGCTTGAAGATGAAATGCGCAGAGTAGAAAGAATAAATGTAAGGCACGCAACCACTATATAGTTTCTCCTTTGAAATTTAGTTTACTTCTCTACCTTCTTAATCTGATGTGAACATTTGAATTGCTTAGCTTGAAAGCAAGCACATTTGACTTAACGAGCTTGAAAGTTTCTTAGAGTTGAATTTAAGAAGCCTGAAGATTACGGCAAGACTGCATTATATATCCAGATCCCATGCAGCAATCACTTGAGCGTCCCCTAAATTGTTGACGATAATATAATTTGAAAGAGAGAAGGAATTTATGTATTGAATGGTATTCTACGTTCTGATAGCAGCTGTGATAAAAACGGTAGAGCCTAGTTGCTTGGCTTGGCTTATATTTTTTTATTCCAAAACCTATTACGAATTTGAAAACTAATGGATGGTGATTGTGTAGATGAATGCTAAAAGGTGAAATTTCTCTAGAGGACAGAATAATGCACTTCTGACATCCAGACTAGGGTAATGTATACAGTATGAAAAATACAAAGTGGAGACTGCAACAGCAACACGACCCTTCTCCAAATCAAGTAATTTATGTAGAAAACCTGAACCTGTGTTCTTTTTACCAGAACACAATATGTTTGCAAAATTAACTTTGACCTTTGCGTTCAAGCCATGCCCTAGTTCTGTCCAGTCTACAATATGTTCCGTAATTCAAGCTTCCATACTTATAGCTTCTCTGTTACAACCATATCTGCATATCTGACCGACTGTTATGTGTGGTATTTTCACCTTGCCAGTCATTACAATATTGAAACTTGGACTGGTTTGAATGATTATCAGGTTGCACTGATGCTTTCAGGAATGGGATCTGCAGGAGCAGATGTTTTCAGAATGGTAAGCATGCTACTTATCTTATTCTTGCTACATTTTCAGCTTCCTGATTGTTTTGATTGCCACATGCTTCCTTGAGAATCTCACAAGATAAATTTGCAGTGAGCTTAGATTAATATCATCACATGCAAAGAGGAATAATCTTGTCCTTTTCCTTTAAGAAACAGAATGGTGTGTAAAATCATGTAGAGAAATTAATGTTGAAGTTTTCAGTTACTTTGCTATATTTCTTCATCACCTGAATTGTCCATATCTGTGTAGGAACGCATGTAGAATTATTGTAATTGTTGATATCATCATAGCGTCACTAACTGCTTAGGCACTTATGCTGTGTTTCTAAAATGAAGATAATAGATGAAAGTAGTACTTGCTACTTAGACAGCTGCATTCCTAGAATGAAACAATCGCAATACTGCACTACTGCTCTAGGGCTTGAAGTTTGCCTGCAGTCTGAGATTTCTGAATATTTAACCAATGGGCACGGAAGAGGTAATATTTTTCTGGTGCTAAAAGAGTCATGTACTTAGATATGGTTCCACCAAATGTGTCTTGGCCTCATGGGCGGGAGAACTTGGAGATGGTTCTACCCTCCAGTGGTTTTTGCATAAAATGGCTGCACTCAAGACTCAGACCTGAACTCCATATGGTTGCAACCCCAAGACTTTCACCATTGCATCAGACAGTTTCCCTACAGATCATGTTAACCATATCCACTTAACGATTTTCTTCTTATTTCGCTTGATCATTTTTGGGTATTTAGAACTTATCGCAGAGGAAAGTGAGAGGTTGAATTTGGGAGTCGAGCTGTAAGTTTTTTGAAAATAAATGGAATTTCAAGAGGCTTTTGCAAACTAATTAATTAAATTTATTTCCTTTATAATTTTTTTTTTCCTCTTTTTAAGAACTGATCTCTGAATTCTTGAGTTGATTGCTTCAAAATCCCTTAAGGTATCATAACCGTTTAATTGCTAATATATTTCACTTTGTTATCACTAGTTGCTGAGCAGCAGCTATTAATTTACGCGTAATTATGTGGCAGGCATGTTCTCGATGGGAAAAGAGGCAAGCAAAAATCTTGGTAGGAACTCTTTATCTTTTCTCCTTTATCAACATTCATTTAAACTTCCATGTTATTGGAGCAATATTATGTGAAAACCAATGAAACTTCGTCAAAAGCCTATATGGCTGAAGATATCACGTGTCAAGTAGGAAAAAGAAGGCCTTCTGAATCTGCGACTAGCTGTCATTTAAGTCTTTTAGATATCCCAGTTGGAAGAAGGAGCTCTGAACTGTCATTGCAGTAAATCAGTGGTTGTGCTTGCATGTCTCACCTTGTACCCGCTCATTTATCTGAATGGCAGAACAACCGGTTAAAAACAGAATAGGCATTGCGCCATCGGTTGAGTGATTTTTTCTAAAACTGGAAAACTCTTAATGCACTGTTCTTAAATTGTTGAAAATAATCCTGCGGAGAGACCTGCTTGAGTTGTTTGCACTTGGTGAATTTCTCTCTGCGCTGATATGGGAGGGGTGGTATGCTTGTGTCAGAAAACAATTTGTGATCTTGCGTTGCTAAATGATCCTGAAAACGATTTGTGAATGTTATGCTCAAATAAACTGTCCCATCCCATATGCCACAGAGATATGGTCCCTTGAATTGAATCAATGATCCTCCATTTAAGAGCTCGTAACTCACACTACTTCACCAGACACTGGCCCTTCTTGTGAACTGTGTAATAATACAGGGAAGTAATTATGATAAATTTAGGAAATTAACTTGATTTTTCCTAAAAGTTTCTGGACGCTTTGATTAAATGAATTGTCTTCATGAGTTTGAACTTTACATTGGTTGCGCATGAGCACATATTCTGGCTATCGTTTTGGTTCTGGCCAAAACATTTCCAAAGATTGTGACGGCATTGTTAACAGCTCTACTAGGTTTGCTGAATAGGACTCCTAAATTTTTTGCAGGATCAGGCTAAAATAAGGATGATGAAGCAAAAAGATGTTGATAAAAAGGGGTCTTACTGGAGCGATCTCTGGGGTAATCCAAAAGAAAACCAAAGTTCAGGTAAGCGGATTGGTAAAAGCAAACTGATAACGTGACACTAACCTATATATTGCTCTTTATTTTCCACATCCTTATATCAGTGCTAGTATATAACCTATTAAATTATATAAGCTAGGACTTCCCTTTAGAAATGCTTGATGTTCTCGCGTTCCAGCAAATTTCGATGAACAAAATGCCAGTTTGCTGTGTTTTGGTTGTCACAAGTTCTATATGAAATGTATCGTTTAGTAAAATAAGAAAGCATGTGCTCAAAGCACAATACTGAAACCATATATATGACGATGGAAGCTTATTCGGCACTATAGTGATTGTAGAAGAGTTTGCAATTTTATGTTTTTGTTATGAAACAATGATTTTGAGTATGTATTTACACCACTAAATATAAAGAACTATTTTAACGAGTTTAAATTATAAAGTGAGATCTTATAATATAATTTATATTATTGTCTAACACCATACATGAATTATTTGTCCAAATATAAGTTTTCTACCAGCCTTTCTTCAACTTCAAGTAAAACCAACGTTGACATGGTGTTTGATGCAGAGGAAGAAACCAAAGAAAGAGCAAGAAGAGCCGCAGCAGCAGCTCGAAGATGGAGGGAGTACTCAAGGAAGGGTGTTGATAAGCCTCCCGCTTATAAACTTCCGGAGGCAATCTCCAATAATGAGAAATGATCAGTAAATAGCGTATCTTTCCACTCCACTGTAATTAATTAGCCTATAGATTACTGAAGAATCATTGATTCTCTTCCTCATGAAACTATGATTGATACCACGACTCTGTCCACAATGATTATTGAAACTGAAGTTGATAAATGAAATGGGAAGAGGTTATTTATGGAGCAATTGTTCTGGATAGTGGTTTCTTCTGTTGCACCAAAACAATGCTGCTGTGCTTCTGAAAAGATCATTTACAGAAAAACATTATCGGTTGCATCAAAACGCAGTGGTATCCATGGCCGTGCTTTGCTCAGAAGCAGTGGTTTTACTTCTGTTACGAAGCTCTATACATTCAGTTGTATCATGGGCTTTTCATACAGTGCCCTGGTTTCATTAACTGATTGGCAATTGGCAGGGGAAGGAGCGCCTCGACAACTTCCAGGAAAAATCGCACACCAAGAAAGCTTTCATTCTATTTCCAATTTCCATGTGTCTTTCAAATGCAACTACTTTTACACAAGAAGCCATTACAAACATTGAAAAGGACAACAAAAATTATTGCAGAAAAATTATCCTGCACTACCACAGTATCCAGCAAATATGCTCAACCAAATCAAGGCCTTGCAACTGTACATTATAAGTCATCTTCTGGACATTATAAGTCATCTTTTGCAGGCCTCCTTGTGAGATTCTGTCATTAAGAAATTCCATCCTAACAATGCTGCTCCGACTGCAGGCTCAACCTGATCATTTATAAAGAAAAATACCAAAATGGAATCTGTAGTACTCTAAATAAATAACAATACTAGGCTAGCAAGATTAAGATGCAAGTATTCTCCCATGTCTGAAAAGAAAAGTAAGAGTTATCTGAAAAGAAAATGAAAACAGATGAAATTGAAAAAACAGTCGGCGGCATGTATTTCCATATACACTGGCATTCATCTAACTGCACAAGAAGTTCTGAATATGAAGTTTTCAGCAATGCAGGTTTGTGCCTCTACGTTCGAGAGCATACAAATAAGTTAATACGAGAAGTGAAATTTTATCCAAGAATTTTTAGCAAAAAAATATACTAGATCAAGCATTTCAAGAAAGTTTAATAAGGGCTTCCCTAATTAACATGGATTTAGTTTATTTGATATGTTGAAATTTTTGTCCAGGAAATTGATTTTATGTCCAATTTACTAGTTAAATAAGTTTTAATAACATGGTTATTGTGTTGTTTGGATACATTACAGCCAGGATCCAGCCTCCTATGGGTGTTGTCTAACCCATATGGCTCCCAACAGGAAATGCAGCTTCATGGTCTGCCAGGATTTTGCTTCCCTTATTCAGTAGACTAAATCAAAGATAACAATTACTTGTGAAATTAGGGTCATGCTACAGAAGTACAGCCTTTTCTACATGGGTTTTTGTTCCACTCTCTATATCCCTCTGTCACTCTTAAAAACTCACAGATAATTCGTGTGTTTCCAAATCGCTATTACATCCACTGTTCCACACTCAATCTCCATTCACAAATGGTATTTCAGCAATTTCATAGTTTCTATAAGAGATATTTTCTGCAGTTAATTCTTATAGCCACACTAATTTAGTTAGGAGCAGAAGGATGTATCTGGAAAGATAATAGGTTGGTTAATCAGAAAAATTCTCGTTGGAACAAAGTAAAATATGGTTACCTTTGGGTGAATTGGAAGAACCCCAGGGTAGCTTTTAGAAATGTGGTTTACAACTTCTTTTCCTATATCCCACCTCTTATTTGCTTCTAGAACACCGCCAACCATGACAAGGGGAAAAGAAGCTTTTCCATCTGCAACGATATTTATGCAAGATCAAAATGAGTCCAAGAAATACAAAGAAAATATGTTAGAACCATCCCGAGAGATAATAGTTTTTAATTTTAAATAGGATATATACATCACACTTAGTGAACAAGCTTTCAAAAACCCTGAAGGCAATACACACGGTTCATGTAAGGATAAACAAAGCAGCAGGCACTACATGAAAATCAGCACGTCAAAATCACAATCTAAACTAAACTTAATTTTCCTAGTAGAGAGTTTTCCGCATTATCCAAACTGTATGATAAAAATCATTGATTTATTAACTAGCTTGAACTAGACTGTATTTTCACCAATCCCTCCAGCCCTAAAATAAAACTGAAGGTTGGGTGCAAATCTATAAAGCCTGAAATCATGGCAAGTCCTTCTTTCCACTCCTTGTGAGCACCAACATTTCACCATTGCATTGTTATAGTTTTAATGATATGTTACTTTGAGAAGTAACAGTTGCAAACACTCAATACTTGGATACTTTACGTGGTTCATTGACAACCTTATAATCATATTTCAAATGATACAAAAGAATTTATTTGTGCATTAGTTTTAGTTGGCAATGCCACACCTTCACCACACAAGCCAAGTCTTTGAACAACAGCTTTTACGCTCAAAGCCAACTCCTCAACTGAATCTTGCAAGATCTCATGAGCAACTCGGTCTCCTGCCTCTGCACAAGACACAACGACAGGAACAAGAGCTGCAATACGAGCCCAAGATGGATCTGCATAAGTCCACCTAAATTCAAAGAGAAATCCAGTATCTTATTCAGTAACATATCTGATTTTGTCAGTGTATCATATGAACAACATGTCAGAAGTCAACCAGCCAAGACATCAATTGATTTTTCTCCGAATAGACTTCCAAGAAAAAAAAATCCAGGAACCAATTCTGTACTGGAAAACTATAATTCCATCAAAAAATTACAAAGGTCCGTAGTCCATACATGACATGAACTGCATTTACATGTCACTGGAAAGAAATCTAGTGAACCCCATTTAATGTTTTCTTATCAGAATATTGGACAAACATGAAACATACTGCCAACGTATTTCCACAAACATGTTATGTCATTACATGAGCCAAGAACCATAAAGGACCAAATGCTATGAAAAGATAGGGATACAACACAGAACTATTTTTTTTTTCCATAGGTTGTTTTGTGAAAGAAAGGGTACGATGCTAAAAGAGTGCCACGTGGTCTCATCCATTGGCACTTCAGTAACGAAGGTCAGATTAATGAAATAGACCTTCAGTTTTTTACTTCAAAGACAATGAAGATAACTGTAAGAGTTTTAAGCTTTGAAAACAGTAACCGCTACTTATAAGAGTTAAGATGACAATGGTGTTGTGTTGGAATATATACCCAATAAGTTCATCAGGGGAAGAAAGACCAAGTGTCTGCAAAATATTAGATGAAAGAATTGTTACAGGACCACGACCATCATAAGCCCTTACTGTTGCTGTTAATGCCTGAGCAGCTATTCCATAACCACTGCAGGAGAATAAAACAATATCATGTTAAATTCACTCAAGAACAATAATTATATGTGAAGAAACAAAAACGGTTATGAATCCTATTGTAGCTATCATTAAAAACCTTCAAATAATCATGTATCTAACTATTGCGGATAATTTGAATTCCTACCTTGGGAAAGAATAGGAAAATAGAAGGAAAAAAAAAAAGAAAAAACTATTCTCAAATGGTATACTGTGAATCATCTAGTAATGACTAAAACTAGAAGAAATTAATTTAGCATTGGATGGCCAGATCATTTAGAAAGACAGTTGATTTTATGCACCGAGCTCTTGCCAAATGCATTTGACGTTTAATCACCAAGTTATTTAAATGTCAATTCCAGCCTCCTATTTGTACTAGCTAAAACTGTTAGGTTTGTTGAATGTTACAATCTCTATTTCTAGGTAACAGTTTCATGATAAGAAAATAAAATTGTATCAGAGCGAAGGAGTACGTCAATGGAAGGAGGATATGATATCCACTTTGAAGGAAAATATAATTAAGACAAGTACATTCCAATCATGTTCAGTTAGCTAAAGATTCCATAAAATAGGGAATTAAATTCTGAATTACTAGTAGTTTTATCAAGAACAAAAATTTCTTGCATCTCTGGGAGCAGGAAATTCATGCTGCCTAAAACATGATAAAGTTTCATGCTTCTAGGCACTAAGTAGCACTATAAATAAAGAACATTTTTCATTGTTATAATGCCTGTGATCTTCTTGATATCATTTTAACTTCCTTTTCTTTAATGCTCAAATTCTTTTAGTTATAATACCCTCATGTCACACGAGAGGGGGGGGGGGGGGGGGGGGATGAAAGCGCATTCTAGCTTATATACCTTCCCCAATCACCAAGGACCGGCCCTGCACCAGCAGCCCGAGCCTGTCTACCATCTTCTGTGAATCCAAAAGCAATAGTTCCTGTCCCAGCAATTAAAACACACCCATGGAGCTTTCCCATTGTGCCACTTGCCAAAGCTGCAACAGCATCATTCTGAACATACAGCTTCACATGAGTAGGGAATATTTCCCTGCAGAAATCAAAGAAAAGGAAGATATGACAAAAGATTATCAAATAGATACTAAAATCAATGGATAACCAATCATAGGGAACAGCCTAAAAAGATTCAAAGCAATTCTGTGACTGTACAGACAAGAGCTAACAAGATAACTGAAGCTGCAAGATGCAAAGCAAGTAAGCTCCTTGTAGTGCAAGGGAATTTTAATTAGAGGAGCAGAAAACACATGTAAATTAAATTTAAAAAAACTAGAGAGCAAATTACCTTAGCCAATTTAAAATTCTTAGCTCATCAGTTGAATGATTAACGCCGGAAACAGATAGACAAACAGCTCGAACTGCAGAGCGATTAGAACCCGACTTTAAAAGAGCATCAGCCATAACTTGCTCCAGCGTCTCTCTAGCAGCAGTTTCTGATCACGAAGCCAAATATCTCAAAGCCCATTAATAAAAAAAAAATTGCTAGAAAATGCACCACCAATATATTATATAAAAAGAAAGCTGACCGCCAACGCTGTTGTGATTGGAACAACCGGCGACGGCTCGAGCGAGAACGGGAAGAGGGTCGGGAAAAGGATCAGAAAAGGGAAAAATTGGCATGCAAATGCAAACGGTAGACGTAGTTCCACCGTCCAATCCTAAGATCACCTCCCTGTTACCCAACTCCCCAATTTCATGTTCGAAATCCCATATTTCCCCATTTCTGTATCTCTTCTTCATCTTCCCAACAAGGCAGTCGCCAATATCTTGCTACTGTTTCTTTCTTCTTCTTCTTCTGACAAGAAGAGAAACTGACATTCAAAACACTCACTACTACACAACTACTGTATGTAGGATATAGATAGTAGTTACGAGAGACCAAGCACTCCTACCACTACTATCTCTATATTTCTTCGAATGTCCCATCAAGTTAATTTATTTACTTGCATGTTTATTTTGTTGGGTAAACTGTAATTTAGTCCCTGTCTCTTTTTTAATTCAGTTTCCTTTTTCTTTGAATCCATTCATTGGTCCCATGACCATGGCTGAATATAAAAAGGGATTACAGGCTATGGTCGAGGGACCGATCTATGAATCTTAAGATTGAAGAAGCTGACATGCAAAATTAGAAGAACAGGGACTGAGCTATAATATACACAAATAAAATTAATTCGGACGGCCAGAAGAGACAAACGCAACTTGCCGAATTGCATAGCGTTAGAAAATTGGTGAGGGAGGATTTGAATTTTCTGTTTTGTGGGCTTGTGATTCTGCTTGTCTGTTCTATTTCTTTTTTAAAAGGAAAAGGAGGCCGGAATCTAAGTTTGAATGCTATTGTTGTTTTGTGCATGGATTACACAATGACAATACTATGACATTTGTTCGTTGTCCAGAGCGAGCTGGCGAGCTGGCTTCGGTGGCCTGGTGGATGGTCACTTAGACCTGCAAAACAGGAGGAGATTCCTTCGTTTGATGTAAGAGCCTGGCTAGTTTTATATTTCGAGAGTGTTTTAAAAAAAAATTATTTTATTTTATTTTTTTATTTTATTTTATTTTATTTTTTATATATTTTTAATGTTAAAAATAAATTTTAAAATAAAAATAAAAATATTATTTTGATAAATACAAACAAAAAATATTTTTAAAACCAACCGCTATCACAATATCAAACGGGCAGTTAATGATCTACATAAAAAGAAGTAAGTGTAGTATTTTGAAATCAATGTAAATTAGATGAAGGGTCTGTTTGAGAATGTAATAAGAATTGTTTTCAAAATAATTTTTACTTGAAATATATTAAAATAATATTTTTTATTTTTAAAAATTTATTTTTAATATTAACACATCAAAACGATTCAAAAATATTAAAAAAAAATTAATTCGAAGCAAGCAAAAAACTTTAAATTTTAACAAAAAAATAACCTCAACCTCAATTCCAAACGAGCACAAATCCTCACCATTTTTTATATCTTCTTTGTAGAGTATTTTTTTAAGGTGTTTGAGATAGTAATAGAGATTATTTTTTAAAATATTTTTTATTTAAAAATATATCAAAATAATATTTTTTTTTATTTTATATATCAACACATCTAGAAAATAAAAAAACATTATTTTAAAGTAAAAAAAAATTCAAAATAATATATTTTTTTATTTTATATATCAACACATCTAGAAAATAAAAAAAAATTATTTTAAAGTAAAAAAAAATTAAATTTTTTGAAAACTCTGATTGAAGCAATGTCCCATGAACACATAATCAACAAAAAATAAACTACTTGAAGAAAGGAAGACATAAATAAACCTTGGTTAAGTTATAAAGTCAATGGCTCTATCTGTGTGTATATATTATTTTTTGTCTTAAAAACTATTTTCCAAATTTTCACTAGCCACATTAAATTGTTAGTTCTTCTTCTACTATTATTCTCTATTTTCTATATTTTTTAAAGTTGTTTACAAATTCTGAAAGCAAAACCGGAAATGATACCAAAGGGGTTCATAATTTAAATTCTTGGAGGTTGGAAGTGCACAGGGAAGAAACAGCATTATTTCTGACAACTCTGTTTCCTGGACTGCATGATTTCATGATTCCATGTTAAGAAGCAGAGAGTGACCTAAACTACCATGGATAGCACATACAAGTGAGCAATTATTGAGAGCAAAACGCTTGGGGTGAAAGAAGGAGCACCCATCTCAGACCTCGAAAATCGACTTCAATTAGCAAAGGAGGATTTATTATGTGTGGAGCATTTATGCAGCAAAAACATGGTGGAACCGGTGATCGAAGTCAATAACAAATGTGCGGATTTCCATCGGAGCAAGTTCCACCACCAGCTTTGCAGGATCAACAGGTCCACCCCTCAGCACTGCTTGTTTTCTTGATGATCCTTCTGCTTTCCACACAAGCCTCTTTTTCTCCATTTCAGCCCTTTCTTGATTGGCAGATAAGCTCATTTCTGCAGCTTTGCCGATCTGAAGAGAAATGGGGTTAAAAACTTATCGAGATGATACTAGGACATTACATTTATATGTATAAACAATTGATGCCTGGTAGTAGTTGGGGGCAGGAAACTATTTTTTCTACCTTCTTTTTCGGGAACAACTTTCTAAGTTCTACTCTTGTCATCACTGAAAGATCCTTGTCCTCTCCAATCTTCAAATATTTCATGAAGCCAAGAAAATAGATTAGAATTCAGGTCATAAACGTAGTGGATGATAAATTACAATGAAATGCGATCAATTCTGCTAAACATCACTGCTATTTCATAGAAGGATAGATAGCTTCCATTTAATTATAGAAAGATTGATTGATAGATAGATAATCATTTCTCTTAAACATAGCTGCTATTTCATAGATAGATGGGCTGGGACTACTGTGAAAATTCGGGAATCTTCTTCTTCTGAAGAAAAAAGGAACCTGTTGGATATTACCGTCACAATAGAGATCATTTAAATCAAGATGTTCCTGTGAACTCCTTGTCTAAAGAAGAAATTCATAATAGGAACTGATTAAACCTTGTTGATAGGATTATCTGTTGGATGGTATACCAAAGTTAATCATACTATTAATAAGGAATTCAGTCTAGTGATTGAAGATTTCCAAATGCATTGCGCCCACTGGATTGGCTATAGTAGGAACATCTCTTTTGGTGAAGTTCCGGCTCACAAGGCAGACTAACAATATGCTACTTTCTATTCCAGAAAGCATTTATGATTTCTGCACAAATTTCAGGTAATAGTTGCAACACCAGGGAGGTGAAATTGTTAGCCTCGATGAAATAGAAATGTTAGAACCTGACCACCTAACGTACCTAGATTCTATTAAACATTGAGGAAAATATTGCTCATGCAATCAAAACAGTAGTTAAAATATAGAAGAACAACAGGAGCCTCGTATGATAGAAAAATATCTACACTCTACAGAATTTTGGTCGGTGAAGAGGCAGCATATTTATAAAATAAGCACTGAGATGAGAAAGCTAAGATATGTAAAAAAAAAAGAATTTAAAAAAAAAAGAGAATTGAGTACATACATGACAAGGGAAGGTCGAGATGACACCTATTGAGAATAAACTAAAGGAGGAGGGCCTTCGAGATGGTAAACATCCAGCATTAACCCTGTGGATTAACTACTTCTAAAAGGGTATGAAATTGAAGTATTGGGAGCGGACAAGAAAGGAAATATCTCTACAGACTGAAAAGACATGGGCTGATGAGTAAGAGACTGATTTAGAATCAGAATCGCTAAAGAAAGTTTAGCCCATAATAACATTAAATGGAAGAGGTTAATCCATGTGGCCAAACTCAACCAGTTAAGATTGATGCCCAGTTGAGTTGAGAAGTCTGCCCAATGTTTGATGAAAAATTGAAAACAGAAAGCCTCAAGGAATATGAAGATGCTGAAACCTTACTCCTGATGAAATAAATGAGGTGCTAAAAGCAAATGCAAGACTGGAATAGAAGAGAGATTAAAACCTCATATAAATGAGCTAAACGGAGGAGAACTTTTCCATCATCAAGCTCCTGCATAATTCGGTGAAAGAGAGAAAGTATGTTAGAAAAGAAAAATGGAATATCAAGTTAGAAAAGGAAGTGTTAGAAAAAGGAAGCTTGCACGTTGTCTTTTAATGTCTCTATTTTGGAAAAGAAATTATGGTCTTAAACTCTAGAATACTGTTTCCCATTCCTTATCTGTGTCTTATGAGACCTAAAATGTTAAGGAAACAGTAACAGTAATCTCGTCACCATAAATGAAGCTTCAATACCTGGAGAGTTAAAACTGCCACGTTATCAGGTAAAATGTAGGAAGAATCAAAGCCAGAAAATGTGGTCACATGAGAATTCATCCAATTATCTCCATCCTGCCAGAACAAATTACGTTACAGGGGGGGGGAATCCATCTAATTATGCTTTTCTATTTTGATTATAATTTCACCTCTTCAGAAAACGCAAGGAGGAGGGGTGAATATATCTCCTGGCCGAATGAGCGACGCCATTTAGCACCTTCTCCTATAGGGTCAATTCTGTAATAATATTTTCCTTGAATCTGCAAATCAAAGAGTAAGTTAGAGCTAGGTACTAATTTCAGTAGTTTTATATATACTTCATAGTTCATACTGGACATGTTAAGGAGGGTTTTTGTGCAGAGGTCAATGGCAGTTGTCAATTTAACAGATTCTTTAAAGGATAGCCACAATAATATCTTACAAGAACTTGAAGTTCCTATTTGGACCATAATGACATAGATGAGACATGTTAACAGAATTCCAATAGTTTTTTTTTTTTTTCGAAAAAAAGAAAGAAGGTAATGAATCATATCACATCAAGGGAGGCCATCAAAAAAAAAAAAGCTCATTGCCAGATTGGGTTCCAACATCAATCAATTTGCTTACCGTCAATCCCTTGCATTGATCAAGGACACATACTGTTTCATTAAGAGCCTCCGCAACACCCCTGGAATCATCCAGTAGCAGTCTCCTACATGGTAAAGGGAATCTCTAATAACATACATGAAAAAAATGATATGGCCAAGAATTATACCCATTCATGTTTTATTCACACAATAGAAGCACAACTCCTTGACGCAAGTTCTTATGATCAAAGTGACAATATTCAAGGCAAAGACAAACAGAAGAGCGTGATGGGATTTGGCAGAGATCAAGCTAGTTCCAGTAAAGGGATACACTCTATGCAGGCTACAATTCCAGTCTTACACGTTGGCCATAAGGAGAAATTTGCATCCAATAAATGAAGATAATCTTGTATTTCCAAGCGGCAGTAGAAGTTTATTGTAACCGTCATTGTTCTTATCTTTAGTTAGTAGTTATCTATTAATAACTGTCAAATGTAACTCTATTTATTGTAGAATATTATGTCTGGTAGATTATGTTGTAATGAAAACCTGTTAGTTATTTGGTGTGATTCCAATATGGGAGTGCTTCCCTTGAGTGGTTTGAGGCTACTTGTTTCCTATTCCTTGTAATTATTGTTTTCTGCAATAAAGTTATCAGAATTCTTTCCCCCTGTCAATACTTTTCTGCTGTGTTATATACTGTGTTCATTAGTTTACAAGAATTGTTCCAATCCTTAATATAGTTTGGCATTACTCCTACACTGTATTAAGCGGCAATTTCACTCCATTCCATTACATAATGGCCTTGAAAAGAATTCAAATCTGATTCTATCAAGAACAAGCTCACATAAACTGTTTTTGTCCTTGAGTATCCTATTAACCACAATGGCTACTTTTCAAGACAGTCAAGAGAATTGCTCATGAACCATAAGATAAATGAGCATTGGGAAAGGTGATTACATACCTATGGAGCATCAGCTCTATTTGTCCATCCACCAGACTAGATCCTCCAAGTGCTCGATCCACCAGAACTGAAAATTCCTTCTTGTCATCTTGGAAATAAATTCCAAGATTAATCTGAAGAGACAGTGTGAAATGAAGCATAAGTTAAAAGGAGGGGATATTACTCCCTGATAAGCAGATGACTTTCCAATGGCATGGACACCGCAGAGATAAATTCTATAAAAAAAAAACATATGGATACCATTATAAAGCACATTGCACAAAAAATCAGTAAAAATAAATTATACACAGAACCACCAAATTCTTCCTTGGCATTCAAATCCCTCTCTCCAAATTAGTCCTCTCAAGTTAGATGGAATATAATTTAAAAAATAAAAAAGTAGAAGGAACCAGTTATCTTGCTCGGGCTTTCTTGCTTGCTTGCTATCTATCAAGGCCCATAGATTGTCTAGGTATATCACTGGCGGAAAAGGAAAACCGACAGCCAATGATCAGTTATTTAGTCAATGTGAATCAGAGAACTTTCTTGTTATGCCTTGGCTTAAATCTATTGCTCGTGGCTATTTACTGCTTGACTCTGCCTCAAAGATTCGGAATGCTCTTAGACTAACATATTCACAATTAGATAACGATGCACAAATTTTTGAACTAACAAAATGATGGCTCCATCTCTCTGTTTTGTAATGACAAAGCTATTATCAACACTGCTTGTAATCAGTTCAACATGACAGAACGAAGCAATTGAAATTAATAGGCAATCTATCAAGAAAAAATGAGTGAGGGAACAGTTTGTAACTTTCGTAGAGTATAAAGATTGCTAGCTAATATCTTTCTTAAAGGCCTTAGTAATAGGTTGTTCCATTACTTGCAAGATAGCCATGAGAGACCTCAATGCATCATCTTGAGCAGGAGCTGTAAGGGTACTGAAGTATATATATAGGTGTAAGTCTGCTTAGTGCTAACATAACACAACCTCCATTCATCTCCTCTTCTCTCTTCTCTCTTCTCTCTTCTCTCATCTCCTCTCTCACACCTACCACATCCACCACACACATATCTAATAAAGAAAATTCAACTAATTAAAACTGTAAGCAAGACAACACTTTTTGAGATAAAAGATGGATAGTGTATAAGTAACATACTGGGTAATAATTTCCAGCAAATGGTTGATTCACTTCCAGGTCCCAATCTGTTCTATAATCACGAATCTGCAGAATAGGTGAATTCTTTAGTTTATTCGGTGCTCACAACAATCAGAATTAAAAATCAACGCAAGGAAGCAAATAGTCCAATAACAGGCTAGCATATGCCAATGGTTTGGATTAATGAATCCTTCCAATCAGGAATGTTCACACCTACTTTCAAATGAGAGGCCAAGACATTTTTGAGAACTGATTAAAATTTTAAGCCAACAACCATTCTGAGCATGAAGATGGAAGCTAGGGTACTATATGTGTTTGGCATTGTGGTAGCTTTTGCGGTTGCAGTTTGAAAAAAATAGGTTCAAGAAAAGCTACAAATTTGAGATGAAAAGCAGGTTTAAGCAATGAAAACCAAACAACTTTTCAAGGTCAGCCTAAATGCATCTCCAACTGCACTGCACTGCACTGCACAACAATGCCAAATGGAGCCTAAGTAAACAGAACAACATTTTACCCTTTTGATAAAATCACGTCCATTAGAATCTGTGTAAAATGTTTTATTGGTTTCCATGGTTGTTGTGATTTGAGTTGCAACTTCTTTTCCAATTCCATCTTCAATGGGTATGGGCCCAACCTGAGATGGCAGATACTGTAAGTAAAACCTTGTGAAAAAACTGCTAGTCAAATTAGGCATCAATCTGCTTCACTTACGATAAACTCAACTTCAACATGCTCTCTCCCCTTGTATAATCTGGTGATCTGCATGTGTGTAAAGCATGTAAATTAAGGGTAATAGTGATCTGCATAAATGTTAAAAGCATAGTTCATTAAGGGAAGAACAATTTATCACATGATTGCCTCAATCTCTTCCACTAAACAAATACATTTTTCCCCAAAAATTACCTGACAAAAAATGCTCAGCACTTGAAGGGAAAAAATAAGTGATTGGAATTGGAAACTAAGTTTTCTTTATTATGTGATGCCAGGCATCATTGCATGAATTCAAGTTATGTTAACTGCCATTTCATGTAAAATTACAGAAGGTTATGATAGCATTGGAACTTTCTGAGGAATAACAATGGACGAAGGGTTTTGACATTTCCTTGTAATACATTTGAAGAAAATGTAAATTTTCCTGCAACCATAGACCTAATCCAAGCAGGAGAAACGAGCAGAACAGCCAAAACTTCTAAAATTAACACCAAACCAGCAGATTCCAAGAAGTTCTACAAGCATACAGAGCTAGTTTCAAAGACAGACAGTTTCTTTTCCGGTCATGGAATTTTACAGGTTTATTCATTCAGATTGTTTTTGAAAATGACATCATTCTTAATTCACGTTCAATATTTTCATTTCATTCATAAATTTTGGTGAGTGTTTTTTTAGTGAAACAAAAGAAGGGTCTGATGAAAGAAATAAATCAAACATCGACAGTAACCATGCGGCTGAAAACGCACCTGATATATCCATTGGCTGACCTGTTGATGTACTTCATCTAAAACAGGTCCACGCATAACAGTCAAAGGAACCTGAAACTTTTGACACCGATTAGAGCACCACAATTATTTGTTCCTGTGGATGAAAGCATGTCAGAAGGAGCACAAACCTGGGATTCAGGGTTTATAGGAAATGTTCCATTTGGACGGAAGATATATGCCCCAGAATTCTAGAAAAATTGCAATAAAAAGAATATAAGATATTGACTTGGAAATGGGTAGTCTAACAATTAGATTTAATTGAGGTCATGAAATTTCAGAATGAGAAGACAGAAGTTGAAAGATGAATTTCTGCTATGCATGTTTACCTGTGGATCTTTAGCATTTCCAGTTCCATTGTATCCAGCATAAAAACTGAATGTCTGTTCAACTGATTCCTTAACCTTCAAAGTTGGAACATGTGCATTAGAAACATTTATTTTAGACAATCATATGATATATGATAAGAAAGCTTCTTAAAACACTGGCAACAAGAATGCCAGAACAATTCTAACTGCCGCGAATTTTTCGGGAAAAAACAGAATAGAGAAAGTGGACAGCAAGTTCGTTCATCACATACTGAGCTTCTGCTGTTAACATAATTAGCATGCTTGATTTTATCTGCAGAAAATGTAAGCTTCAAATTTCCTTGGCCAACTTCAACAGCAGATTTCTCACTTCTAAATGTGTATACAGATGATTTACTCGAATGAGCACCTACAAATGCAAGCGAAACATTTGGCATAGCAAATTAATATCAATAAATTTTATGAAATAGGCTTCAAGTTTGTGCTACTTTGCAAGCTTATTGGAAGCTATAGTAACTAACCTGCCTTTTTGGCACTTGAGATGGAATAAGTGCTGAAACCAAAAGGTGGAACAGAAACTGTAAACGCAAGCCAATACTTAGGCGTCTCCACTGGGGATCTACCCAAGTATGCATTAACATGTGAGTTCCTCAAGCCCACAAAGGCATCTGCTATTGGAATAATTTGTGACACGATTTCTCTTTTCTCAGAATCATGCACAATAACATTTTCATTGAGGACCTACAGTAGATTAGATACTGTAAGTCATAAGTAAAAAACAGGCCAATCTACTTTATTAGCCAAAGTTTGACGTACTAATTACAAAGGTGTTATTTTAAAAAAATATGATCTCTGCCCAAAAGCAATGATGCATACTGCTCCAAAAATAACAACCCCTTCTCCAAATACAAATAACATGAGACCAGATGCACAAACTCCATTTGTGGTATACATGATTCTTGCATAACAAGTGTATGCATGCTAATTACAAAGGTGTTATTTAAAAAAATATGATCTCTGCCCAAAAGCAATGATGCATACTGCTCTAAAAATAACAACCCCTTCTCCAAATACAAATAACATGAGACCAGATGCACATACTCCATTTGTGGTATACATGATGCTTGCATAACAAGTGTATGTGAATACACTCATGCATATATACATCCCAAAAAGGATGACTACCTTTAATATTTCAAAAGTTAAAGGAGCCAAGAAACAGTTACTTTCGAGAAAATTTAATACACAAAACATTCAGCATTTTATTTATTCTCACACATATTGCATGGATCCCCGGTTTAAATCATGTTAAACCACACTGATGAGATTATTTCCCACAATTTGACAGATTAGACTTTCAGGCAGATAATTAGTAGTCTAACATGGAACCATAGTAAGGACTCCTGTCTTTTAATCATGCTAGACCTTGCAAATTATTAGTTCTGCAGGTTGGGATATTTTTTATGGAGTAAGGCCCATGTGTGAGGGAAACAGTTAAATCATAATGTCAGCCAACATTTTCATAAGTTAAGTTTTTTCAGTGGATGTTTTCCAAAAATATTAAAGGAAACAGAAACTGTCGACAAGAATTAGCAAATCACCATCTTAAAGTTCAGCAAAAAAGAGATAATAGAACAGAACTACTCACAGGAAATTGAATTACATCATCCCTCGCCCATCCAAGTGCATTGTAGACAACAACAATCTACAATGTAAGATTCATAGATGATGTATTTCAATGTAAAAAGTTTGTGGTTAATTACAATGTTGAAGAATGAGATATGTTCTTACCAAGTTTCTCCCTTGAGATAGATCTACTTCTGATGCAGGACAGTAACTAATATTCAGAAGTGGGCACTGGCAAAAAAAAAAATGGAAGATGTGAATGTGAAGTCCATTTTGGTTTGATTTTCAACTTCAAAGAAAGAATATTATCATTCAATTTATGCAGGGTTTTTATTTATATTTTTTTTTATCATCATTTTATGTGCATTGCTAATTTTCAACATTCAATGATCAAAATCTTTGCCCTTTTCCTTAGAAAAAAAGGAGCAAATATCACAGAAGCTACAGTAGATTAGAGTGTAAGCCACACATTTTTATTCAGAAGTTTCAAATCAGTAACTGATTAACCCATTTGTCATGGGCTCATTCAATGTCTGTGTAAAGATGCAGCACATGATAGATACCAATATCATTATCATATGGAACACAATTGTCCTATGTACTGCATGGAAACGTAAAAGAAGATGAGGAATGGAAAGGGACACAAAATGATCCATTCATAGTAGCAACAAGCCATTGAATTGTAGGCTAATAAAGCTGAAGAGATTACGAGTTTTTGCCTGTTGAAATTTAGTAGTTGACCTCTGACATCCAGTATGTGATGCAGACTCCACCAAGCAAGCAAGTGAGGATGCAACTAACTTTTCAGCCTGCAAGGATTTAATGAATTATCAACTAAATATTTAAAGAAAAAAGTGGAGAAACACTATTACCATGAAAATTGAAATGGTTAAATAAAATTTTTCACCTCTGTGTAGCCAATTGACAATCGTTTTGCATAATCATTAGCCACATGTTGCTTTTCTGTACCAGTAACAGCGTCATGATGCTGAGCAATGGCAAGAGAATCTGCCAATGAGTCTGTGTTCGGTCCTCTATTGCTCCTCCCATTGTAAAACTCTAATTGTCTTGCAGCCTGAGACAGAGTAGATTCATTGGATGTACAAGATTATAGCCTGAAAACTGTGTTGTGCCAAGGCAGCATATAACTTTTAACAAATCAAAACAGTCATCTTAATGAATACCAAGTAGTAGCCACTCATCATCCTGACATAGCGTTTCAAGGCAGGTCTACTTGCAAAGTATCCAGTCCAGTAACCATTTGCACGATCTGCATACCTGGAAGGGCACATGCTTCAAGTTCTAAGAGTTGTTCAAAGTGAAGGAATAACCAGCAAATGAGTTATAAAAACAGTCAGGATTCAGCTTACGGGAAAAAGTCCCCGGTCTTTACTGGCCAGTGCTCATTTGTAGCATGTTTTGCATCAGTGTAAATGGATGGTGTAGAATAGAGAGCATTAACACGTCCATCCTAAAAGCATTCAGAGAAAACCATGTAAAAGTGACAAACTCAAAAACAAGATAACATAGAGATGCGTACCCATAAGGGGGTGCAAATACACATCCTTACTATCAAACCATTAAATCCTGATCATGAAAAGCACAGGTGAAAAATAATCTGAGGCATCTAGCATTATCCCTTGAGATGAATTCAGCATGACACAGATGATGTTTTATATTCATAGACTCCTCAACCCTGATTCGTTTGATGTGCGAGTGTCAGCCTTAAGGTTCCACTGAAATGGAATTTGTACCTTCCAGTGAGATGATTAAAGCTTTAACGAAGAGACACGTACCTTTTTAGAAGATTGCCACACTACTGCTGCATATAAATGCCACAAGGCATTATTTTGTTTAGTAATCAATAGTTTAACTGGCCTAATTTCATGGATGAACGAATTATCTAACTGAGTCATGGATTCATTTGACCAAAAGCAATATCACCATTCACCGCCCTCATAAAAAAGAAAAAAATGCCAAGGCCACAGTTACCATTTTGTGGAAGTGCTGTGGACATGAAAAGCATTGTGTGATGGTAATTATGGTATAAAATCAGTCAAAAACCTACTGAGAAAATAATAAGGAAAACATACCATGTTGACATAATGAATCAGCTTGTCCATCTGTCGGAACCACGAATGTGCATACTGATACTTAAAATCTGTTCCCATGGTCCACATTATATGATTTGTTCGTGTTATATTAGCCTGAGAAAAGAGTAAATTATGTTAGAATAACTAACAGAGGGCACTTGTGAAATGATATACACAGGATTTTAAACTGAACTTTCTCCATAGCAAACCAGAACTTTTAACATTTATTTTCAGACTTGGGTTTAATAAATACAAACATTATAGGATAAAGTTCAATATTTGTTTTGTGTCAACATAAATAACTAAAGATTTTAACAGATCACCATTTTACCTGTGATACTGCAGCAGCAACGAAGTCATCGACTCGTTCTTGAACATTGTAATCAAACAAATTGATGTCATCCTTCAGAGGATGAGCAAACAAAATTAACACTGCAGACTAGCGAATATTCAAGGGATTAAAAAACAAAGGATCAGCTTTTTCTTATGCTTTACTTGAACAACAGGTGAAGGGTCATTGACTTCAAAATAGAAACCACCAGGAGGAGGCTCATAGTTTTCCGGGAAAGCACCAGCAAAAATCTACAACAATAGAGCAAGAAGATAAGGGTGAATATGAAAGAATTTTTCTCAGCAACAACGCATATGGAACAGAGAAAACTAAAGATTAATCTCTATAGGCTATAACATAACCAAAAGATTGAATTTTGTGTGCAATATGCTCATCTAACTCAAACCACTTATATGCTGATAAGCCTAAACCTATACATTTTGTTCACCTGTGCAGACGAACCAAAACTCTTGGAAGCCTGCCAGACAACTTCAAGACTTTTCTCATTTTTACGCTTGGCCCGGTCTTGATAATCTATCCGACCAAAGAAAAGAGAGTCGAATCCAATCTACACGAAGATTCATTTAATCCTTATGCTGTTATGAAGCTGGAAAAATAAAACCAAAACAGATACATATGTACAATCACACTCATGCAGACACACGCACACGCACAAAGTATAGAGGTCTAAATGAAGATAAGGATAAATAAGTTTACTTCCGCTCCCAACATGTAAGCTTGCACCGCAGAATGACCAAAAGGATCAATTTGCCAACCAACTCTTGGAGTCACACCAAAATCCTTTTTGATAAACCGATGCCCAAGAGTTGTCTGGTCAATCATGTCAATATAATGTGTCACCGCTTCATCGTGCATGCACATCCCCCCATTTCTGCAACACAACAAAGAAAGAGGCATCATCAGGAGCCAACTCTTCATAAAATGAATAACAGCTTGAAGCATCCCATACAGCAAGCAAATTCAAGGGTAACTGTAACTGTGAAGAATAATCAGAAATCAACACTTGATTGAGACTTAAGAGTAAGCTGAAAGAACATTGCTGAGATCAGTGGTTGTAACTGTGTGCTTTACATGAATTCAAGTTGACCGGAACTAACAAGTTGCTTGACTACATGCTGCATAGTCTCGCTCTGATCTCTCCACCACCGTTGGAAAAAAGCCTATGCATGTGAGCAAGAAATATCAATAGTTAGATATTCGCTATCAAACAATTTAAATGCTATTATATAACATAGGGATTATTAAAACTTCCTATGGCGCTAATAAGAATCAAAAGTCTTACTTCACTTTTCGAATTTGAACTGCTTATTGTTCTATTATATTCAGGTGGGTCCCTTCTTCTCTTGAAATGCCACCATTATTGGAGTCTATAAAAGCTAGCCTAATGCTCAAATGCCAGGCAATACAGAAACATACTCCTAATCATTCATGAACTTTTGAAACACTAAGAAATATAAGCCAAAAGTTCACATCTCAATTTTGGAAATGGTGGAAGATAATTCAACTCTTTGCTTCATCTCATCGCAAAATCTTCATCAAAATTTGTAAATGGGGAATGAATAATACTTGCCTGTTCAACATAAATGAATTTCCGGTTCTTGTCAGCCAACAGCGCAGGAATAAGAGAATCCAATACATTTTGCACACAAGCACCCTATAAAATAATTATATTTAAAAATTAAAAAAAAAAGCAGCCTATCAAAATATAAGCCTCCCTCAAGTGAAACATATCACATAAACAGAAAGAAGAACCAGAAAAGGAGTTATGATCTTAATTACTTGGATAGAATTGTTAGAACCAACATAGTACTGATCAACAGTCTTCAACCAACCAACATCATCATGGGTGTGAGCCACCAAGTGAACATTGATCTTATCTTTCACTATACCTTGTGAAGTGTTATAAACCATGTACTTGGCTTCCACCACAAATAATGAACCACCCAGCAGCAACATCAACAAAACCGCCATCAACACTTTCATCATCTCCACTTCCAGCGAAGTAAAGCTTGGAGAAACAGCAGCTATATATCCCCTCTCTCGCTTGATCAAAAAAGTCGTTAGTTTCTTGGGTAGAACTTGTACTGACAAAGAGAAGAGGGATCCGAGTCAAGCAAGCATTCTTTATTATTTCTAATTTCTAGTTAAGTGGGGCTTTCTTGGATAAGGCTAAAAGACTTTTACAGAGGAGACTGTTTTGTCTTTCCTCTACCTAGCGAAGGTTGCTCTCTCCACTGTATCTGCATCACTTAAAATATTATTTCTTGAATAAAATAAAAATACATAATGCTAAGTGTAATACTCTTAGTTACTCTATTTAATATTATTTTTTGCTCTTATCCTTTGGGTTATTGAGAATACTTTAATTCGTCCTGACCTAATGGATAATTAATAAACAAGTGAGAGCCGGTGATGAACTAATATATCATTATATTTTTTTAAAATATATATATATATATATATATATATATTTATTTAAATATTTAAGAGTTTCAAGATCTATAAAAAAAAATTACATATACTAGACAGTAGACACCAAATATAAACTATGAAAAATTCAAATTAATATAATTAAAATATTAACCAATTATCTAACATATAATTCTTATTTTTAACTAGAAAATCATCTCCTTTGCAGGGAGAAGCACGAACTGTCAGAGTCATGTCATTTGGAGTTAAAACAATGAGCGTTTGAATCTTCAAGAGGTAATTACAACATGAATCTCAGGTGAAGCAGTCATCAAGGCTTGCATTCAATCTATAATCTTAAAGATATGATCTATATTATTATTTGATTATAAATTGATTGCAATTTTTCCTTTTTCCGTGGACTAATCGGCCAGATGATGCTGCATGCAATTCTTTTACAACGTCTGGGGCAGGCAGATGATCTCCCATGTCCCAACATATGTGGAAGGTAATCAAAGTCTATGGAAAGCATTGATTTCCATGGGGGCAAGCTCCACCACCAGCTTGGCAGGATCAACAGGTCCTCCCCGCACCATCTTGGATTCTTCTCCGGCGGAGCCTTCTACTTCCCAAACCAACCTCTTCTTCTCCATGTGGCAGGTAAACTCGATTCTGTCACTTTAACTATCTGGAGAAATCGAAAAAAGAACATTGCTTTGATATTAAAAATCAAATGCCTAATGTTTACAATGATAGAAGCAGCAGGAAGGTTTTGTGATAGAAAGTCTGTGCATAAGTTAGAGAATTTCTGACAAGTTATCCATGAACGAAGTTGTTCGTGTTCTTCCCCTAGTAGTGGAGCCCTGCATAACAGTTAAAGAAACCTAGAACCAAAACAAAAACATTTGCATTTGCCTTCAATTGCTTGTTATTTCATGACTGCATGAGTTTACGATAACTACTTGTTACTAAACAATGCAAAAATTGATTTAAGTATTAGATGGACACAGTTACCTGGTATTTGGGTTTTATGGAAATCTATTTAATTTATTAATAAGAATTTATTTCTCTTTAATATTCACTAAATATCTTATTAATAAAGCTAATATTTAATTAATAAAATTAGAGTAAAAATAAAGCTCTTGGGACAAAAATATTTTACAAAGAAAATTATAAAAGTTGTTATAATTAAGGTATTTTTATTGCATCAAAGTATTATTCATAAATGTTATTGGTCAAAGTTCTATTAGGATTTGACATTAATTAGAACTATTGAGACTAATTCATATTATGTTCTTTCATTTATGAAATGAAGTAGTTGTTTTCATAAGCTGAGATATGAAGGATGCATGTAACTAATATATAAGTACTTGTTAGATGACATGTACAATACTAAACTAACTCACATTAAAATTTTATATGGAGAGATCATTCGTGTCTATGAAAGAAGTCAAAAGACTCACGTGACGATGTGCAAGTGATCCTTAAACTTGAGATCACTAAGTTATTTTTATATAAGGAGTGTTATGTTTTGATGCTGCTACACATTGTTCTAATAAAAGACAATAAATAGAGCATATATTAAGTATAACATGAACTATATAAAGGTATTTATGTAATAAAAATAGGATTTATCACCCTATATGAATTATAAAAAATATCTCATATGTTCTCAAATAATATTTGATTGTAAATTATTGCGCTAGGTGAAATGAGATTTGAAAATATTTTAAAATCTTATTCTAATAATCAATAACTATGGTGACGAGAACAAACTTGATTTGACAGAGTAGATACATTTCATGTTATAATATTTAATTTGAAACATTGTTAATGAATATATAATAATTACACTGAGAAACTGATCACTAAAAAGTTAAGTCAAATCACTTATGACTTTTCTAATATTTAGAGAATCATGATAGGTTGCTAGACATTATACTTGATCTTTAAATATAAATCAATCAATTATTGAATTGATAATAAATTAATTTGTTTAAATTATTTAATCATCTTTTATTTATAATTTTGATTTATATTTGGACTAACTTATTAAAAAACCTAATAGTTCACACACATAAGAATTATTGATCATAAATTAAAATGAGATAATTAATCAAGTGTAACTTGATTATAAATAAGTTTTAGAAATTAGAGACTAGAGTGTAATTTATATAAGGAATTACAATTCTAGACCTAGAAAAATCAAGTAGGGACTTGAGTGAATAAATTTCTACAATTGTCCTGAAATAATATACATTATATTATTCAGTGGAAAAATTAATATTTTGCTATTTATAGAGTTTTTAGGGTTTTTTTATATAAATAGAATGTTATGTCTTTTATTTTCTACATAATTCATGATATAATATAGAACACTTGAAAAACATAAAAGAAAATATATAGCTAGCACTCAAAGATATAGCAATTTGACTCTTCTAAAAGGGTTTAGGAGATTTCTCACTAGTGATTTATATTGATAACTGTTAGAGACCAGATAATTAGACAACTTGTAGTTTGCGATAACTCAACCTTGAAGGAATTTTTTAAAGTTAAAAAGAACATATAATATTTAAATATTACTCGTACAAAACCTAAATAACCCTAAATCTATCGACAAGAACCTTGAGATCCCTAAAAGAAATTTAAATTTATTATTTATATTATGTGTATGTATTTCAGAAAACCCAACAATAATAACATAACCAAGTGGTGAAGAAAAATGAATAATGGAAGAGAGAGTACTAAGCATGATCTTTCCTTTTGTTTTAACTAAGAAATGAGCGATGGGTTTTGTTCTGTAACTTCTGTTTGGTTCCTAATCTTCTTATCAGGGACAAAGTCGAGGACCAAGTGCTGTTTCTAAGCTAATCTAATAATAATAATGGAGTCTGGCTTCTCTTCTTTAAAACGCAAAGCAACTTTGTTTTCTTTCTTTCTGTTGATACGGTTGCGTTTGAAGAGGCGCCCTTGCCAAGACTGGAAGGCTTTTTCTTCATTTTTTTCTTCATTTTTTTTTCTGCTTGAAAGTGATGATGATGATGAATCGAGTAATTTATGGTGTTTAGTGCGTAATTAATAATATTTTATTAATTATTTTTTATAATTTGTCTTGTAAAAATAAAAAAATATATAATTATGATAGAGAAGTTCTAGTAAAAATATTTTTATTATTTTTTATGGTGATGATGATGGAAAGTAAATATAGAGTAATTTATGGTGTTTAGTGAGTAATTAATAATATTTTATTGATTAATTTTTATAATTTATCTTGTAAAAATAAAATATATATATAATTATGATAGAGAAGTTCCGGTAAAAATATTTTTATTATTTTTTATGACTCATTAATTTTATATTATTTTTTCTTTTGTCTATTTATTTTTTTAAAATAGATCCAAAAAATAACTAATGAAATATAATTAATTACTCTTTAAATACTATAAATTCACTATATATATATAGTGAATGATAGCCGTTTATAGGATTTAAATCGAAAGTTGTTAAATTTAACTCATATATTTCTGTCAATTCAAAAAAAGAGAAAAACCATCAAGCATTTTGTCAATTCAGCCCAATTTGACTGAATTGTAAATAACATGTTCTCAACCTCTATATGGTAAATCCATCACATTTTATTTGCAATTTAGTCCTATTGTGTGGAGTTGATAAAAATGTGACCAATACGGGGTAAATTAAATAAAATATTCTCCATAATGGACTGATTTATAGAACTGACGCAAAAACAAGGGCCTCCGATAAAAAATAATAATCCAAGCGCAAGAGAAAAATCCAAAGACACTCTCCGTTTTAGTGTCAGTCAGGATTCCTATCCGATTATTCGACGACACAGGATTATAAATTTCGAAGCTTCAAAAACCCTAGCTAGCCATAGCTACTTCAAATTTCATAAACAAAAAAACCACAGCCAGCCCAGCCATGGAAGATAGTTTCAAAGTTCGAGTCGACAAGACCTTTGGTTCTCTCCCCTTCTCTTCTTCAGCAATACAAACCCAACAACCATCCTCCTCGTTAAGCTCTCTATGGTGTCTCACTGACGAAGAAATCGAGCGAAACCGATGGAATCGAGACCACAAGGACAGCCCTGAAACCGAAAGCCAACCCCAACCATACTTTATTCCAGAAAGACTCGACGATAAGAATTTGAACTCTGAGATCGGAAAAGACGTTGTTGATTTAGACGACGAGGACGAGGACGACGAGGTGGAGTCGTCGCGTGCCTCGAAACTTAAACCTGAGGATTGTGATGACGAAGAATGGGACATCAAGAAATCTATTGGCCTGGATCGTACTCTTGATTATGAGGTATTAATTGTTGAATAATGTCTGTCTTTTGCTGCTGCTTTGTCTAACTTCTTGAGCATGGGTGCATACATGCATTGTATAAATAATCCATGCTTGAAGGTAATCTAAGCTTTGGTCCCAACATAAATGTCATGTTACCTCTACATGCATGTGAGCGGGAAAGGCTCGATCGATGTTGCTTGAGGGTGATTGATGATGATTATCAATAGGGTATACATATTTTTTACTCATATAAATATGCTTGTGGATGGATAATTTCATATGATTTGCTACAAGTTACAGACGGTATTACGATTTTCTTTCCTTGGCAGGAAGAGGAAGATCATTATGACAAAGTGGCTGTTGGCAGGGAAGGGGCCGGAGATGATCGCCTGTACGTGACCCAAATGAATGATTATGGTAATGATGTGGATTCTGGCGAGGTGATGCCCATGCCCAGTTCATTCGGGGATGTCACGAGGGATCCGCGTGCTAATCACCTTGCTGCAAAAATTAGGCTACTGGAAGATGCAGAAGCGGCTAAAAAGATGGATTCTTTGCGAGTTACTGTAAAGGAAGATATCAGTGTATCTGATGATGGTAATCTGAAATCCATCCTGAAGAGGAAGGATGTTCAATCAGATTCCAAGTCGATTAGTAACCACTTGGATTCAAAGTTACAAAAGCGTGTTCGGTTTGATCCGGAATGCAAAGATGGTAATGATGAAGAGTCTGGTGGAGTTGAAGACACACAGATGGAAACCACTGATTCGACAGAAGAAACACAGATATATCATTTGCCTCCAGATTATCCATCTGGAATTCCAGATTATATGCGAAATCCTTCCAAATACACGCGCTATACTTTTGACTCGGCAACCAATGTGGATGAAGAATCAAACCAAGGAGCTTATATGGACTTCCTCAAGATTCTGCAGAGACCAAATACAACAGAATCACATCCAGATGAGGTTCCTGTTGATCTGTCAAAACCTCTCACCTTTATACCAAAAAGGAAAACCAGTGGTGCTGCAGTGATTGACAACAGCATTGATTCTAAACAAAACCAGGATGATGCCAGTGAAGATTTCAAGCTTAGAAGAGGGGTACCTCTTGCGATTGCAGCCTTTGATGACAATGATACTGAAACTTGTGCCATGGAGGAAGATAAACCGGAAACAGCAGCTGATAAAACTAATTCAAGCAGACCAGAACGCCAGTATAGGTCAAAGGCCAAGTCCGAGACATGAGTTAACCCGCACCTCCCTGATTTTTATTTCGTTGAAAAACCGGATTTATTATGACATCTTACTATGATTCCAACTGAAGTACTTGTATACTAATAAAAGTTTCTAACTTGACTATTTGTATGCTAATAATGTGCTGGTTTATAGCTCGCATTTTATTTTACAATTAATGCTGCCAGATTACATAACATTGGCGTCAACATTCGGGTAGCATAATTTGTCACGGGTAAATCTTCACCTCTGTTGAGGATTGGCCAAAGAAGAGTTTTCCTGCCACAATTAACCCTCAAGAACTTCCATTTCTCGCCGCTCCCCACCTTGGGCGACTCCCTACTTAAAATCGAACTCAAATATACAAGACAGCTATGTACAAATTGCACTAGAATCCCTCATAATGCTAACAGAGTTATTATATGTGCAGTGCATTAGGAAATTCATCCAGAGGTTGACATATGTGCAGTGAATGAGTAGCACAACTTGACTTGAACATGATACTAAAATCAAATGGGCCACTCCTTGAAGCATTGGCAACAACCCCACAGAATTTTAAGCAAGACAACTAGGGAATGACACCTTTATACTACGGCATTGTGGAAGCAGCAAGTGAAATCTTAAATTTCATATATATAACTCCAAAACATTTATAAAAGCACTAAGATATAAATTTCCTTACTGCGAGCTACAATGTTAACACATGGCTGTGACCCTTGACAACTCAGAGTTTAAGTTAATATGAATCTCACTGGAACAAAAGAGAGGATGTAATGGGGCTTGTAAGCTGCATCAGTTAATGCTTTTCAAAAGGCAGCAGGATGACATAACCTGTGTTGACCGATTGTCACATATACACTTCCTTATAGCAAGGCAAAATCACCCGGCGTGTATGTCAAAAGAGCAGGACGGTCAGTTTGGATGCACAAAATCAGTTTGACCAGCTCCAACTACAACAAGCGCTTCCTACAATCGGCTGCACCACAGTAGCATGGCATCTGAATTATTTTTCCATCAGGGCCAGAGACGCTATCCAGGGCATAGCCATAGTCATAAGTAAGCTCCTATAAGCAAGCAAAAAGGAAAAGCAAGTTAAAATAGTAAAGAGATGCAAAAGATTCATATAATTACGTAAACGCAATAAACAACAAACTCATTAAACCTTTAAAGATGAAGGTCACCCACAACATCAGGGAAAAAACTGACCAGAAGATGTCTTTTAGAGTCAATCTTTTTATTAAAAAGAAAATCCAAATGACTTCATACGGATACAACCAAGAGGACCAAAACAACATAGCCAGTCAAGTAGTTCCATCTATGAGGGTAAAACACCATGAATCCTTTCAAAGCTAGGCATCCATCCAACACATTATGCCACAAAGGTTCGAGGTCTTTTTTAGATAATTACTAAAATCCCCTTGTAAGAAAAATTGTACCCAGAAAATCTCATCGAAATATTTCTCTCTATCAAACCCTAAAACAAGTTTTTCATATAAAAAAACCCATAATCTAATTGTCACTTAACACCATTAGTCCATTTGATTTTTTTTATAGAAAATTTTATTTTGGAGTTTTACAGATTCATCAAGATTTCAACGATTTGTATAGAAATAATTCACAAAGTTTTATATTCTGTATTTGTAAATCACATTTATAGATATAATATTTATATGTAGAGGTACAATTATATAATTTAATAAACAATAATTGTTTTCCTTCAAATTGCAACCATTATTTCAACAATTATTTAAGAAAACACCTTTATTTTTCCAGTTGCAGTTGTCTGGTTTAAGGAGAGAAAAAATTATTTATATAGCCCGTGTTATAAAATACAATATGTAATTGTATATATAATATATATTGTAAACATAAAATTATAGATATATAATCTTGTACAATATTTTCTATATAAAATCCATTACACATTTTTGTATTTATTCTAAAATCCAAAAACAAAATTTTGCATACCAAAAAACTCAAATGGGTTAAAGGCGTTTAGTGGAAATAAGATGTGGTTTTTTTGGTATACAGATTTTAATCTGGGGTATACAAAAATATTTGATGGGTTTTATGGAAAAGAATTTTTTTTACAAGTGGGTTTTAGTAATTATCCCTTGATTTTTCAAAACCATACTTCATTTATTCTTGGGTTTTGAAATGCATTGTTTTGAAAAGGTATACAAACAACCGATAAAAAGTTTTCCGCAAGAACCTACCACAATCCCAACCATGCTAAAATGCTAAAAAAAAAGAGAGGATAGAAGCTCCATTGTTTTGTCCAATGTCACACGATGGACTTAAAGTAGCATGCTTTGTGTCCCGATTCCAGTCACAACCATACTCTACCCTGGTTTTAAAATTGTCCTGTGAAATTTGCATTCCCAAAATGATTGCAATTCCAGTTTTTTGTTTTCCAGCCAAGCTATTTTGGGAATGAGAATAACAGTTTTCCTCCCCTTCCAGGTGGCCTAATCCATAAAGATACAGTACCTAACTATCCTCAGCTTGAGGGAAAAACATAAAAAACAGAGCAAGAGAAATAGTGAATAACCTGCATAGGAGGTATGTTGTCTGCTGCAAATAGCATCACCCGAGCGAGTTTGACATCATGATGTGAGCTTAGGACACATTGCACGAAGAGATTGGGCTCACAACTATGATTGATGAACCTGGCAATATTTCCAGTGGAACCTGCATCAATACAAAACTCTGGAACACTTTCAGACTTCTGATCATCTCCATCAAAGTTGTTAATTGCTGGTACTGATACATCTCCTAGTCGCCTCTGTTCAAAAAGAAAAAAAGAAAAGAAAAGAAAGCATCAGCATTACACATTTTGTAGGGAAATATAAACAATCACAAAAAAAAAAGCATGATTGGATTACTGCAAACACTAAAGATAAAGTGTCAGAAATGATGAATAAACTTTATTCCACAGAAATTCCAATGATATGCAAGAGGAGAAACAGATCCTATGTTATTAGAAACTAATATGTGCTAAACAAACCCTCAAACTTGAATAATGATTAATTTCCATGCCATTAGTAATTATACTTGAATGTAATCAACATTAGCTCCAAAGACAGTAAAAGGTGGATCAGTCACCAAATATTTTGAAACAGTCCAATAGAGAAGAGAAACAATCTTATAGATAACATTGTCAATTTGGCTGAGGTACTCAGCTACTAAACAGAACTTCAGCCAAACTCCCATTTACCAGACATCAAATGTTGACTGTATAAACTAGGGTGTCACTCTCACAGTGCCGCACCATGTTATTGTAGACCATCTCATTAGAATCAATAGTTTCCATATAAATATTAGCAAATAATTGTCAATATTTATGTAATTAAAGTGTAAATAGCTTTTTATAATTAGAGTGATATTATAGTAGCTGATTTTGTTGAATGTAAATCAGAATTATTTATATTAAATGAAAGGAACTCTTATGGAGAAGGGTCATTCAGCCAATTTGACATGGTATCAGATCTTTACTTTTAAATTTGCATTCCACTATCTTGTTTTAGTTTTTCGTTGGTTTTCTTTACTAGGTAATCATTCCTAAATATCTAGGACTCTGGTTCTTGGAATTTTTTTTTATTAATGATTGTCTTTTCTAATTTTGTTGTGGTTTTCTTGATTGAGTAATTAGTCTTAGATACCTTCTAATTTTGTTGTGGTTTTCTTGATTGAGTAATTAGTCTTAGATACCTAGGGCTCTGAGGCTTTGGATTTTCTTTGATTCTTGGTTGTCTTTTCTGGTTTTGTTGTGTTTGTTGAGAAGATGACATCAAACAATTATGAGTTGCTTAGTGTTTGATTCACTAAAAAAAATTATTCAGTTTGTTAATTTCAGTTTCAAGTATTTGTCACGAGGAAAGAATTGTGGAGTCATGTAAATGGGAGTGATCCAACTCCTAATAATTCTACAAAGTTGCTTAAATGGAAGGCCAAAAATGCTCAGGCAATATCCTAAATTTTAGAGTTTGTTGACCCTCTTATTGTTCTTAATCTAAAGTCATATAAGATAGCATAAACTATGTGAGAGTACCTAAAAAAAGGGTTTGCCATCAAGAAAACATTATTAGAAGTTTTCAATTAAAAAATGACATTTCTAATTATTCCTAAGTCAACCTTTCCATCTAGGGTTACTACTTTGGCTTTTAAAATTTATAGGCAAAATATATTGATATTGTTTATGCCAAAGTGCCCGTTGAATCTCTCTCTATTGTTCAATATATTTGTGATCAAAATAAGCACAATCAATTTTTAATGAAACTGCAATCTAAATTTGAGATTATTCACTCAAACTTGATGAATTGAGATCTTTTGCCCTTTTTAGATGTTTGTTTTAGGAAATTACTTTGTGAAGAGCAACGTCTTCTTACACAAGGCATTTTCAAGCAAGAAAATTATGTTACAATTACTATTGCGGCTCAAGGAAAAGGAATGAGTATGAATAAGAGCAATATACATTGCTATAGCTGAAAAGAATATTGACACATTGCTAACAATTATAGAAAAAAGTTATGCAATTATTGCAAACATCAAGGGCATATTATCAAGGAATACCCCATTCATCCTCGAAACCATAAAATCAATGCTTTTCAAGCTGTGATGCCTGAAAACTCATATACAACAGCTGAATCTAGCTTGCTCTTGAAATGATGTAACAAATGATTGTTTCAACCTTAGAGCTACAAGGTAATAATACTAATTCTCAATTTTGCCTTGTTAATTTTGGAATTCGCAATTTTGTCTTGTTGATTTTGGAGTATGTTGCTTCAAATCATATAATCAACTCATCTAGTATGCTTCAAAATATGCATAAGTATTATGGTTCATCACAAATTTAGATTGCTAATGGAGGTCATATACCTATTACTAAGGTGTGGGGTATCAATCCAACTCTCAATAATGTGTTTGTATTACCAAAGTTGTCTACTATTCTTATTTTGGTTGGTCAATTGATGGAGAATAACTATGATGTGTATTTTTCTCGTAATGATTGTCTTGTGCAGAATTAATTGTCAGAGACAATGATTATGAAATGACCTAAAGTTGAAAGACTATTTCCGCTGCAATTTTCAATTTCTCATTTTCTATCTTTTTCTTATACTACTTTTCAAAATAAGGGTAAATATGGCATAAGTGTTTAGGCCATCCAAATTCTATTGTTTTGTCTCCTTTGTTAAACTCTGGTTTATTAGGAAATAAAAATCAATTTTCTTCCCATAATGTTCTCTTTTATTGTTCCACATGCAAATTGAGCAAGAGTCAAACCCTTCCATTCATTTCCCTTAGCAGTCGTGCTACAAATAGCTTTGATATTATTCATAGTGATATTTGGGATATTACCCCAATTATTTCTTATGCTCATTACAAGTAATTTTTTAAATTTATTGATGATTACAATTGGTTTATCTGGACATATTTTCTTCGTTCAAAGTCTAAGGCTTTCTTGTTTTCAAGATATTTTTTGCCTAAATCAAGACTCAATTTTCTACTTGTATTAAGGTATTGAGATCTAATTCGGGTGGAGAATATGTCTCATGAATTTCATAATTTTTTACATTAGAAAAGTATTGTCTCACATCTCATGTCCTTATATGTCATAACAAAATGAGTTCGTTAGGCGTAAGAATCATCATCTTTTAGATATTATTAAGACCTTATTGATTGAGTCTTTTATACTATCTAAATTCTAGGTTAAAGCTTTATCTACTGTAGTTTATTTAATAAACAGATTGTCATCTCAAGTATTAAATTTTGATGCCTCATACTATCATCTATACAATAAGTTTCCTCGCTATAATAATTTGCATACTTTTGGTTGTGTTTGTTTTGCCCATTTACCTACTCATAAATGGCACAAACTTTCTGTTAAGTCTGCTAAATGTGCTTTTTTGGGTTATAATGTTTCTCATAAGGGTTTTGTCATGATATGAGCTGTAACAAATCATGTATTTCTCAAAATGTTCTTTTCTTTGACAATCAGTATTTCTTCCCTACTCAAGTTAAACCTTACTCTGTTGCTCTAATTCTTCCTAATTTTAAGGATTTGTCATCTTTTGAACGATTCAAGCTAGATATTGTATATGAAAGCCGTCGACCAACTTTACCCCTTCCCAAGGCTGCTCCACTACTTGACACTGCTCTTAAGGCTACTTTTACACATCCTTATAAATATGTTCTTTTGCGTTTTACATGAATATCTCATCCCCTTAATCGATATGGTTTTTCTATTACTCTATCCATTATTAATGTTTTATCATGTTACAAGTTGTCGAGCATAAATGTCAATAGAAAGCAATGTATGAGAAACTTTAGGCTCTTCAAGATAATCATACATGAGAAATTATTTATTTTCCTCCAACTGTTAAGCCCATTAGGTGTAAATGGGTGTACTCAATTAAACTTCTCTAATAGAACCTTGGATTGATATACACAGTTGGTTGATCATAAAAATAAGCAAGAGTATAAAATGAACTATAAGGAGACTTGCTCTGATAGGAAAATATGGCACCTTTACTTGGTATGTTCTCCTCTACATCAGTGGTGTATAAGTTAAAGAGGTCTTTGTATGGTTTGAAACAGACTCCCTGGGCATGGTTTGACAAGTTCCTATCTACCTTGCTTTGCTTCTCTTTTGTGCAAAGCAAATATGATTCCTCGCTATTTCTTTACAAGTTATCCACTGGTTTTGTTATCCTCCTTATTTATATGGATGACACTGTCATTATAAGAACTGATTCTTTATTGATTAGCAATCTTCAACATCATTTTCAGGATTGTTTTCACATTAAAGACCCTAGTTCTCTTCTTGGGATTAGAAGTTCATTCTACTTTTTCTGGTGTGTTTTTGCATCAACATAAATATACTCAGGATTTGATTGCTTTGGCTGGTCTTAAAGATTCTTCTCCAGTGGATATTCCTCGGGAGGTGAATGTTAAGTTTTGACATTGAGAGGGGGATCTTCTTCCTAATCCTACTCTATTTAAGCAATTAATTGGCAGCTTGAATTATCTTACTATTAATCAGCCTGAGACATCCTTTGCAATTCAGCAAGTCAGTCAATTTATACAATCCCCATGTCACTTACATTTGTTAGTAGTTCACCGCATCATTTGATATTCCCTTGGTTCTTCTAGTCATGGTCTATTCTTCCCCGTTAGTTCTTTTATTTGCCTTGTTACCTTTAGCGGTGTTGATTGGGTAGGATGCACATCACTCTGTCACATATTGGTGTATGTATTTTGATGATTCATTAATATCTTGAAAAAGTAAGAAACAAGATTGAGTTTCCATATCTTAAGTCTTTAATATAAAGCCATGTTGACTACTTACTCAAAGATTGTTTGGCTTTGTGGGCTAGTTGCAGAAATTGGATCTCTATACTACTACTCCTCTTCATGCTGACAACACAAGTACTATTCAAATTGCTGTCAATTCTATTTTTTATGAGTGTACTGAGCATATTGAAGTGGGTTGTTATTCTATTTGAGAAGTCATGGATACTAAAGTTATTTCTCTTCCATATATCTCCATCAACCTTAAAATCACTAATGTGTTTACCAAATCAACAACTCGCTAACACCATCAATTTCTAGGTGGCAAATTAATGTTTTTTAATCACCCAATTTAAAAGGGGATGTTAAGGTGGACCATCTCATTAAAATCAATAGTGTCCATATAAATATTAGCTAATAATTATTAATATTTATATCATTACAGTGTAAATAGCTTTTTATAATTATGGTGATATTATAGTTAATAGCTGATTTTATGGAATGTAAATCATGGTTTCCATATAAATATTAGCTAATAGTTATCAATATTTATATAATTATAGTGTAAATAGCTTTTTATAATTGTGGAGATATTATAGTTAATAATAGCTGATTTTATAGAATGCAAATCAGAATTATTTCTATTTAATGAAAAGGATTCTCAATCAATTTGACACAACAAATTACTAGGATGGGAATATATATAAACAAAAAAAAAAAAAGGTTTTCAGTTGGTTATAGTACCTCTCTTCCATCTAGCCCCCTCATTGTCTGCAAGCAATCAATGTCAAAAATATAATTGTTCTCGCAGACATGATCTGTGTCTTCTGTTCTCATAAGTACCCCTATGTACTCACAAACAGGTGCCCCGGCAGGTAGAAAGTCCCATGATCTAACAGCCCATCCTTTCTTAGGAGTACGGAAAACCTGTTGCCATTAACCAGTAGCAATTTAGAAAAAGTGATAAATCAACTTGACATAATGGAAAATGGGATTGGCATTCTAAGGAAATGAAGATATAAATGACACCTCAAGACGATGCTTGATGCCTCGTTGAGATGTTCGGTTTACACAACCAGGTCCACATCCACAACCGGGACCACATTCAAAAACAACAGCCCTGGCTTCAATTAACCTGAAGGTAAAAAACAAAACAAAAATACTATTATGCAAGAATAACCAATTAAACAACCTGTAAAGGACTTTAAAATATAGGATTCAACTGAATTTTGTAAAATCCATGGTTAAATAATGCTCACCTGCCACCATGACAATTAACATATGGAAAATAAGAGCCATTAAGTTTCGCACAAGCACAAGTTCTTGGATCCACACAAGTCCCTTTGCAGTTGCATCCAGACACGTTTGTAGGAAGCTTCACATTTTTTGCAATTTGAAGAGACTTGCGGTAGGTATACCCTGAGATTTTCAAGGATCCAAAATCACAAGATTAATTCTAGCAGCATGGGTTGAAGCTATCTAGAACTTCTTATGGGTCCCAGCAGACCACTAGGTAAGCAAGAGCCTGAAGCTTTTTAAGCTGGCTCTGCCCTGGGGTATAGGCACAGCCGCACAGCAGTCCAACTGTCCAAGTAAGAAACAGCATCCCATTTAACAAGTTTGGGATTGGGCTTAGCTTGACCACTAAACACCAACGCAATCCATTTTTATTTATTTGAACTAATTTTTCTAGTAACAATTTAGCACAACTAATTGTTTTTTTAGCATTTTGAATATGCTAATTATTATTTTTTTACTTTTTCAATACTTTTATGTTTTTTTTTAACAAAAAAAAAGAAAATTCACAAAGATTGAGGCTTGTCCTAGAAAATCTAAGGTTCAAGTAGGGCCAGGTATGAATGCAGTTTCAAATGTAGGCTCAGCAGAAGAGAAGCAAAAAAAATTCCTGCTCTTGGATTAGGCCTATTAATGGATCTGACAAGGAAATGTGAGAGCAATGGAGCAAAGAAAACCAAATCCTCAATTAGCAAAAACTTATAATTAACTATGGCAGAGAGCTCCTTTTGTCTTTAAAAAAAGGGCAATGACCTTTTAGGGTCCGTCCAATTAAGTAATTTCCTAGGAACCAAGGTCATAGAAGGCCTGATATTATGTATTAGTAGTGACCTCTCAACAAAATAGGGAACCACATGCATCACAGACAGTAAGAAAAATGACATTTCTTAGATTTTTAAACATATCCATGTTTTAGCCTTCCACAATTTTAACAATGCTTCATATTAGCCAATTTTTCAACTTTTCATTTTCCAGAAATATTTTTTAATTTGACAACTATTTCAAAAGCCTAAGCAATTTTTTAGCTTTTGATCATGAGTTATATGTCATCACAAAATGTAAAAATGATGACCTAATACATCTTCCATAATGTTAATATTAATTAGTTTTTTTAACCTTTCCATTATTCACATTTTATTTATGTCTTAAGTTATCTTTCATGTCTTTCACTTATTTAATCCTTTCTACGTTTTTCAAAATTTCAACCTTTTAAAGTAATGCATCCTTGAACGTTTTTTTTTTAATAAAATCATCTTCATCTCCATCTCTAAGGTTTTTTTTATTAACTTCTTGCAATCTTGAAAACATTTTTAATGTAAAGGACAGGCAAAAGCCTAGAAATTCCCTCTAAACGCTTTATTTTTACCATTCTTTTAGATCTGATTCTTTTAATCATACACAAAATAAAATGCCAAAAGAATAACATTTTTCATAAGCCGTGACTTAAAAGGAATTTTAAGGAGGATTAATCTTCTTTAAATTCCTTTTTTCGTTATCTTTCAACCAACCGATTGCCTCTTAAACAAAAACTGGTTTAATTTAATAGTTTTTAAGATAGGAAAGATATTCTTAAAAAGTTCTATCAAGAGATGGAAGGACAACATTAGAAAAGCGAAGCATAAGGGCCTTATGGATCAGTGAACTTTTAAGAATATTCTTATAAACTCCCTCAAAGTTAGGGACAGTAACTTGTAGTTAGCCTAAAAGATTTTAGTCTTAAACAATGACATTGAGAAGGATACCTACACCAAATGTGCATCCAATTTGTTGCTGCATGTGGAACTAGAACATTTCAAACTTGTCTACTTAACAAGCGCTTAGAGAAAAATCTTATTTGAGCTTTTAAATCAGCATATTATATATTATACATATATCCTACTGAACATTGGATTAGAGTTACTAATGAATAAAAAGCAATGGTCTGCAATGCTTTGACTGCAATTGCAACTGTGATTTAAGACTGTTAACTTCCACTTTCACATTATATGTAGAATAGTAACAAATTAAGCCAACAAATGTAAGAGTTTAACTTGCCTGACGGCGCAACAGGTGGATCATCAACCAAATTTGTAGCTGGAATCGGGACATCCTCTTGACCTCCACTAATATCCTCACACACCAACCTTAACAAATTAAACAACAAAAACTAATTATGCCTCATGGTAATGCAAGTACCAATGAAATTCAAGTATGTAATAGAATAATATTCTTCTTATACCCTCGTATTTCAGCAACAGATTGGGGAACACGTCCATAGCTGAATTGAACCTGTCATAAGAGTGAATATATGTTCAACATAGAGTAAACGATGTATTCTGGAATGCATAAGTGGGAACAAAGTGGTAAATAGAAGCACTACTTCCTATGAGTATGAACAGAATCCTTGAGTTGGCTATGAAGAGTATGGAGAACAGTATCCAAAAGATACTCTATTTTTATAAGCAACATCCAATAAAAAAAAGTAATTGAAATTTAGGGAACATCCAGGATATTATGCAGAGAAAATACATGATGGTTGAGAGAAGAAGCATCACTGGAGTATTATACAATCCAAAATCACTACTAAAGAAGAAACCATAATGAAATTTGTACTTTATGTTGAAAGATGAGGTGAGACCTATCGAGGATTAATTAAGGGGCAACCTTGAAGATGCTTTCAACATTGTCCATGTAAACTTATAAATGCACCGGTGACAAGTGAGGAAGAATGCTCAAATTGTAGCGCTGAATGGGAAGGACGGGAACCAATGTAGCCAATTATCTAACCAAAACTAAAGAATAGTGGCAGTTACAGATATCAATCTCATTATGAAAATTTAAAGTCAGCCACAATGGGAGAGGAACACTGATGCAGTAGGAATTTTCTCAAAGGAAAATGAAAGAAAAATACCAAAACCTACCTAGCTGATGCTCTAGAGAACTCATGATATTTGTTTAAGGTCAGGTGGCCCCAGAAGCAATATGAGCTGGCACTTTGAATGCTGAACTGAGGTATTACAGATGGTAATGAAGCTGACCTCACATAATTTTCATGTTGGCTTTACAGAGTGTTTAGAGTGTGGTAGAGATTGTTTTTCAAAGTTTTTTTTATTTGAAAATACATTAAAATAATGTTTTTTTATTTTTTAAAATTTATTTTTGATATCAGCACATCAAAACGATTTAAAAATACTAAGAAATTTAATTTTAAGCAAAAAATATTCAAATTATAACGAAAAACAGATTTAACCTCAATGTCAAACAAACACTTAATAAGGTGGGTGACCCAAGTGTGTTTGGAGCATCTTAAACTAAAATGTTGGATGTGTCAAAGGTGTATTAACATTGGATGCATAGCATGTGCTTTGCAAACACCATTTGTTTACAATATTCAATCACTAAAACAAAATACATATTTGGATTCATAGACAACCCCTGTGGTAATAGCCTAGAATTGGTGCGCACCATTTGATATCAACATCTGGGAGAGTGTTGCCAGAAAAAATGCTTTTATTAAACACAAAGGCAACAAAGAAAGATATTAAGTAGAGCCTATCGAGCAGCAAGACCAAAAAGCTGCAGGAGCCTACACTGCAGCCACTTGTAGTCCGAATCAGACAAATTTAAATATAAAAAATAATAGCCCTACTGGTATCTCTAAGAAAGAGATTTTGCCAATGAACAACAGTCGGTCAAGAAAGCAGAATATTTTGTCTTTTGATTTGGAAAGGAAACATAAAAACCTGGTTGGTGGTCAGAAGTGGCTGTCCTTCCAGCCGCCTCAGTCTATACTTAAACACAGTAAATCCAGATAAACCTTTCTCAGCCCAGTATTGAACAACCTATAAAAGCACATAAAAACACCATCAGCAGATATCAGAATAAGTGATTGCTTTCAACACATGTATAGGAAGAGAAGCAAAATACAAGAGGTATGCATGAGAAAGGGGAAAAGGGCCATGACAGATCTCATAAATTTTATTCAGTTTTTTTCTCAAAGCTTGTTGCATGGCACAAGGACACAGACACCATGTGAATTAAAGATGTACCTTGTACAAGCCATCATAGGTGTAAACTTTGCCACAGTAGCTGCTAGCACATTCATGGCCTCGAACAACTCGCACAGGAACACATTGCTCCACACAATTCTGCAATTAAATGCAGAACAAGCAGTAATCGAGCAATGAGATTTTAATTTCAATGCCAAACTACAGGACCCCACATTAGCATACCACCCCAATGCAAGTGCATGCATGCATGGAGAGAGAGAATGAAATGTCAGTTTAATAGTCTCATCTCGATACCCTTTGAGTGTGGTGTCTACATATGTGTATACACATGCATTCATGGAGGGAGAGAGAGAGCGAAATGTCAGTTTAACAGTCTCATCTCGATACCCTTTGTGTGTGGTGTCTATGTATACGTATATACACATGCATGCATGAAGAAAGAGCAAGAGAGAGAACAAAATGTCAGTTTAATAGTCGCATGGAAAAGCATTTGTGTTTGGGCGTCTCCATACATAAATGCATACATACAACATGCACATGCACCCATGTGTTTTTGAATTCAAATCAAGACAACCTCTGCTGTGTTTCTCTTTGATACAACATGCACATGCCTTTACCTCAACCAGAAGCGATCATGTCAGCACAACAATAACAAAGAGAATCACAAGAAGACGCCACAAAATGGTGAAAAATATGTGGGGGATAGTGGATCAACTTTTGTCAAGTAGCAAAGAGGAGTTTTTTTTTAATGCTGACATGGCAGGTTTAAATCCCATATTTTCCTTCCCAGTTATTGCTCTCCTATGTAGCAACAGGGAAGAGGGAGACAAAGCTGCTAATCCAAACCATACACACCTGAAACCCAACCCAAATTATCCAGTGTACCCATTTGCAAGACAACATTGGTCCATTGATGCAGACAAAGTGACTTTATAATTAAGATCTGCAACTGCAGACATCAGTGTTCAAACTATTGAGAGAAATATTGTAAAATTCAAAGGAAATAAACTTTTAATCCCAAACTAATTGAAGTCAGCTGCAAGATCATTTCTTCATTATGTTCCGTTAGGTGCCAAATTTCGATGAATTGTAGTGATATTACATCCCCTTCACCACTTCAATGCATAATGTTTTTCTGCCTACCTCTTCCCCCCTCTCAAACTCAAATCTATTTGCTCTTCCACTTTGGTGCATCCGTATGATTATAGTACATGTGACTAAACCATCTCAACATCCCTCCCTCAATTTACACTAGCTTATCACAAGTTAGCAACACTATCCTCCAAGTTTAGTGTTCATTTACTATCCAGTCCTCTCTTGAATTTCCATCCATCTGTATTAACGTTATCATGTCAATTATGATCAGTTATGGGCATGATAGTTCTTCACTGGATAATGCTCATTACTTTGCATGATCAGCACCTACATACTTGATAGCTGGACCCGGCCCAAAGAATGGCCCTAGAACATTAGAGAACATAACAAGACTTAATGCCCTAATAGAAATTTTGAGCATCCAACTTAAAAATTTAAGCTAATGAGAGTAGAACCAATATTTCAATATGCCATATAAGGCTATAACAAACTTTACACATTATTAACACAGGAAAAATATATAATATAGGTACAAGTTCACATACTAATCATGGAAGAGAAATACACATCAAGGAGGTTTTTGGATTAAGTTAATTGCACCTTCAATGCCAAATTACCACGCTCCAACTTTTGGTCACGAATCTGACGCTTATTTCCAGTTAAATCATGACCACCTTGACCAGTATAGATAACATCCTCAGCATTATCCAGATCATCCTCGTACATCCCCGAAATAACAATGGCTACAGCAAGTGGGAACATATAGTTATGGTACACCTGTAAATTTTGAAGGAAAAATGGTTGCCACATCAATTCTTATCCTGTAATGTACAAATTGGTTCAGTCAAGAATCCTCCAATTACTAGTAGTTATTGATGTACAAGATTTATAACATCACAGTGTTGTAAGGAAATATGATATTACACCATGACTAGGCTATAAAGCAAAAAAACTTAAACTGTTGGTAGCTTAGCATAGATCGTCCAAAGAAATGTTGAGAAATGTGGAGGGATATGATAACAATATCATGCTTAAACAACATCTCACATTCTGAACGACAATAAGTTTGGTAAATAAGTGCATGAAGATTACCATGTGGAGAACTAGAATCCTCCATATGAGAAGAATATCACATCAAAATCAATACAAAAGGGCAATATAATCCCATCAAATATCTGCTACAGAAACTCCTAGAAAAAGCTCCAGAACATTTTCAAGAAACTATTATATTTCACAGTATCTACCAGGTAAGGGAATAGTTTTAACGAACATTATTTCCAATCCATCCAAATACATCAAACAACAGCAAGCATAATATCTCCATCAAATAGGACCCTCTCACAGAGCAAAATCTACCAAATTCACAAAATAAAAAGTCCCCCTAGCTCAGCACCGCCAACCTCTCCCCACAAAAAGCAAAGATTCTATTCCGTATATCATAGGACAAAGCAAGATGGGAATAAAAAAAAAAAGATGACCATACATCTCCCCACTGCCAAGGCAAATAGGAAAGAAAAGGAATAATGGCAACAGTACAGATAAAACAGATGCTTACCCCTTTCTTGTAGAACTGTCCCATATAATCAATTCCGTTCAGCCAGTGGCTATGAAAACCTACAGCAACCATTTCAGCTCTGGAATAGAACCGGTGCCCAACATTGATACCTGACAGTTAGACCCAAAAAATCACTTCCCAGCATGAGGCAGGTGCATATTTCAGAATCATACATGTTATAGGAGATGCTAAAAGTAATTTTCAGGTTATTGAAGTCAAACAAAAGTATGAAAGTGTGAATGGTCAAAAGCAATAGAGATACAAGTTACCAACCTGGAAGATCACCAATTGTTTTCTCAGGATACATTATAGCATTAGCTTCCATCATCTGCCAGAATTTTTCGTTTTGAAGAGAAAATGGAGATTATTTCCTAATTACAAATAAACAAAGCATAACATCATGTTCTTCTACAATCAGTCTCATTCAATTTCATTGCGAAGAATAGAATTTTGAAAGAAAAAACTGACAAGAAACGTCGTCGTCATCATATCTATAACGTCAAGAAGCAAAGATGATAATTTTTTGAATATGGATATGACCAAGAGATAAACAGTAAATAAAGAAAATTGATTCAAATTTTATGTGATTGAAAAGCTAATATAGTGATTTTGATTAGTGAATTTTAAATCAAGAATTCAAAAGATGCACAAGTAAAACAAAGAAGTGCCCAATATTCATCCATTTATGACCAGTATAGCAATCAAGAAAGGTGGAATTGCACCTGAGATGAATTGTTCATAAATAGTAGTTCTATTAGAAGTAACACAAATGGGTAGAATTCTAAAAGGAGCCAAAGACTCGTTGAATCTTCACTTACCTTGGATATTGCCTTTAAATCAGGACGCTTGGATTTTTTCTTATCATCTTCAGCTGTGTTTTCTTTCTGCACCAAAATTGTGGATTAGCATACATAGGAGAAAATATGCAGTGTTCAAATCGCAAAACAACATTTCAACTTGCTACTATTAATTGAAAATCAACAGTGCAAATATATGTTAGAAAATGTTACAAAAGAACATTTGGAAATGCAGAGTTAAAGAACAATTCAGATCGTGAAATGACAGCAAAGAGATTGATTCAACTATGTTGGTATCAGAGTCCCAATTTAACATTCTCAATGCTTTAGAGCACAATCAATCATCGAAACGATTCAACTCCAAAGAAGTTCATAGCTCCAAGAGATGGATGTGGTATGATGATGCAACCAACAAAAGAAAATGTATAAGTTACTTTAATTTGATTTAGATTTTAAGGTTGCTTGTAAACATAGTCAATTTACGAACTCCTCTTACTTGGAAATATTAATACTATATAGTAATCTTTGCTTAATTACAATATCCATCAGGAGCATCAAGTATTTATCATTTCCCATTTCCTATTTTGTTTTCTATTTCCAACTTAGTTTCAGACAACTAGGACTTTTTGGTGTCCAGTAAAGGAAAACTTGTATGTGTGTGATGGAGGACTTGGGAAAACAGAATTTAAGTATTCTGGTTTCATTCTTCAACTCATCACAAGAATCCTCTAATTAATAGACAAGATTTCCTTGTGCAAATTGAGTCACCAAAGGGCCTTTTTTATTAATAAAGAAAATAAATTACACACGGCAACCAGTGCCACCTATTCACAGGAAATGGCATCAAAATAATGTGAGTTTCAACTATAATTCAAAAACAAATAATCAACAAAATTCAGGAAATTCTCGGTATGAATAAAGGAGGCTGTCGGATGCACCAAAAATACAAGATTCTCAAAAAAATATCCTTCAAAAAGGAAAAAGGATGATGCTTTTTCCACTGGAACTCTTGCTTTGTTCCCATCAACACCTAGATAATCAGCACAGGGAGCAGTCTGTATGAAACTACACCTAACTCTCAACCCTGCTTCCATAAGACCTGTGATTGTCATTCCTTCTAGGAGAATAATTCCTTCACTCTTAGCACCATTTCTTCACAAAGGCTCCATTTTAAAAATTAGACAAATTTTTACATTTTTATTGAGCTCCATTCGAGCCTTACCATCCTCATCCAGATCCTCAGCCTGCCTTACTGCTATAATATAAACAAAAAAAAAAAACTGAAGCTCTCAAATATACTGCCCAAAACCCAGATTCTACTAAACGTTTGGTATTCAAGCAAGAGCTTACCAGAGCATCTCTATCCCCAAAGGACCTCAAAATAGACAGAAAATCGCATGGTGAGAGGATCCAAGACAATAATGTTTCATTTCAGGGCACTCTAATGGCATAACAATGTAATTCCTCGGGTGATTACTTGAAAGATGCAAATTAAGAAATGGTTTGTGCAACTTGACAAACTTCCGCGAATGAAAAGTAAAAATGGTGAACAAGAATAGCAAATTAAGCAAAAGCAACACAAAGGCCAGAAAAATTAGCATAACTGAAGCAAAAGGCAGAAGGAGAGGCTAACCTTGGATTTATCAACTGATTTTTTTGAACCTTTAGAGACGTTTTTATCAACTTTCGCTTTTGCACACCTCAACTCTTCTTCCTATGCACCATAAAAAAGAATGTGAGCTCCCTCAACTCAAATTATATATAAAAAAAAAACATGAAAACAAAATCTTCAAAGAATAACACAGAAACAAGCCATGACACTAAGCACACAACAAAAATCAGGCGAAACAAGCAGCCCATTATGAAACCACCCAACCCAAAGTGGTTTTAAAGAGAAGAATACCTGCACTAACTGTAGATAAAACTTGTTAAACAACCTCAAAGTGTCCTTAACTTTAACAGTAGCACTTTTCTCCGTCACCACATTACCCACACCACCAGCATCACTTAAAGTCACCTCCTTTTGCTTTTCAGTTGACCCCAAAACCTGATTTAGCAACTTTTCAGCCATTACAACCTCCTCCTCCTCGGTCACATTAGCATTTGGTCTCTTTCTAAGGTTTCCTTTTTCTTCTTGCTCGTCTAATATCTGCACTCTCTTTCTCACCAATCGTTCCTTCTCTTCTCTCTGCTTGCTCTTGATTCTATCACTCGTTCTCCTCTGTGTCTCTGTTTCTTCTGTCTTTTGCTTTTCTTTTTTGCCATTTTTAGCAACCTCTTTCCTTTTCGGTCCATTGCTCACACATTGCTCCACCATTTTCACCTCACAAATCTAAGAAATAATAAGACAGGAAATCAGAGATTCAACCACAGAAATATTTTTATATTGAGGTTTTGATTCTTTTAGGGATTCGAAGGAAGCTGGAGGGAGGGAGGGAAGCTTGCGCGTGAGTTTGAAAATATTCAAAAGTGACGACTTGAGGGCATCTTTAGGTTGTGTTTGGTAACGCCGTGGTGTTTGTCAAAAATTTAATGTTTTTTCTTAAGAAAATAATTTTTATCTTATATTTTTAAATTGATGTACTGATATGATATAAAATATAATTTTTTTAAAATAAAAAAATATTATTCTAATATATTTTTAAATAAAAAATATTTTTAAAAAAATTTCACTCCGAACATATTTATAATGGAAAAACTTAAAATAATAAACAAACTAGTTTTTTTTATTTTTTGATAGAAAGTCTTCGTTAATTAGAAAAAAGTTTATTAATAATACTTTTTAAAAAAATATTAATATTAAATATATTATAATAGAAGTAGCTTGTTAAAATAATTTTTTAATTAATTAAATATATATATATATATAAAGTTATATTTATATTATTTAAAAAGTTTATTAAGCATTTTAAGATGTATATTGGCATTTAAGATGTTATGACTGTGAGCGAAACTAGAAAACAAAGAAAAAAAGAAGGGAGGAAGGTTGAATTTTTAAAGTATTTTTGAAAAAGTTTGAAAAATTTTTATTTTTTAAAGAAAAATTTTATATTAAAAATAATTTTTAAAATATAAAAAAATATTATTTTAATATATTTTAAAATAAAAAATATTTTAAAAAATAACTATTATTACATTTAAAAAAAAATTTACAAGGCCTGTTAATTAATTAACTATTCTAGCGCGTGCGGTGTGAACAGAACTGTAGCTTCGTTTTTTTCAATTTTTATTCTCCCTCCCATTTCCCTTTTCTTTGCGCGGGAGAGACAGACCCTGGAGGACAAATATAATAATAAAAAAAAAAAACAAAAAAAGTTAAAAAGGCAGGCAGCATATTGGAGCCGGGGATCTGCTTCACAGAGGAAAGAAAAAACAATAGTAAACTGTATGGATTATTTAAATTAATATTTATTGTAATTATAATTTATATTGAGACATATTACTATAGATAATAATTTTTTCAAGGTAGAAGTTCTTTTGTCCGATATCCATGTATTGGAGATACAAATAATTTTTTATAGCTGATAAATTTTATAATAAAACTAGAGATTTTCACTTATTAAAAAGCTATTAATGTTGTTGTAGGGATGTGTTAAGTAGGATGAATGAGATGTATGAGTTTGTTTGAAATTGTGATAATGATTTTGATTTAAAGTAATTTTAATTTTAAAATATATTAAAAAAATTATTTTTAAAATTAGTACCGATTTAAAAACATAAAAAAATATATTTTTTAGCAAATATAAATTAAAATTTAAAAGAATATAATTTGTACCGTATTCTTAAACAGGCTTTATAATAATGTAAAAAACTCGTTAGAATTGTTTGTCATTGTTTTTAATAAATATGGTTTTTTTAGTTTAAATTAATATTTTTAAATCATTTTAATATAATAATTTTATTTTTTTCAAGAATGAAAGATTTTCATTAATTTGGTCATAACTTTACAAGAAGGGCAAATCCCATTACACAACTTTACAAGAAAGGGCAAGCCCACGGCAGCATCAACTGGTCACTGGCTGCCAATTGCTACCAATATAGTGAAATTGAGGGCTAACTATCCCTATTGTGGCTGAGCAGGGAGGAGAAGAGAGGAGGGAAAACAACTAGACACAAAATTTAATCTTTAGATAGGCCTACTCCGCAGGCGCTGTCAGGGCTGAGTTCCATTATGTCAGCAAAAAGAATTAGAAACCACCTCTTTCATGAATCCATCAAGACACCCGAGAATCTAATCTCTGTCCATCTGTGATATTGGACTCCGTAATGCTCTTGATATTGCAACTCGTGGTAGGCTAGTGGCAAGCAGCAAAACTCCTGAACTTGCGTGCAAAACCGCTGCGATGCTTCTCAGGCCTGCATTTCACTTGAGGAAATTTAGGCACTTCTGATAGGCTAAGGACTTGAATCTGTCTCCTCTTTTTCTCTGTGATCACAAGAAAACAAAAACATTAGAACAACATACTTGGATCTTAATTACAGTGCAAAAGAGATCGAAGGAAACATAAATAAGAGAGTGAGAGAGAAGTCCCTAACCTTTTCCAATATTCTCATAACTTTCTTGTAGTTTCCTTTTTGCCGAATTAATCCTCAGCTCAAATGAGACTTTGTCATCAACAATTGCAGCTTTTGTTGATATCTTCTTATTGGACTCAATAGTTTCAGCTTTTGTTGATGTCTTCTTATCGGAATCGATATTTTCAGCTCTTGTTTCAGTATTTGTATCTTTAGGAGCGTTGTCCCTGTGCTTATAGACCTGCTCTAAAACCTTCATGTCCTTGCCCTTGCCATGCTTTTTCTGCATGATCTGCACCGCATTGAGGTTTCCGGATGATCCTTGAACTCTTCCCGCACCTGATCAATACCAAACAAGTCAAGTTAGCTGAAACAAAAACCATGATCAAATATGATCGGATCAAGTACGTAGACAGACAGACAAGTATGACTCACCTTTATGATCACCCTCAAATCCACTGAAAAACACTTGTTCGGACAGGTCAAAAAAGGAAGCTTCAGCAGCCATGAAATCTTCCTCATCGAAAGGAGGGCAGGCAAGCCCCACATCTTCTTCCACCAAGTCTTTTGTATTCTGATCAGCCACCATTGTAGACACAGCGGGTGAATTCTTTATGCTTATGTAATAATCTCAGTAGTGCTGCAATGAGAAAATATTAAAGCATGTCAAATACTCATACTGCTCTGTTTTGGAAAGAAATCAAAGCTTCCATGTATACAACATATCTACTCATCCAAAAATAGGGCTAACATGATATAATTTTTCCTTTATCCAAAACTAGGGCAACAGAACACAACTGAGGAAATCAAAATCAAAATTCACTGAACCTAATTCCTAATCCTCAATGTAACCCTAATTATGGCACGTAAATTGTAAATAAAAAAACAAAAAAAAACACAGAGAGGGAGAGGAGTACTTACTTGTAAACGCAAGATAGAAAAGATAAAGAATAATAGAAGCAGGTATTACTTAAATATATAGTGATCAAAGTAGCTCAGCCATGAGGTCCGAATTCATAAAGGAAAAGGCTTGGATTTCAAACTCTTAAGAAATGGCGGTTTCCGAGTTGGTAAACGATGTGTTAGTAAAACTCGTCGTCCCTTACGATCTTTATTTCTTCTTATTTAAACCAATTGGACCAAGCCTCCCTGGCCCAGGTGGCCCAGGTCCGCTAAGCCCTCGAGTCTACGTGCCTGGACACAAATTATTTTTTTAAGAAAATCTTTTTTTTAAGTTCTATCAAAAATACTACTTATTTTTTACATCAAAAATTAAAATATTATTTTTTTTATTAATTAAAATTAATATATATATATAATCAGACTTTTACCGTGAATTGAGAGTAAGAGCCGGTTTGGCTCTGCGACTATGACTATGTTTTTTTTAAAACGCAGTTACAGCTGTTTGGTTAAAAAAAATAAAGTATATTGTTCACTGAGTCCCTTTTTTTTCTGCATTGGAAACGCAGTATTTGCAAAGCAAGAATTCCATGTTTTTTTTGCACTGTTCACGGTAATTGCACTGTACAACGAACAGTGCAAAATGATGCACTATTCATGTTAAAAATAGTAAACAGTGCAATTCTCTTGCACTGTTCACTTGCATTGTGTGAACTTTTTTTTGTTAATTTTTTTAAAAAAACTAGTTTAGAGTGAATTTTATACATGATAATATTTTATCTAATTTTATTACACGCTAAAAAATTATGAAAACTGTAGTTCTTGTCAAATAAATTTTGTACATAATGAAATTGTAGATAGTTTAATAGAACAATAATTTTTTTATATATATAAAGTATGATTTATTTCATAATGTTACCGCAATAGTTAAATCCACAATATTTAAATTAAAAACCATCAATATTAATTTATATTTTTTAAAATTATTTTATAACTTCAATTTCAAAAACATTCTTAACCAAACACATTAAACTACTTTTTCTTCAACCTTAATTTCAACCACAGTTTTAACCAAACATCTATTTTTTCAAACCAACCATAACTAAAAATACTTTTTATAAAACAACTTTTTTTAAACTACAACCACAACAGCTACTGTAATACCAAACATATTTTAATATTATTATATTTAAACAGTGTTTTTTTGTTAAAATTTTCCTTTGATGTCGCGAGATGGAAAAAAAAAAAAAAAACATCTCCTCTCTTTTATGTGTTTCTTTCTGCACCACATTTCCTCTTTTTTTTTTCCTGCACCTAAACTGAAATCTTTCTAGTCAGCACCTTCAACAAGATCGGGAAAAGGAAGAGCAAAGCAGATAGAAGAAGAGGAAGAAAATGAGTGGTTTTGACACGTGGGTTGCTTACGTGCAATTAGAGGAAACATTGTTTGCCATATCATTCGGTTCGTTTTGGCATCTCTTATTTTTAGACATATTTTATAAATCCGATCCTTTAATTAACCTGACATAATAATAATAATCAAGTTATAGGTCAAGACCCAAGTTTTTAAAAAAAAGAGAGAGAATTTCAACCAATGCAACATAAAACTTACAGGAGATGGAACTGCATGTGTATAAGTAGAGTTTGTTTAGCGGTGTAGTTGCCGGTGTTTTTTGAATAATTTTTCGTGTCAAAACACATTTTAATAATTTTTTTTATTTTTAAAAAATTATTTTTGATATCCAAAACATATAAATTATATTAAATTTTAACAAAAAAAAATTAAATATTTTTTGAGAATACAGGTTAGACCGCGTTTCCAAACATGCTAGAAAACTAAGTACTGAAAAAATAAAAATAAAAAAAATCCCAAAACCCCACAACTCACACATGTTGAATACATACTGCTAAAAGAAGTGATCAATCTTATTGGCTTTTTAATTATTGATTTCTTCGCAATTAAGGACTTGAAAAGGGTGGCCTTTCTCTTACGTGCCCTTGCAGTTAAAGCCAATAAAAACAAATACGAGCACGCTTATTACTCTTTGTTTGGAATCAATGCTACTTTTTCTACTTCGCTTGCCGAACAAGAATTCTTTGATTCAAGATCCCCTTGTGCCCAACAACCCTCAGCTCCTCAATCTTATACAGGACCCCCACAGCATATCTCACATCAAAGATCATTACGAGCCCTCTCCTGGAATGTTTTTGTAAATTCTGAAAATTTTATGGTAGATCATGACGAGAATAAATTCGGAAGGCCTCTTTAGAAGAGACCAATTCAAAGCAAAGTATGTAGCCATGGAAATTGGAAAGAGCGATTGAGAACAACTGGCTTGACCCATGGAAAACCAGAAGGCTGGCATTTGATGCTGCTACAGACCAATAAAGGCATGCAAGTTGTAGACACAACCCATACCCCTTCGGCCCTCCCTCGTACAAACTTGGCTTTTGTTGCTCCTTGGTTTCTGTTTCTTTCCTGTAAAAAGTAAAATTGCACGGTCTTAATTCCTGGTTTTGCAACAGTAAAGAAAACCCCACAATTTCCTCACTTGTTCCATATCATTTCATTCTCAAACCAGAATCTTAATCTTCTATTTGACAGCAACGGAAGAGGAGGTGAGAGATAGAGCCATGACTCTCAGCGAGTTAGTAATACCTTTCCCAGATGAAGAACAAAAAATTAAAGATATAACAGCAACGTAATCTTACCTTGATTTGCAGATCTGAAATGAAGAGAGCCAAACAAGTAAAAAGCTTGCCTTGAACTTAAATTCCTCTGATCTTTTTGTATTGTGGATGGGATTACTTATACATATATAAACTCAGCATCTCAATCGGGTTGACCCACCAGGTCAATTGAGTTTTATCGAGCTAAATTTCTGACTGGTTTTTTCATCAACCTCACCCGATTTCAACTTCAGAGTAGCTGAATCCTAGATCGATCCACCAAATCAAACCAGATTTTAAAACTATGCTTTCAAGACGGCATATGTATACTGATTTTATCTGGTTGGATATCGGTTTGATTTTCCTCTTTTATTGCTCTCTTCTCCACCCCAACTTGTGTGCTGCCCCCTAAATAAATGACAGTTGCATCTTCTTCTTTTTTTCTTCAAATTTTGTCTATATTTTTTTAATTTTAATTTTTTTATTTGAAAAAATAATTTTAAATTAGAAATTATTTTTATTTTATCCTCCTTTATTTTTTTTTCAAAATTTTCTTGTTTATCTGATCATATATATATATATATATAGATTATTTATATTTTTTGTGATTTCTACTTTAATTTTTATTTTTTTACTTTGATAAATTTTTAAAATTAATATTTTTATTTTATCATTCAACATTAAATTAGTCAGGAATCAGGATTCTTGGTTAAGCATGTGTATGGAATTTCACGATTTATGATATTGGAAGATTAATCATGATTTAAAAGTTTTGCCCGTGTTTGCTTTGTTTTTCATTTTATTAGATCAAAACTATATTTTTTTATATATCTTTAAATTAATCAAACTGTTTAAGCTGAGTCAACTCAACTACCAAAGTTTTAAATTTCTTTTACTTTTTTGGAAATCTTAGCATTGCCCTGACTTCTTTCTTTTTTAATTATCTTTACAGTTTTTATTTTCAAAACATTAGAGATTGCAACGGTATTTCTTCATATGAATTTTTTTATAATTTTTTTTATAAGTCCACGATAACTAACAAGCATGCCACAAGTCCACGGCAGCGCGCGGGCATGATATCTGTAAATGAAGTGCATAAAGTTATATTCAAATAAAGGAATTGAAATAAATAAAATGTAGTGACTGAATTATAAGTTATGCAAATTATAGGGGACTGAAATATAATAAATGCAAAAATACACTGTAAATGAGCCGCAAAACGTGAGTTTATGGATAATGAAATTTCAAAAGTAAAAAAGCTAAGTTGTTTTAGTATTTTTAATAATTTCTTAAAAAGTATGCATGTTTGCCGCCTTGGCTTGGATTAGAAAGACATACCGTGTTCGTAGGGGTGTTCTTAAAGAAAAGAAACGTGTTTTTTAAGAATTTATTTATTTAATTTATTGTTTTGATATATTAAATTAAAAAATAATTTATAAAAAATAAAAATATATTATTTTAATGTATTTTTAAATAAAAAAATATTTTTTTTAAACATGATAAAGAAATTTAAAGAGATTTCAAAAAAAAATTTATTGAAAAAAAGGAGTGACGGTATTACTATACTAGAGAGGTGCAACGAGAGAAGTTACGTATATTGTTTTTCTTCATGATTTTTCAAAGTAAATCAAGTTAAGAACTTTCCTTTTTGACCATAAATTTTATGGATGAAACTTGAGATTTAGACTAATCCTTGTTAAAAAGAAAGAATTTGGGTGGAAGATGCCTCCACATCTTCTTCTTCTTTTTAATTCTCAAAAATTAAATTCATGGACGAAACTTGATAAACTACAACAGAAGGGTTGCATTATCGTAAAAAATACAGTTCAAGGCCCTAAAATCAGGAATTTTAAAGACCAGCGGCTGAAGTTGACAGAAAGTTAATCAGCCATCTCTTTATTTTTGTAAACAATACGGATTCCGGAACCCAAGGCAGGGCGCGATGGGCTAAGCCTAAGAGGAGCCATGGATAAGCGAAGCCGAGCCCCAAGCGCGCGAATGAAGGGTTGAATGTTCAACCTCCTAGCACCCTGTTCAACCAACCGTTCATAGTGCTAGGCTACACAAAACCGCACGGACACCACTCGTCTCATCTCTCCCTGTCGCTCTCTCGTATTCTTGTGGCGTCCCTTTCTCTCGTAAAAGCCTAGCCAATCAAGGAGGAGGAGGATAGCACTGGAAAAAAAAAAATAGAAGACCTCTCTCTCTCCTTCTCTATTTATCGCTTTAATTATCTCTCCGTTTCTCTCTTTTCCTCTCTCGTCGCTCCCTTGCTTTGCTTGCGCGTTTAACACACCAAGCAGCCTTCACTCTTAATTTGAGTGGTGCTCGTTTCTATTCAAGGTATTTTTTCCGTTCAATTATTTAGGGTTTTTCCTATTTCCAATTCGAAAGACCTATCTTTTAATTTTTTTTTATCTCGGTTTTTACATGTCTGGCTTTTCGATTTTCGCACCACGGGTTGCATTGTTCGATGAGGATGATTTATTTTAATTTCGGATTCTTTATCTATAAAATGTTGTATTGAATTAAAACATTGAATTTCTAGATTCTATATACTATTTTTCCAATTATCAATGCATTATAAAACTTTGAACTTGTTTATTAATTGACTATTTAACTAATATTTGAAGTAATTTTGTATTTTGCCTGTGGATAATTACACAGGTATACTTCAAACATGTTGCTTTAATCTTCCACTGAGGATAGGATTGATTGTTGACATCTTGTGCTGTGGTGAATGGCGGCTGATCAACGAAGAAAACGGCTTAATGGTGCCAACCTTGCTGGTTGTAGTTCCCGGGAGCCGTACAGAATGAAAAGGAATAAATCGAAGAATGCAAAATCTCTTATTTCTCTTGAGTGGGATGGCAACAGAAAGAAGGTTGTTGCCAAAAAGGAGCAAATTGGCATTAGTCAGAGAGATTTGATGCCATTTGCTGATTCTGTTCTTCACTATCATAATCCTTTGGCAGATGTTTTTGCTGTTCCTCGAGAGATTTTTGAGCTGCAGAATTTAGCAGAGGTCCTTTCCTACGAGGTGACTATAACTTGTGATCATTGTTTGTAATTATTCATGTGCATATTTTTTCCTTGCTCGCTTATGGTTTTTATTTTATATTTTTTTAATGCCTCTATGTGGAACCTTATGCAGACTTGGCAGAATCATTTATCGGAAGATGAGAGAAACTTTCTTAAGCAGTTTCTACCAACAGGACTAGGCACGGAAGAAGTTGTGGAAGCATTGCTTGCTGGGGACAACTTTCATTTTGGAAATCCATTGCTTAGATGGTAAGTATTGGTATTTGATACTAGTTTTTTGTTTTTTGTTTTTTTTTTTTTGGGGGGGGGGGGGGGTGGGGATCAACCACGACCTTTTTTGGAGCTCTTTGGAGATATGGCAATACAGATGCACTCATGAATTTTGATTTTTTTCCTGTGTTCTCTGGTCAAGGCTTTATGTAGGGATCCTTTGTTTTCTCTTCCATTATCTAATAAGCTATTTCCATGTGGTATTGAAGGTTTTCTTTCCCTCCTTTCCAACAATGTCTTCTGATCTCATCTTGTTTGGGCTTGAGCATATATATATAAGAAACAAAATTCATACTCGTGCTTTTTAGCCGTACAGAATTTTCTTTCCTGTTACTTCCTGATTTTTTAGAGAAATACTGTCATGTTCTGAATTTTTAACACTAAAGAAAGCTGCTTGACAGTGGCAACATGGACTGGTTTGAATCTTTTGTATTGTGGCATCAAGTTTGTTGATTCTCGGTGCTTTATCTTTCTTCTATATTATATAGGGGTTTTCATATCTTATAACTGCCTTGCATGTTCTTGATTTCTGGCATGACACTGATATGTTTGGGTTTCCTAGTATCAGAAAATTTAAAATAAAAAACTAGGAACTCTATTGTGGTTTCTCCTGAAGCTGTATATTATGAACTTAAGATCTTGTTTCAAAGTTTGATTAGACTATTTATGTGGAAAATGTTGTTGCAGGGGTGCTTCACTTTGCTCTGGTAATCTTCACCCTGATGTGGTTCTTTGTCAGGAACAGCATCTAAAGGCTGATAAAAAGGCATTCTACTCCAAGTTACAAGATTATCACATTGAGTAAGGCATACTTCTCTGATTTTGTTTCATTATTCAACTAAGCCGTTTAGGCGATGTGTGCTCCCTGTGTTAACAATGTTTGCTTAATTTATTGGTTTTCTGCTTGTGGCAGCATGATAACATGTTTGCAGAAGTTGAAGGACATGTGGGAAAGCAGCAAGGATCCAGAAAAGGAAATTTTGCAGAAGATATGGAGGTTTGTACCTGCTGCATGCTGTACCTTGTATATAAAGTCTCTGTATTATGCGCAAGCGAAGCAAAACATTGTACTGGCAGAGCCATGTTCCTCAGCTGTTTTGCCTTTATCATGCTTAACTACTCATTCCTAGACTCTAAAAAATGTCATGCTCAATAGTGTAGTAATGGGAAAGAAGATTTTGATCCCATTAAGGTGAAAAAAAAAAAAACTGAGAGCTGTACAGTTGTGGAATGTCATGTAAGTTGGTGGAAACTTGAACTAGTTGTTCTACTGGATTTGCGAAGCTGGTTAATTATTGTGGGGGATTTCTCTTGCGTAAAATGGCAAATGTTTCAATTCACTTGATTATAATTAGTTGTTTGGTTTTGCTGTATCTAATTACACCAAACTCCCTTATTTTTTTTCTGTGAACTATTTGCACACTTTATCCATTCTTTAATAAAGGGAAATTTGAGGAGGATTTAAATTATGCATAATTTTTCATTCATGCTTCCCTAATTACACTTGCATGCGCCATACTTTTTGATTACTTGATTGTGTTCCTGCTTTTCGCTATTGAAATATGTATTTTCATACTATTATTGCTTCATTACGTTGTTTGGAATGGTTCGGAGATAACTTTTAAGGTTTTAAGTCATCAAATTATGCATTTGATTTTTGAAGAGTTTATGCAGCAGTTTCTTCTTATCATAGTCTTTTATCAAGTTAATGAGGCTCTTGGACTTCTTCATATGATATTTATGTTCACATTTGGACATTATTTTTTTTAAGGAGGTCGAGAAGTGATGCAGATAAAAGAATTTCCCCTTGCAATATCGAGTCTAAATTTCATGGCACTGGGGAGAATGAGTCGGCGACATCCGGATCCTGCTCCTTGGTTGCAGAGGAGAAAACATCTAGCAGCGATACCCAGAACTCTCCTTTAACAAAGAGTGGAGAGGTTCAGAAAAGGTAATTAAGCTTTCCTCAGCTAGTCTTCCTTGCCATGCATTTGATTGTTATTTCTTGAAGTTTTCCAAGGTTTAATTAAGTGAGGTTTTTTCATTTTCTAAACCAACACTTCTTCTATCCATGAAATACAATCTAAAAATTTATTCGTGTTTCTATCATTACAGGTCCCTGCTTGTAAAGGTTCAATACCTTTATTGTTGTGTTCATCAATCTTTGAAAGATAAACATTGTGAAGATACAAGTATAAAAAAAAGGATAAAAATATCTCTGTTATTTTTAGATATCTTGCTTTACAGAGCTTCTGAAAATTTGAAAGGATAACCAAAATCTAAACTCTGTTTGAGGATCACTACTAGATTCCTGTATCACTCTCCCCCAGAACAATATCAATTAGCTGATTTGGTTTGAGACACATCTCTTCTGATTTACTATCTTCTGACAACCTTCTTAAAGAAGCCTGCTTATCCTCCCGAGGCTATGCCTCTACAGGCTCATGTTGGAACCCTGTTTTGATTATCATGATTGTTGCTAACATTAGCTTCATTATATTCTTTCATGGAGGGTGGAGACATAAAAGCCTTCCGTGTTCTTATTCTTGTGCTTTTGTTCTCCCGATAAAATTCATAGTATCCGCCCCCTTCAACAACACCATCCTTCAAGATAAGTAAATAATATATTGAGATGCCTGTAGCTCCTGTATTTGCTTTTGGAAAGTGCTGGTTGGTTTGATGCAGACATTCTGGTCTTAATATCTTTTTCTTAATGTTATTCTGAGCTTTATGATTTATTTCTCCCTTTTTGGTGCAATGCTGCTAATATCTTTAGCTGGTTGCAATTTGCAGTGGCCTTGCCTCTTTTCCAAAAAATAATTACATAATGGGCAGGAGATCTTTTAGATCTTATGTTGCATTCCCTGCACAATTGTGTAAGAATCTCACTAGTTGCCTTTGGTGTCAGGATTTGTGAGAAAGGCTCCATGAAGGAGAAACTGAGTAAGTCGTTGCTTGCTTCAGATGATGCAAGACCTGGAAAAGGAGACAAGCTACACAGGCGCAACATCCACCGTAGTGACGGTGCAAAATATATGTCATACTTGAAGGTTGGCGTCTTTGGTATTTCTTAGTTTGTATGAAGTACTTTAGTATTTATTCTTTACCTTAATGGCAGGATTCATCCATCATAAAATTCTCCTGTTTGTCAAGTTTTACGTGTCCACACTTTTTACCCTGCATACTTAGGTGACCACCACAATCAATGTTTACCTAAAGTAGTAACCAAGTCAAGTGATAATAATCTCTCTCTCTTGCATATAGCAACAAGGTTAGAAATTTGCAAAATGTTGGAAATGTGGAAACTACATGTGATTCTTCTCCTCTTCTTGTTTTTAATTTTTCTCTCTTTTTAAGGATTTTGCTGATAACCTGCATTTGATATCAGATAAGCAAGAAGCAGCACCAACTTGTTAAGAACATGAAGCAGTCTGGTAAAAGCATTCAATCTAAGTCTCTTAACTGTGTGTTAGGTGACCTTGATACTTTGCATGTACAACCATATGAAGAATTCGTGAAAGAGGAACAGAAGAAGTTGCAGGAGCATTGGTTAGTTGTATATTGTTGGACTACACTTCTTTTTACGGGCACAAAAATGTTTGATTTCTTCTCTCAAAATATGATTTTGTTTTATGTAGGATGCAATTGGCAAACAAAGATCTTCCTGTAGCACATGCAATCTGGAGAGAGATACAGTTTCAGAGACAGGAGATAACCAAATCTTTGGAGGAAGAGATAGAAGGCCAATTAAAATATCCAGTGGAGGTCTGATATTCTGGCCTTGTGTATTTTTCCTTTTCGCCCTGGACTAGTGGGCTCGTATCATTTTGTTGCATGTCCAGTGCAGCAGAATTTGTATGACAGTGAAATCCTAGAAATCTTCCCTATTCTATATTTAACTTGTTTGGTTCCTGAACCAGCATCTGGAGAAAGATGGTCATGAGACTCTGCTTCAGGATCAGAGCGATCAATGTGCAGACCGACATGACACCAACATGGAGGTTTAATTCTCTGTCCTCATATCAACCTCCCCTCCCCACCCTTTTATTTTTTTTTGCTCATCACTCAATTATACAGCTAATATCATCTGCTTACCATCAGAACCTGTTTAACCCAAATCTCATTGTTGAATGATGGTTGCATTCTTCCATACTTGATTCTAAGTTTGGCTTTTTTGTCATTGTTTTTTCAGGATAAGCAGGAACAGAACCATGAAATTGTGCTTCAGGATCAGCAGGAACAGAACCATGAAATCGTGCTTCAGGATCAGCAGGAACAGAACCATGAAATCGTGCTTCAGGATCAGCAGGAACAGAACCATGAAATCGTGCTTCAGGATCAGCATGATCATGGATCAAGAAACGAAGAATCCAGCATTTCTGATTATGGAGATTCTGGTTCAGGCTCCCAGCAGAATCAGTCCCCGCATCATCTTTCCTCCCTCTCTGTTAGCCAGGATCTTAATCCTATAGATATGAATATGGAAAATAATCATGTCCATTTGAACTCTAATTCAGATGAAGCTTCTCCACATGTATCTCAGTACTCAGGGACCATGCACATCGGAGACACTTCCATTGATCAGGGAGTTCCTTTCTCTTCTGGTGGAGATGTCTGGTCAGCAGTTAGCATATCCAACTCATATTATGATTCCACTGCAAATCATGAATACACATCTGCTGGTAGATTGTCACTGCCACATCAAGTTAATGAAGAACAATGCTCCCAGTTGATTGATTTGGAATCTGAAGTGCATGAAGAGGAAACTGGAAAAGATTTGTTGCACAGACAATCTGATGATGGTTCTTTCAGTTCTTACCCAAACCATGATCGTAGTGGGTTGCTTCAATCTTTGTTCAAAGGTCAGGTAACGTTACCCTACCATAATGAACAAAAGCCAACCGGGTTAGATTTTCAATCACCAAATGATGTTATAATGCAAGATGGTCAGTATACAGGGCATATCCAGGGGCAGCTTCAGTCCTCGCTGTCACTTGAACAGAGACAGAAGAATCACATTGAGGATTACATGCAACAAAATATATCAGAGGACATTTATTCAGAGGGAGGAGGATTCTTGATTCCAAGACAAGGACATGCTCCGCTAGTCAATCTGCAAGAATGGAATGTTAATCCTGTTCGCATGCCAGCACGGCTCCAATCCCATCCAAATGATGATGGTTTGTTAACCCAGAACTGGTTCTCTGGGGAGCATCAAGTTCGCGGGGACTGGAATGGTGCATGTGGTGTTAGTGTCACAAACCAGAGCATTGGAAGTAATGCAGATCAAAGCCTATTTAGTGTTCTATCCCTGTGTAACCAACTGCATATGGCAAGCCCCATTAACCAATTACGTTCAGGTAGCCTCACCAACCAGCATCCAAATGGTACCATAGATTCAGTGGGCTCTGCTGAGCAGTTTGTGTTGCCGAGGACCTATGGTATGGTGAGCGGGGTTACCCCCAGGGTCAGTAATGCTTTACCACAACCAGCTCATCCACTCGATTACTTTAGCGGGCGTGACACTGCTAGTTCTCTGATGCCCGATGATATAGGATGGATGGCTTTGCCGCAGAATTCTGTTTTACATGATCCAATGGGGAAGCCATACTTGAGGTCGTGGAACCGATGAATATCCTTTCCCCCTCAATTTTGGTAGGTGAAGTACAAGGTTATGATCATGAGAAGAAATGCCAGCACAAGATGTGCCTTCATAGGAAATCGTGACTTGTTATCTATTATAGGGAATTTTGAACTTATTGCAAGGTTTGCAGAAGTGTAGGAGCTTGTGACAAATTCTGAGATAGGTTTTTGTACATACTTTATACGAGAGCCAATTCAAGCACCATGTAAATATCCAGATGTTAGATAGGCAGGTGAGAGCAAGGGCAAGGAAGGATCGAAAAAGATTCTGGTATCTTCTATCTGGTAGGTAAGTTACACTGCATTTTTTGTTTCCAGTCGCATTTTTTTTCTTTGTTGACCGAGAAACATCTTTCAATAAATTTGGAGGCTGGAGGCTCTCACATCTTTGTTTTTTATTCACCGGTTGATTCTTTCATTGATTGCAAGCTCAATTTACTTGCAATCCCTACTTTCAAGAGTTTTTCAAAGTCCATGCTGTAGTCTCAAGTAGCTCGGTAAAAAAATAACATGGTTTTAACAAAATGATTTGTTTTGTTTTGACGAAGCATACCCTTTTTGTTTTTAATTTTCAAAGTTCTAACCTTTTATTTGTTAATTATAAAAAAAAAACAATTTATTTATTATCAATAAATACTCTGTTCATTGAATTGATTTTATCTAACTTAAATTGCTGTGATTTTTTTTTCCTTTCAAATTAATTTTAATCCTATATTTTGTTAGACTGTTTTAATTTTACACCAAAAATGCAACTTCTTTTATTTGTGGAGTTTGTCTTGTCTCGGGGCGATTCCCTTGTTGGTTTCACTATTAGAAATCTCAAAATCACATGCCCTCGACAAATACCCTATGTGATGAGGGTGGAGCATTGAATAATAAATGGTGATGAATTTACCTTATGATTATTGATATTTTAGTAATTATATTAAAATTCAATATTTATATAAACTTGATATTTATTATTGTATGTTAGTTTTTAAACATTACATTGTATACCAAAAAAAGATTAATTAGTGAGAAATTGAACCTGCTTTGAAAAGTTGATGGGAAAAAGTATTTTCCCTGTCTTGAACCTAATGAAAAAAAGGGATGGCTTAGAAGTTATTTAGAAACAGAGTGATACTTAAAATTCCTGAAAGGTTGAGGAAAAGAAAATACAGCCTTTTGTTCAAATGTAATATTTTTAAATTTAAAAAACTGAAAAACTACTTTTCTATTTTTTAGAATTTATACTATGTTTATAAAATATATTTTAGAGGTTTTTCATAGTTTTTCAATTGAAAAAAAAAGAGAGCATTATAATTATAATTTTAATGAAATAAAATTGTTATTCTACAATTAGATTATTATAAATATAAAACATTAAGGTAATTATTATAAATCATGATTTTAATTTCTTATGAAAAATATTCATAATCTTGATGTATTTCTTTATTCAGTTTTGCTTTCTAAAAATGAATATTTTTAAAATTTTTCATTTAAAAAAAAAATTACGTTAGTGAACACATCGTTAAATGTTTTGGCTTCTTTTTCTATAATTTACTGACTTCTACTGTTTTTATTTTATGTTACTTTCTATAATTTACTGACTTCCACTATTTGACTTTATTGAATTAGGTGTTCTGGGTTTTACCGTATATTTGGTACTACAATGCAATGTGTTTTTTAAAATTATTTTAATTAAAAATATATTAAAATAATATTTTTTAAAAAATCAATAAATAATTTAAATAATAATTTTTTTAAAATAATAATTGTAAGGCAAAAACACTAACTTAGTATTGAACTTGTCTCTTTGCATAATCCCGCTTGGAGCACTTGGTACTCGTTGGGGCATGTGGAACTGGAGGAACAGGAGCATCTTCGATCCTCATTCTTCTCATCCACGCAAATAGATGGCATTTGTATTCAGGTAGAGGAACTTCATCTAGCTGCCATGGAGTCTACTGGAATCAAGGTGAAAACAATGATCTCTTGGACGCCTCCATGTATGGACTGGGTTAAGCTTATAACTTGAACGGATCCATGAGAACTTCTGCGGTGGTGGTGCTATGCCCTTATGCTGGAGGACTGACTAGAGATGCCACTGCTTCTTGGCTTTGAGTTGCAGGGTGGATATTTAAAAATATTTTTAAAATCAAATTATAATTACAATTTCATTTAAAACTCGAGTTAAATTTAAGAATTTATAAAAATAAATTATTTGAATATTAATTTTTTACATGTAATTTATTTTTTATGAACTGTTTACCGTGGAAAATTATATATAGTTTGTTGTAATTGGCTTCTGTTGAAAAGAGCGTGGCAGGTTAGGAGTCGTCATATTTATGGAGAGGCCAGTCATTGTACCGATTAGCTTGCCAATCATATGCTCTCCGGTGCCTTCGCTCTGCTGCGGAGCTGATTTTTATTTTTCATAAAAAATAATATATAGCTATGACAAACAAGAAAATATATATATATATATATATGACTATTGGATTAAATAAATTATTTTTATTTTAATCAAATAATATAAAAATAAACAGGATCAAATTTTCAAAAAAAAATCACAAAAACCTATTGAATTTTTAATTTTAAAAATAAACAAATGATGTAGCTTAATTTTTAGACTATTAAATACAAAATGATAAAATGAAGTAAAAACACTTGAGATATTGACATTGATCAACTCGAGTTAACATGAAAAAATTGTAATCTCGGTAATCAAAAGTGAGTCAACCTAGATTATCAAGTTAAAAGAGTTGATGAATCATAAATAAGAAAGAATTTATTTATTTTAATTATAAATAATAAGATTTGTTTTATGGAACATATATATATATATATATATATATATATTATATCTTTTGTTCCACTTCAGGTCCTGTATTATTAGGAATGAGATTGCTACTTTTTTTTGTGTCAACAAAAAAACTTCATTGTATATGAGTTTTTATGATTGTTTTATTGTTAAGTATAGTTATGGTTTTTTTGGCCATCTATTTATTCAACAAATAAATAACAGTTTTATTTATCAATATATATGGTCTCGAACCATCAATAATAATTTTTCCATAAAATCCACATTTCAAATTATGAGATCGAAATAACATAATATAAAAAAAATATCAATTTGTATTAATCATTTAAAACGGTGACCTAAATCATTAGATTTGAAGAACCCTAACCAGAAAATTATAAAGCCGAATTCCTAATTAATTAAATATTAAAAAATAATTTCAATTATACAAAAGGATTCAAAACAAAAAATAACAATTAAAATAATAAGGATCAAAATTATAATATAAAATAAATTTTATATTTTATTGAATGATGAAATTGAAAAGAAAATCCATCTAGTGAAAAACAAAAAAAAACATTGAAAAAAATAAAGATCAAAATTGACATACAAAATAAGTTTTATACTTGATCAAGGGGTGAAATTGAAAAGAAAAATAAATATAGCAAAAAGACTCAGAAAAATAAAAAAAAATAATGATCAAATTGGTAAAAATAATATACCATTAATTTGGATAGAAGGATGAAACTGAAAACAAATAAAACTTTTACAAGATGACAAATTAAAAAATTTAGAAATAAAAAGAATTATGACAAAATAAAAAAAGTAATATATGATAAATTGAGATTAAATGATGAAATTGAAAACAAATAAAACATCATAAAAGGATCAAGAGTAAAAATTAAAAATAAAAAAAATAAAGATTGAATTTGAAACATTAACAACAAAAAGGATTGAGTTGTCATTTTAACGGGAAAAGAGAGAGAAAAGAAAAAAGAAGAAGAAGAAGAGAAAGACTAATAGCATATATCATAAAAAAGAGGACTATGCTCTCATTTTAGGGGGAGGGGGAGAAAAAGAAAAAAAAAAGAAAAATTCATCGACGACAAATCAACCACCCATCACCAATATGCGCCCATAAAAAGAAAGAGAATACGGCGATGCTTTCAACAACATGACTGGAGAGCATTTTTTGACCTCGGAGGCACTGCATGCACCGCTTGAAGGGTACGGGTGCCCTCATACTAGCGCGAGCCATACACATTATCTACCTTTTATTTTCTTTATCTATGAAAAGACTCAGTTGTACCAAGCTAACATGATAATAGCGAAAAGATTTTTGTGGAAAGACAAAAAAAAAACCCATCAAGGTTAGTTTTTATTTTTTTGACTTCCATTGGTATTTGGTTGTTTCATAGTGTTTTTTTTTTCTATGTTCAGTTAAATATCAAAATACCTTTTATCTGATATGATAATTATAAAAAATATAAAAATACAAAATCACCCCTCGAAAACCAGTTTTAAAACTTTTATTTTTAAAAATATTTTTATCATTTCACTCATCTGACATGATAATTATAAAAAATATAAAAATACAAAATCCACTCGAAACCAGTTTTAAAACTTTTACTTTTAAAAGTATTTTTATCATTTTATTTTGCTTTTGAAATATAAAAAAGACTTACTTGTATATGATTAATTTGATAATAACTAGTACATCTTATTAAAAGATTTTAATATCCTTTATAGCGCTAGTTTTAGTTTTTCTAACATGAAAGATAAAACCATCATATATATATATATATATATATATATATAAATAAATAAAAGATGATTCTCAATATTTTTGGTAATTATTCAAAGTGAAAATCTAAATCTTGATTGAAAACAAAAGAGGTCAACGGTTTTCGTGTCTTCAACATTTCATCAAATCAAAATCTTGGAACTCGTCACTGCCAGGTTTACTTTAACGGTACGAGTTAAGACCGTTTGTCTATTCCGACATCGATGATAAACACACACACACACACACACAATGAACACGGTGACAGGTAGAAATTAAAACAAGAAATAAAATAAAAAGAAAATATTCAACATAAAATAAAGAGGGCAGGGACAAAGATTGTATTTGTTTGAACTTTTTAAAATGTTTTTTTAAATATTAATTTTTTTAAATTAATTTAAATTAAAAATTTTAAATTTCAATAAAAAACAAATTAAAAAATCAACCGAAAATCAATCAATCAAATGATCGATCATAGAATAGAAAGCTTGGCTGCCATTTGCCGACAGCCATTTCAAATGGTTGCTTGCCACCACAAGGTGAAGTGGGGCAAAAGTAAAACAAGACAAACAAACACAAGGGGACAGGCGGACTTGTTTCTAGTTTTGCCCAGCGTTCATCTCGTACCAAAGGTTATTAATTCCATTCCATTACGTTTCTTTTAAAAATATCAAAATATTTTATATTAATTTAAAAATTAAATAAAAACAAAATAATTTTTATTTCATTTTAAATTTCAGTCTATTCTAAATTTTTCAGCTAAATTTCAGTCGTAATATTCCAGTTTCATTCTACATGTTCCATTCTAGTTTTAAAAAGATATTGAATCAAATTAAACATAGTTCAATTTAATTAATTAAACTATCCAAGTATAAACGGTTTTTTTTCATTATTATTTTCAATAACAATGATGATAATAATAATAATAATATTGAAAATTATTATTATTATTTTCATTATCAATGATATTAATTTTTTAAAATTAGATTTATCACTAATATATATAATTTATATTCATGTTGTTTTTTTCATGTTTATACTTTGTAGAAATTTGAGCAAAACAAGAGATGCTTTACATCTCATTAGCCTTGATAACATTGACCTAACTTTATATTTAAAATATTTGTATTAAAACATTTTCCTTTCATAATATTCTGATATTTTGTTTAAGTTGAATTACTTTAAATTAAAGATCTATTTAATTTTGACTATTTAGAAATATTTTAAATTTTAAAATTATATTTGTTTGACATTATGTTTGTATTACATAATTTATAGTTAATTTATTTTAAATTTAAATTATATATATATATATATATATATATATATATATATATATATATATAACCCTACGACATATATTCTCATAATTGAAACATTTGATTTCAATTAAAAATTTAAAATACTTATCGAAACATAATTGACATATATTCTCATAATTGTCTCGATCGAGTCCCTCTACAGTAAAAATCAGAAACTGAAATCCCCCCCCCCGGTAAAGGACGAGTAGGTTACAGCCTTTGTCGGGCCTGTTTTACGTTACTGTTGAGCTGCTGTTTTATTTTTTATTTTTTCTTGTTTTACATTATTTTTAATTTCTGTAAATATTATCTTGAAATATTTATAAATACAAATAATTTAAAAGATAAGCTCCTGACACATTTGCAATGAAAGTTAATGGCCTAAGCAAAGTGAAGTGTGTATGAGAAACTGGCAAATTAATTATCAAAACTGAAAGAAACCGAAACATACCAACCCCTTGGTTTTTTTCGCCTTTGATTCCAAAGCCAAAGCCAAAGCCAAAGCCAAAGAAGAAATAGAAGGAGAAAAAAATCCTATTCTTTGCTTATATGCACATAATCTCCTTAGCTTGACACTATCTTCTTTCTAAAATACCCCAACACTTGTAGTATATATATACAGGTTAGGGGTGTAAAACAAGGCAGGTTTTTTTTTTTTGTTTGTTTGAAGAAGGGTTGGATTTGTTTTGGTTTTGAGGGAGAATGGAGAGGAATAAGAAAGAGGTGATCAGACTGGAAAGGGAATCAGTAATCCCAATTCTGAAACCAAAGCTCATCATGACCTTGGCCAACCTCATTGGTATGTTTCTGTTTCATCTCTTTCCTTAGTTTTTCTTTATTTATATATGGAGTAGAATTATGGGTTGCCTTTGTTTTCTCATTTTTTCTAATAGTTGGGTCCATTAGATTAGATTTCAGTTTGTTTCTGATGCGAAAGCGAAAGAAAGGGAATGTGAATGCGTTTTCTGTCTAATTTAATCAGAACAGGAAGAGGGTATGAGCTTAGCCTTTGCAGGTAACATTTGTCTGATTGAGTCTTTGAAGGTTTTTGCAGAACATGGCACTGACAGGGCGGAGTTTCTAAAACTATGTAAGAGAGTCGAGTACACCATACGAGCTTGGTATCTTCTGCAGTTTGAAGATTTGATGGTACTGGTTATTTTTTCATTGTGTTTATTCAAACTATGCATCGCAATAACTTCGTCAAATCAAGATGTTTTAACGTTCATATTGTGTCTCCAGCAACTGTATTCTCTCTTTGACCCTGTGTCCGGGGCTAAGAAATTGGAGCAGCAGAACCTATCTCCTACTGAAATTGATGTACTTGAACAGAATTTCCTAACTTACTTATTTGAGGTATTGCACTTGTTCTTCATGTCTTTTTTATGTTTCAGGTCAGGTGGGTGGGTGGGCTTGGACATGCATGGAATAAAAACACTATCATAAGAAAAGGATATTAGAGGTTGTAATGGTTAAGAAGGGAATAAGGATGGCCTTTTCTTTTGAAAAAGAAAAAAAGCTAGGACATTTTTGCAACTTTAAACTACAATCAATTCAAGAGAACCAAATTGGTTATTAAGCAAGACATGGCTAAGAATCAAACAAAGATGGGAATAAATCCACTGTAAACTCTAATTTCGTACTTGTTCTATAAAAAGGTGATGGATAAGAGCAACTTCAAGATAACAAGTGATGACGAGATTGAGGTTGCACTCTCTGGACAATATCTTCTAAATCTTCCTATCAAAGTTGATGAATCCAAGGTTTTTGATCCCATGCCTTTAAATAATTTCATTTATAAGAGATGCTTGCTTTTTTCAACATTTTTTGTGAGCATCCCATGGATATGTTCATTCATCTTCAAATCTTCCTGTTCCACCATCCTTTTTTTTGCTGTGCAGCTTGACAAGAAACTTTTGAAGACGTACTTTGCTGATAATCCTCATGAAAACCTCCCAGACTTTTCTGATAAGGTATTGCACTAAATTGAACATAAAACATCATGATCATTTAAAAACCTCTGCACACGACTGCCTTTGTGAGTATCAATCAACACAAATTTTCCCTGTTCTTGTGTTTGGGAGAAGGGGGATGCAGGGAATAATTTGATGACTGCCATCTCCAGTTATCTGATTCTTTGAGCTATGGTTTCTGTTTGTGGGATTTGTTGGTTTCTGTACATCGCTTTGCACATGCCCTTATCTGTTGGTAGCCTCTTGATACCTGTGCAGCATGTGAAATGGTCGGCTCCTGGTCACATGTCAAAACCTTCGAAAAGCACCCAAAAAGATGAAAAACACTATGGATAAGCACTAGCAACTGCATTATCAAACATTCCCTTATTATGCTTGCATGCAATTTTATTCAATATATTTGCCATTGCAACTTCTAAATTTCTTTGATTTTCTGCACCAGGGCTTGCACTTTGCACTTCACTTCAATTTTAGAAATAATTGACGCGAACTGTGAAAGTTTAAGGTTAACTAATATTTCTAAGTCTTATAAAAGCTTAAAAATATCTGAATCAGTTTTGGATAGCTATACCATGAAGAGGGATTGCACTCCTAGAGCCAATTCTTTCATGTGAATTTTGTTCTTAGCAATGCATCTTCATTGTCGCGTCTCAAACAGCTGACATGAGTTTCATTATTATCTTTTACGCTTAATGCTCCACTTTGCTCAAGTTTTGATCACTATCGTCCTGGAACATTGCCTAAACCAATTGAATTTACATTCCAGCAATGACATGTTGTAGCAACTTCCTAAATTCTAATACCATTACCTACATGGAGCATAATTTTGTGATTGACTTTGTTGTTGTCTTGGGTTGTGAAATAAAAGATAATTCTAAAACAGTTTCAGTTGTAAGTGTCCAAATATCTTCTCTGCTTCTGCCATTTTGCGCTATTTTCTTTTCTATATGAGAAATAAAGTCACTGTTTTTGGTACCAGAACCTGTTTCCTGGCCTTGCATAATGTCGGATCAGATGGAAATATTAGCTTTTAAGATCCTCAGATGATGATGTGACAGGCTCAGTTTAACTCCCGTGAACTCTTCCTCTTTTGTGAAATGAATCATCTTGTTTCTGAAATGCTAGTCCGGCAACAGGGAGTCATACTGTAACGAAAAAAATATCCAAAGCAATTTCAGTTTCAAGGATACCTTTTGTTTATCTATTTATGTATTTTGTAAAACTTTGGATGTATGGATCTATGCTCCTTAACTTTATTTTATGCTTATTGTCAAATAATTCATTTCAACTTGTTTGTGTCTTTATGAAGGTGATGGCTTTACTGGGTGACATAGGTTAGAGAATTTGGTTTCAGTTTTTCCTGATAACTAGAACCTTGATGAATGGTGCAGGTTAAGCCACCTGACCAGTATTGACCTATGTGATGCAATAAATTCCACAATGTATCAGACTCTGTCCCATATTATCGTGGTTGAATGCTCTTCACTGAATTGACATGTATTAAATGAAAGGCAGATAGGTTTTAAAGTGATAACTACAATACTTAAAATAGTTGTTTTCTTTTCTTATTATATGCCATTCAAGGAATCTAATCTTTATTATCACTTGTTTTAGTACATTATCTTTCGGCGTGGGATTGGAATTGATAAAACAACTGATTATTTTGTCCTGGAGAAAGTGGACATGCTCATTGGACGTCTTTGGGGATCTCTTTTAAGAGTAACTCGGTAAGCAATCTCCTGCCCATGATGTAAAAACTTAATTGTATCTAAGATATGACTGGACATAATTTTAGGGAGTCGAGATCTAAAATAGTTTGCATCTTTTTATATGCAAATGCATGAATGGTATTTACCCATATCAAATGAAATTAAAAAAATATCATTTTCTTAACAAGCTTTAATTGTTACCAGCAGCACTGTTGATCAAATAGCATGGACATATGCAATTGTTTGCCATTAATGTTCCTAAACTTGAAGTGACTGATTAAAAAGGGATATACAGCATGTGATTTACTTTCAATGAGAATACTGTTCCCTTCATGATTGGCAATCTAAATTGTTTTATTCATTCCTTTCCTTTTTTATTTCTTTCTGGGTTTTATGGTGCTTGCAGGCTAGACAAAATTTTCGCAAGAAAGCCAAGGGCGCATAAGAAAGATTTAAAGAAGAACGATGACCTTAACTCCGAAGAAGATCAGGATGATTTATTTGTCGAAAGAATCCGACTGGAAAAAATGGATTTAAGGTTATGTCATGTTTTATTAAAGAAATCTCTCTCTCTCTCTTTCTGTTTCTCTTCCACTCTCATGAACAGAAGTTTGAGAAAAGTGAAACTAAATGATCAGTACCTAGGAGTGTATTACATCTTTTCCGCATCATGTATTTTTTAATCTCTTTACTGACTCAAATATCAGTTAATTTCAATATAAATTGTAATTTAGTTCTGCAAGTATACTAAGTTGAGCCAAAAACAACATTCTGGTCAAGATGCTGGAATTTAAGCAAAAGTTGGAACCTTGAAAATCTTACACTAGATCTGTGTGTTGTTATAGGACCTTAATCATGGTTGCATTTATATTATCTAATAAGTTACTATGTCTTTTTTTGGGACAAAGTGGCAAAAAATGTTATAATGAATGACAAAAGGCATGTATTTTAGTTTTATACACTCAATGTCACAAACACCTGAGAAATGTGCTTTTTAAGTTGCATGTATTGAATCTCTTCTGGTTATCTTATGCCATGACATTCCTACTTCTACTTTGTCTCCTCCAGTGTTAAAAATTTGCTGAGACAGACTACAATACAAGAGCCTACATTTGATAGGATTATAGTCGTTTACAGGTTTGCTTATTCTCATTTATCAAGAAAATTATCAAAGGTGTGCTTCATATTATCCTTTAGGACCTGCATTCCTAAAAATCCTAGTTTTCACTTCGATATTTCATTTCATCATCTTTTAGACCTCTGTTAAGAAACCATTAAGGATCCAATTTGCAACTAACACTTGCACACACGTGCACATGCGCGCGCGCGCGCACACAATGTTATAAGGCAGAACATTTACCATAAATATCAAGGATGCTCATTAAGGATCTTTCCTTGTTATATGAAATCACGTAACTGTTTTTTTTTTTTATTATTAATCATGATATTTTTTTTTTATTATTATTAATCATGATATCTAATTTATTGACATGAATGGCAATTTTCCAGGAGAGCAGCTCCAAAATCAAAAACAGAACGAGGGATATACGTGAAACATTTCAAAAACATTCCAATGGCTGATTTGGAAATAGTTCTTGTGAGATATTAACTGCTTTCTGCTTCTCTTAGTTTTAATATTACTTTCTATTTGTTGCCCCATATTCAAGACATCCACTTTTGACTTCATGTTGAAACATCATTTCCTTTTTCAACAGCCTGAAAAGAAAAACCCAGGGTTAACTCCAATGGACTGGGTCAAGTTCCTGGTTTCTGCTGTAGTTGGGCTGGTGAGTTTTATGAATGAAGTTGCTTCAGTTGACTGCACTCTGGCTTTCAATCATTTTGTTCAAATGCACTCAACGTGTCTTTCTTTGCAGGTTGCTGTGTCTGGTTCAGTTGAGATGCCTAAGGCTGATCTTTGGGTCATTTTTGCTGTCCTTTCCACAGTTGTTGGTTACTGTGCTAAAACATACTTCACGTTAAGTCTCCCTCCCTCTCCCTCCCTCTCTCTCTATTCACTTTCTTCACCTTTTTAAATTCCTAGAATGTCCTTATGTGTTAATTTTTATCACTTTGCATGTGGCAAATTGGTTGTGCATCTAATGAATGGTTCGCTGGAAGATTTAGATTGCATTCTGCACATTCCTTGTTACATGTTATCATCCTTCTTTTCTTTCTTTGATTTCCCCTTTTCTTTTGGTTCTTACGGTGGCAAGAGCAGGACTCAAACTTGAGACCTGCCCACTGATGCGGGCCCGCTTAATAGATTTTTTAGGAGTGCATATTTTAGAAAGAAATGTTAACTTCAATTTTGTTATTTTAGTTTCCTTTTGGTTTTCCTATTTTATTTGTTTGGGTGCCGCACCATACCTAGATTGGCAGTTTTAAATGTTGAACATTGAAAGAAAAATTGAGATTTCTCTCAGAGAGGGGCGTCTCTAGTTTGTGATCTTGTTGGTGGTTCTACATCTCCCACTCTCCCAAATTTGATAAGGGTGAGTACCCTTTAGCTAAATGCCCACTGGTGGTATAATCTTATTTTGCTGTCCCATAACTGCTATTATGACCTATGCAGAATTTCATAAGGATTTGCAACAGTTTAAACCCGTGACTCAGCTTGCCAATTTAATTCAAATTGCTATTTTACCCTTGGCGTTTCATTTATGGAATGCTTTTGGGAGTGCACATAATTTGGTGTATGCACTCTGGCTGGAGGGGATTGACTTGTTGCAAATTCCCTCATTGATGCAATGCCAGGCTTGTGTTTATTCGGATAAGGCAATTTCTTTTTTCAGATTTTATACTCACCTTCACCTAATTTTTGCTGTTATTGTCGCTTCCCATTTCAAGATTATGTTTTCTTAGCTTGTCTCTCTCGTGGTGTGTTTCTTGATTTAAATGTCCTTCATTCCTTTCTTTTATTCCTTGAGTTTTTTCTTTTGCCAGTAATGACTGATGTGGCTATCGTTTTTTCAACTACATGCAGATTTCAGCAAAATATGGCTTCATATCAGAACTTAATAACACAGTCCATGTATGATAAACAACTAGATAGTGGAAAGGGCACTCTTCTTCACCTGTGTGATGATGTGATTCAACAGGAAGTGAGTTTCATACAACATGTTCACTTTTTTGCTCTTTGCAATAATTTCATTTTTGTTTTATTCAATGAGCTATATAATGTGTACAATGGTTCTACTCTCTTTTGAAGGAGATAGCTGTAACTATTCATAACATGCAGTTGACTAATTAATTTGTTTTTTGGTTATCCCTTTAAAATAACATTTCTTGTTCAGAGTTGGGAGAGGGAGTGGGAGTGGGGGAAAGGAGACTGGAGATTTATTCGTAATCAAGATTCAAACTATCACCTTTTCATTTACAAATTCTCAATTTTTTCATGTGGATGTGCTGTTTTAGTAGGATTAGATTATAATGATGCAATTACCTTTATCAGGCTTCTTGTGCTTCATATTCACTCATTTTAGATTCTGAGCATGTTTCTCGCTCATCATATATACAGATCTAGACGAGTCTTCTGTATGAATGTAGATGAAAGAAATGCCATTTTTTTTTAAAAAAAAAGTGAGAACCAAATTGATACTGAAGCGAGAATATTTGCAACCTGTGAACCCCATTTCTGTGAGGACAGAGAGTATACTCCAGAAATATTGAGGAATTGCTTCTGAAGATTTTTATGAAGTAATTGCTATCTTATATGTGAACAACATCCAGGATTGGGGATTGTCTTATAGTTAACTATGCACCAACAGATGCTTAAATTAACTCATTTTTTAGGTCAAAGAGGTTGTCATGTCCTTCTTTATATTGATGGAACAGGGCAAAGCTACTAGGCAGGTATGGACCACTCCATCCTCTTTCTTTCTTTTTTTTATTGCTCTTGATTATTGGAGGACAGAATCTTCCCTGCACCATTTTTTAGGTATAACTTTGTTATACTGTGAAACAGGATTTGGATTTGCGTTGTGAGCAACTGATTAAAGAAGAGTTTGGTGAGAGCTGTAATTTTGATGTGGATGATGCAGTTGAAAAGTTGGAGAAGCTGGGCATCGTTTCTCGGGTAAGAAACAGTTCTCCTGACTGAACTTGGTAGATCTAAATTGGAATTTGCAAATTTATCTTAGCTAAAATGAAAACTTTTCCGTGCACACGCTTACAACTGACGTTGACATCACTCACATATAGACATCCTATAAGGATCAGTTGGATAAGCAGGGCTTTTTTGCATCATCTGAATAAGCTGTTAAAAGATCCTGTTACCCAACCAAAGTCTTTCAATTTGTTGAGCCTGCAGATGGTTTTTATGGAGTTATACTAAAACATAGGACCATAGGGTAATGGACCTATATATATGAAAGATGATTGGATCAAAAGTTCCATTTGGTCAAGCATCAAACTGGACATGGTGCATTTGGAAGACACCTTTTTTAAAATCATGCACGCTAACAATGTCACGTCTAGTAATTTTTTGAATTTTAGAACATTTTTGCTATTGGATAAACCTACTCCTTGGACCAGGCATGAATTTTCTATGCTATCTTCTGTGTGCGCAAGTTGCTATCGGTTTCTTTTGATCAGGAAGTTAATTTTTGAATACAGGATTCTCTTGGACGATATTTTTGTGTTTCGCTAAGACGTGCTAATGAGATTATTGGCACCACAACTGAAGAGCTCGTTCTCAAGGCACAGCAGGGTGTTATGACTAATCCTTGATGCTGTCCGTGGAAAGATGCGTTTTCCTATCCACCACCTGTTTCAATCCAGCCTCTTTCTAGGTCTAATAGCTCAAATAGTTATCTGCAGTTGTCAGCTGTGCTTACAAGCATCGCAGGTCAGAACTTGGATGTCCTATTTTACTTGACTGCTTTCCACGCTATTTCGAGCTCCAGTTTCCTTTTTCATCAATGCAAGTTAGAGACGCGAACCGAAGAACTCCTCTGGGGAGGGAGGACATGGGGTGCCAGTGGTGCCTGGAGCTCATTGGCGCTTCAGTTCTGTTAATATTTGTAAATGTTGAATGCATGCGACTTCTCAAATCCCGAGGAAGGAAGTTTTTGCACTTGGTTTCGGCTTTTGTTGAAGGCTATTTATACTTGCTCACAAAACCATTGTGGGCTTAAATACTTTCATGGTGCTTGGTTATTGTCTTCGCGGCCATCTGCATATAATTCAAGTAAAAGATGAACGAAATTTCCTTCTAAGTTTGGTCTTTCCTTTTATTACATTTGGGTATCGGAAAAACTGAATATGGCACAAAATTCATCATCAATTGATCTGAAACGCCAAATATTTATCCTTGTCATCCGAGAATAATCGGTGAAAAAAATGATTTACTAACAAATTTTTACACTGAATTTTCAGACATATAATCAGAAATTTGTTTAACTTTTTTTCGAATATAGGATTGTTGTTCAACAGAGTGTAACACGCATCAAGCAAAATCATGTAGTAAAACACTAGTCATGAGTGGTCGTTACTAAATCCGGTTGCAATATATATATATATATATATAGATAGATAGGATATTTCGAGTCAGGTTACGCTTATCGTATTATATCGTGAGAACAGAGCTTGCAAAACGCAGCTATTCCCTCAAACTATAGACCATTTTCACGTTACCAGCTAAACCACCAAGATAGTTAAGTACCAAATATCTAATCTAATGTTACGACAGAATCCTCAAAACAAAAGGGACAAGTGGCCGGCAAACATTTTCCCGCCGAAGAGAGCGGGCGTTGGCATTCATTCTCCAACCCCTTAGATTTAAAGATATATAATTAATTAAGGCATTCGTTTATCAAATAGAATATATTGTTTATCTCTAATCATAGTCATAATGGGGAAGAAGAAGAAGAAAGACATAATACACTTGGAGAAGGAATCTGTGATTCCAATTCTCAAGCACAAGCTTATTGCTGCCTTAGCAAACCGCATTAGTATTGGTCTGTTTAATTCAATTTCCCATCTTTTTTTTTCCTTATCAATGCAATGCATGGATGCATGGATTCCAATTTGGGTTGGTTCATTCACAGAACGTAGCAGATCTGATGTTGATGAGTTCCTGAAGCTCTGCCAGAGAGTTGAATACACAATTAGAGCTTGGTACCTTCTGCAATTTGAAGATCTCATGGTAACATTATTAATTGGTGAATATGTTATAGAACTCAAATCTTTAGTTTGTTTCTCTAAAGAAATTTGCCTTTGGTGATCAGCGATTGTATTCCTTCTTTGAGCCTAATCATGGTGCTAAAAAACTGGAGCAGCAGAATCTCACTCCTGAAGAAATTGATGTTTTTGAACATAATTTCTTAGCCTCCTTATTTCAGGTGTGTATTGCCCGCAACTACACTTCAAAGATTTAAGAACAAAAAACAGAAAATGGCACGATTCCAAACCGGCGTCCAGGGCACTTTCCCACCTCTTTCTAGCAAAGAAAAATAATGTAAAAATCGTAACCAATACCTGAATCTAGCACGTACTTTTCATGATTTAGTTGTTTCTTTCTTGCAGGTGATGGAAAAGAGTAATTTCAAAATTGCAACTGATGAGGAGATTGAAGTTGCACTCTCTGCACAATATCGGCTTAATCTACCAATTGTGGTTAATGAAAATAAGGTCCATCTGTGCTCCGGCCTCTTACGCACACATCTACACGTGGCTAGTTTAGAAGTTTGATGATATTGTAATGGCATTCTTGAATGCAGCTTGACAAGAGGCTTTTTACAAGTTACTTTGCAGCGCATCCTCAGGGTGACCTTCCATGCTTCGCTGATAAGGTAAATGCTAAATTCTGGCTTGAATATTTCTGAGATATAAGGGATTTTCATTCTCTTTCTTTAAATTTTTATGTTTGATGATTTCATTTTTTGAGTAAAGCAATTTTTTCCCACAACCTCACGACAAAGAATCATTGCTTATTTTTTCGTAGTTCATAATCTTTCGACGCGGCTTTGGAATTGATCATTTGAATAGTTACTTTATCATGCCGAAGATAAATACCATCATTTCCCGTTTCTGGAGATGTTTTCTAAAAGTAACAGGGTAAGTAGATGTTTGCTTGTATTATATGCAAGAAAACATTGATTTTCAAGCTTGGTTCTTTATTTTCCCTAATACGAACTTTAATTTTCTGTTTGTAGGTTAAAAAGACTTTTCTTCAGAAAGCGAAATGCGCATATTACCGAAGTTCCAAAATCTATTGAAATCAGCATGGATGACAGTGATGAAGGTTTATATGTTGAACGAATCCGCATCGAGAAAATAAAACTCAGGTTAAGAACTGGAAGTTAAGTCTGAATTTGATTTATCAATCGGTTTAAGTTATTTGCAACCGGGACTCTTCATGTGCTTCTATTTTTCATATTTTTGGCTAATATCTGAAGCAATAACATAATATAAACATTCTAAATAAATTCTGAGAAGCAAGAAGGAATATGCAACAGAAGCTACCTTGGGCTTATATATTGTTCTATCTGTATTCTCTCGGTAGTTATGCTAACATTGGATGGCACAAGGTGCAGTGGCATTTTGTTTTCCTTAATCTGTGTAATAATAGATGAAGTGAGGATTCTATTTCAGTTATACCCATTAATGGATATAAATAAATGCGTTGTGATTGCTGAATCTTCTGAACATTTAAGAGAATGAATGAACGATTGCTCTGATCGCCTGGAAGGAGCACATATTTTGCTGAAGTTACTTTCTAGATTTCTGATGATTCTTGCTGATTTTTGTCATTTCTCTTCTTTTCCTGCAGCATATCTAATCTCCTGGGTAAGGTTACAATCCAAGAACCTACATTTGATCGAATAATTGTTGTTTACAGGTGTATTCATCATATACATTCTTTCTCCTGTTTTGTTTGTTCAATTCTGAGCAATGGTCAGGGTGGTTGTACAGAACCATATTCCTCAGTTACTAATAATCAATTTGCGCTGTTTCTCATTGTTAGTGTGAGCATGAGAAGTAAGAACGAGAAAATCATTCTTACATAACTAGTAAATTAGGACTAGCATGAAGATTTTGTTTATCCTAATTAGTTCACTTAATTTACGTTCTTCTATTACAGTTTTAAGAGAGCATGAAGAATGAATCATTGTTGTTTAAAAGAACGTAAATCTGCAGGCGAGCGAGTGCCAAAAAAGAAATAGCACGGAATATTTATGTGAAGCATTTTAAGAGTATTCCAATGGCTGATATGGAGATAGTACTTGTGAGTTCCCTGTTCACTTGCAGTATTTTTGTTATCATCATCATTGTCATCGTATTTGTTTGGGGGGCGGGGGCGGGGGCGGTGGGAGGGGGCTAGGAGCTTCTCAGAAATGTTTCTGAATATTGACCTTGTGCTGGAACTCTCCTTTAACAGCCAGAAAAGAAGAATCCTGGTTTAACTCCAGTGGATTGGGTTAAGTTCATTGTTTCTGCTGTGATTGGACTGGTCAGTCTTAGCATATCCGTGAATTGAATGAATACCCTTTTCTTTGTTTTGACCTTCTGGTCACGTTAGCCTTGCGTTCTTTTTTTCATTTTGCAGATTACTGTAATTGGTTCGCTTAGCAATCCTAAAGCTGATATCCGGGTGATTCTCGCTATCCTGACATCAGTGGTTGGTTACTGTGTTAAAACATACTTCACGTTAAGTGTCTTCTTCTTTATAATCCTTGTCATTCTTGTAGTCATAGAGAATCGGTATCCATACAGAATTTCTACTAAGCAAGCATTCAGTAAAAATGTTATGTGCTGAGGCAATCTCTCATCCGATAGGCATGGGAGGAATTTATTTAGAATTCTTGCCCATAATGCTTATTGACCTTACTTTACAGTGGGACTTTCTCAGAGACAGAAGGAACATTGAAGAACGACTAGGGTGGTCAACTGATTAGGAAATATCTGGTGCAATAGGATCTATGCCATACATTCATTCCAAGGCCATGAGCAATTTAGTTATGAAGGCTAACCTTTTTAGTTTCCTGCAGATTCCAGAATAACTTGGTTTCATATCAGAGCTTAATCACACAGTCTGTGTATGACAAACAACTGGACAGTGGAAGGGGTACTCTTCTTCACTTGTGTGATGATGTGATTCAACAGGAAGTAAGTTTTTGGCTAATCAATTAATAATTTATATCCAAATTTACCAAGTCGTAATTTCTGAAAGATTCTAGTACGTTTAGTCTTTGAGTTTTGAATCTTTGTGCACAACTAAAATTTTCAAGAGCTCTGATCTCAATGGAAATTGCACAGAACCAAAAAACTTATCATTCTGCCACCTTTCTTGTGCAAAGACAGCAGCATTCTTGTTGAAAATTATTTTACAACAATAACTAGCAGTTTTGAAAAACAATGGTTAGGTTCTATATAATGCTAACAGAACCCAATAATTTGAATGTGCAGGTAAAAGAGGTGATTGTTTCATTCTTTATCTTGATGGTACAAGGAAAAGCCACTAGACAGGTACAGATTACCTTACAGTAGATTGTTTCCTCTCCTTGCTTTTATGATCTCTGTATGTTGTGAGATTCCTTAGAGCAGGGCGTTGCTGGTTCATAACTTTGCATTGATCTGAAATAGGAACTTGACCAGCGTTGTGAAGAACTCATTACTGAAGAATTCAATGAAAAATGTAATTTCGATGTGGATGATGCGCTTCAAAAGTTGCAGAAGTTAGGAATTGTTGCTAAGGTGAACTTTTTTTTTTTGTTTTCAAATTAGTTGAGACATCATTCTATCAGTGCGTTTCCCAGATATAATTTTCGGTAATTCAATAATTGACAAGAGAAAGTTGAACTCAGGATCCTGCCGGAAAGTACGCATGCACAGACTTGAAGCATGCTAATGAGATAATCGGAACCACAACAGAGGAGTTGGTGCTTAAAGCCAACCAAGGTGATAGCAGTTTTGGACGCTGAGGCGGAAGTGAAGCTCTTCTGATATTTGAGAAATCTAAAGAATCGATGTACTAGGCTAGCTACCTGATCATTTGGCTCACAAGTTTCTTCATGCATGCCAAACTCAGGTGCCAACTTTGGCGTCCTTTTTTCCTTGGGGGGTTTAAAAACTTCCCTAAACATTAAAATGAATGTTTCATACTTTAGGCATTAAAAAGAAACGAAAGGAAAACCAGAAATCTCCATGGCAGTCAAGTTTGAATTTGAGCTTCAAATACCATACAGCGGTTTCTTCCGACCACCATACTAGTTAGGATAGCCAGCACCGGAAGCATGATTCTCTTCAGATTGTTTTCGATGTATGTGAGGTGGTTGAATTGGCAAGATGGAAATGGTGTCAACTTTTCTAAGTGTGCTTGAATTTCCAGATCTCATTAAATGATTATAAACAAAGGGGATGAAAATATTTCAGCAAACCCACCACACAGAGCTATGTGTGCATAATTCATCACAAGAAATGATTTTAGTTGAGCACTAACCAACCACATGCTATCAATTGACTTGTACCAATTGAAAAAAAGACAATCCATTCCTTCATACTATGACCATTCTGTAAAGACAAGAACTCTGTACAATGCTCCCATTTGTGTACCTCGCGTCACAGTTGAAGGTTCCGTATGCTTTACTACCTCAAAAGGCTGTGAAGTTTTCTGCAAAAAAATAAAAAAGGATGGTGATTTTTTTTCAATAGGTTAAGGGGATGAAAATCAAGAGTGTTCAAACTACTTGGAGTACAGAAAAATATTAAAGCGATGAGATCAAGAACACCATACCCAACATTAATTCTGGAGATGATCGTCGAACCATAATCCAGGCAACAAAAGTTCGAAGGGAGCGTCACCTGTAAACAACCCAAACCAAAATCTGACACGAGGTTAATCCTAGATTTTAGTTCCCGAGACTTTGATGCATGCCTGGTAGAATCAGAAAATCTTGGATTTGTCATCATTGCAGAAGGCTTGGTTTAAAATAAAAAAAAAGCACCCGATGGACAAAAAAATCAAGAAAGTGACTCACCTCAAGATATGTGTGATGCCCCATATCCCACATGCGTTGTGAGGAATTTGAATGGTATATAAATAAGCACCTATGCACAATACTGAGTTGGCTTAATGGAGTCTAGTCAGTCTAGGATTCTATAGGTGGCTCTCACCCCCTCTGAGGGTGTATAGCACTTTGTCCTAATTCTGTCAGGTATAAGCAGCAGCAATGTCTGGCTGTCTGCCCATCTCCCTCCCGTGTTGGAAGCCTGAGATCCTTTCAGGAATTGCTGTTACAGTTTCTCCAGGTCCCACTTCAGAGATGGCAGCACTGAAAGTAAGTCAACTGTGCTTCAGGATTTTATCTATTCCAGTTTCTCAAGAACCTGCTTCATCGATGGCAACACTGATTGTAACTGAGTCTGCAGTGCATCTTGAAGCAAGCTTCATGGTTTTAGTTGTTTCAGTTTTTCAAGGACCTGCTTCATGGATGGGCGCACTGAAAGTGAGTCTACCGTGCAGCTTGAAGCAAGCTTTAACATTCCCAACAAATTCTCATTAGGTCCTGTTTCCCACAGTTCTGGCGCGAAGAGCTCTGAGGAGCGTCTCTCCTTGATCAACAACTTGGCCCAAGCAACAATATTGAAACCGTTACCATACTCAGAAAATGATGGATCAAGAGACTTCTTCCCTGACATCAATTCCAACAACACAACCCCAAAGCTATAAACATCTGACTTGTCAGATACCCTGCACGTGGTTGCATATTCTGGTGCAACATACCCAAATGTGCCTGCTACATCAGTAGTGGCATGGGTCTGAGAAACTTCTAAAAGTTTGGCCAACCCAAAGTCAGACAGATAGGCGTTAAGCTCCTCATCCAACAGGATGTTACTAGGCTTGATGTCACGATGAAGAATGCGGGGTGCGCATGAGTAGTGGAGGTAGGCTAGAGCTTGTGCAATATCAAGAGCTATCTTGTGAATCACTGGCCACTGTACATTTGTGTCTGGCCTGTCATGTATGAAGGTTTCAAGGTTTCCACCAGAAAGATAGTTGTAAATTAAGAACATTTCAGCCTCTGCCACATAATATCCAATCAGAGTCACAAGGTTCTTGTGTCGAATTCTGCCCAATGTTATGATCTCTGCATCAAACTGTTGAATGCCTTGAAATCTGCCAATGGAGAGCCTCTTTACGGCTATGAAGTAACCTGGGACCAATTCAGCTTTGTAAGTTGACCCAAAGCCACCTGTACCTATCAGGTTTCTCATACTGAAATTCCCAGTAGCTCTGACCACACTATCATAAGTCAATTCAGCCGGAGCATCTGCAAAAGTCACAACTACTTTTCCCCTCAAGCTAGAGAGTCTCCAAGACTTTTTCTTGCCATAAAAACTGAACAAAACTACAACCAATGATACACAGAGTACAACTGAAGCAGAAGTCACCACTGCAATCAAAAAGGATTTCTTTCTGTGATTGCGCCATTTTCCATCTCCATGTGACAGCTGAACCTCTCCAGGTGGTGTGTTGGAGGATTGATCCAAGCACTTATCCAAAAAAATATTCCCTCTAAACCAATCACAATCAATTGGGTGTTGAAGGTGGGGTATATGACCAGAGAGGTTATTGAAAGAAACGTTTAGGACAACGAGACTGGAAATATTCGAGAAAGGTGGAGGTATCTCCCCAGAAAGATCATTGTTATTGAGTAACACAATCTCCAGGTTCTTAGCGCTCGTCAAACTCACAGGTATAGATCCTGTTACAGCATTATGAGAAAGATCCAAAACTGTAAGAGAGGACAATTGACCGAATTCAGATGGAATTTCTCCTGTTAAATTGTTCATTCCAAGAAGAACTGATTTCAGAAACTTCAAATTTCCCAACTCATTAGGAAGAGAACCAGAGAGTCTGTTTCTTCTCAAGTCTAAACATCGAAGCATTCTCAAGTTGCCAATACTGGGAGCTAGAAAACCACTGATCTCATTATCTGCTGCTTCAAATTCCCTTAATGGTAGACAATTGAGAAGCATATCTGGTATCTCACCTGACATATGGTTCGTACTCAAGTTAACAGAGAAACTCAGCAGATCATTACAGTTTGAAACTAGTTTACCAGGAAGAGACCCGGTAAACCCGTTACTACTCAGTAACAATCTGTATGAAGTTCTATTTTTACTCACCAAGAATTCTTCTCCCACCGAGAACAAAGGCAATGAACCGACAAAATGATTCCAACTGAAATCATGGACAATCACGAAGTCTGCACCGGCCATGGACCCCAAAAGGGTATGGGAACCCCAAAAAGGAATGTTAGCGTATGCAATCTGTATATCCTCCACATAAAAAAAATTAGGATCTTGACCATAAGAGATTATGCTAGTATCACAACTGCCCTTTCCAAAAGTTGGAACAGCACCGGATATGTTATTCTGACTAACATTGAAATAAATCATGCAAGGAACTTGCAGCTGCATAGGCAGGTCACCAGTCAAATAATTAGAACTCAGATCCAAGAAAGTAAGGTTCTTGCACATCACCAGCCCCTTTGGCACAACACCTCTGAGAGAATTCTGCCCCAAATGCAAAACTCTCAGCGAGCACGAGTCGCTCCAATTGTCAGGCAGCCGCCCATCAAGATTGGCCCTAGGCGCCCACAAAATCTGCAAACTCGGAAGCATCAACACCTCCTGAGGAACACCCCCTTCAAAAGCATTGAATTCTAATCTAAAACCATCCAAGCTACCACCAGTCCCCGCATTATCACCAACAAAATTACTTGAATTAGTCAATACAAGAACAGACAGTTTCCTGCAATAACCCAACTCCTTGGGGATGGTCTGAGTCAAACTGTTAGTAGAAACATCAAGAACACGAAGTTCCGGAAGCTGACCTATCTCTGCTGGAATGGGACCTTGTAGAATGTTCCCATCAAGCAACAAAGTCCTCAAGTTCTTGCAATGACCAATATCCTTTGGAATATTATTTTCCAAGAGATTATTAGAAAGCTTCAAGTGCCTTAAAAACAAGCACTTACTTGAACTAACAAGTTGCATTCCACCAGTCAGCCTATTATTCGACAAATCAATAACTCTCAACTTTCCAAAACCAATCAAAGTAGCAGGGATATCACCAGTGAAAGAATTAAAAGACAAATTAAGGAAGCGAAGAGAGTGAAGGTCAGTGCTTATCTGTTGAGGAATCTTGCCCGAAAAATTGTTCCCTTGAAGCTCCAAAACCTCCAAGAAGCTCAGCTTGGCGATACTACCAGCTGGGATCTCACCGGAAAAACAGTTGTGAGAAAGGACAAGAGTTCGCAGGTAGGGCAAGTTTTGGATGGACTCCGGCAGAGTTCCAGAAAGGCGAGTAGTGGAAGTGCCAGAGAAGTTCAAAGCTATAACTACTACTTCTGTAGTAGTGTTAGAAGATTTTTGACAGGTGACACCATACCAGGTGCAGTAATCAGGGTTGGTAGTCAGGTTCCAGGAGGAGAGAAGATTTGAAGGGTCCCCGAGAATTGAATTCTTGAAACTTAAGAGAGTACCACTAGCTGAGTCATTAAAAGAGAGAGCTTCAGCTGAAAATGTTGCTGCTAAGCCACCAACCAAGAGAAACCAGGCTGCTGCTGCTGCTACTACCATTGTTGACTTTTGAATGATTTTACAGATTTGAAGAAGAGATGGGATGGGATTGATTGTTGGATGGATCTAGAAGAAGTGGGGAGCCGGGGAGAGCAAGATGATGAAGAAGAAGAACTCTAGTCTACTCCCTTCTTCGCAGGAACAAGACAAGAAAAGCCGGCGTAAGCCACGGGGTTGGCTTTAGTTTTGTTTCTGTACTTTAATACCTTGTTTTCTTGTCTTTGCTTTGTCACCCGACATGCATCGCTACCATCTCCTAATTTGAAATTGGTCAAAAAAAAGTTTCAAAAAGAAAATTTCAATAGCCTTTGGATTTGGATAATCAATCCCATTTATATCCTCACTACTGTTTAATTAATCGCTGGTTTTAAAAAAATAACCATAGACGTTAGGGTTGAAGTAGAAGTTCTTTTTTAACAATAATAAAATATTTTTTATTTAGAAATATATTAAAATTTATTTTTTAATTTTTTAAAATTTATTTTAACACCGACATATATTATATATGATATAAAAAAATAATTTAAAATTAAAAAATTAAATTTTTTGTATGTGAGTAATTAGATAATGCAGGAGTAATTGATACGGGCAAATTATTAGAGATGATGACATGTACGACAAAATCCATAGCACCTCAGTCATAGAATTTGATCAATGTTCATATCAAGGTCTTCAATTCTATTTGCAATTTTGCACTCATTGATACTTGCAATTTGTTTGTTTGTTTTCCTATCAATTCTCTGTTTGTCACTCACAGGACAGGACTGCATGCAAGTCGTCGATAGGCAGTGAGGAACGGCACCTGGAAAAAGCTCCTGGTTTTGTCTCTGTTTCATTCTGCTCTTTATGAGGCCATAGCTTCAATAAACAATGATGGTAGCCAAGGAGGTGCTGTCGTCTACTTTTTTATTTTTTATTTTAAAATTTATATTTATTTTTTAAAATTTTTGATACAATTGTTGCGGATCTTCCTAGCTAAACTCTTGTTGAGGTAGGAATTGAGCAAATGTTCTTGTGTTTGCTGTAAGGCTATTTATTGTAATTGTGATTGTTTTTCTTGTTAAAATATATTAAAATAATATTTTTTTATTTTTTAAAAGTTACTTTTAAAATTCATGCATTAAAATGATTCTATATATATATATATATATATATATATATATATATATATTAAAAAAAAATGGATTGACTTGCGTTTCCAAAGAAACTTGTAATGGTACGGCGGTATTTTTTTATTTAAAATATATTAAAATTATTTTTTTATTTTTAAAATCAAGATATAAAAATCATAAACAAAACAAAGAAAAATTCAAATTTTTCTAAGAAAAATTAATTTTTAAAACAGCTTTCAAAAGCACGAATTTTCTGCGTTCAAATCATCCATAAGTGTACTCAAAATGTTCCTCCTTGTTTGCATTATAAATCATCATCTTACGTGAAGAAGAGAGAGAGAGAGAGAGAGAGAGAGAGAGAGAGCATCTGGAGAGGCTTTGGCAGTTAAGAAATAGATGCGATTGAGCGTCGAGATGTCTGCGTATGAAAGGACTTTCTGTGACTGTGATTTATCCTTGACTGGAAGGAAGCCTGTTGGATCGAAATGATTGCAGCTATCCTGCCTTCCTTTTCATTTGACTATTTGAGTCCCTCTTCCCAATAAAAACTCTGTGGCTTCAAGGTATTTTCTGTCTACTTTCATGGCTCCAAGAACTAAAATCTCACATTTTAACATTCTCATTCCTTTTTATTTTATTTCTATAAGTATTCACAATTTATTGTTTTCTTGCAGGTTTATTTCTTTTTCTTGCAGATTTGCACTCACGTTTATAGCTTTATAATAGATGGTTGGTTTACTGTAATTTTTTAAAAACTTTTATTTTATTTGATTATAATATTTTCTTATGCGAAGCCATCAAGCCTGTGAATCAGCCGGCAAGTGTTATTTTAGGTTGGTGCAGATTTTTTTATTTTATTTTTATAATTAAAAATTTTAATATTTAATATCAAGGACAAACAAACTTTATAATTTATTTTAACTTCTTTTCTTTGAAGTTATTTTAATCTCATAATTAAAGTTATAAATTTGACAAGTTAACTTGAATTAAATCAAATTATTTTTTTATTTGTTCTATAATGTTATCTCGGTCTTATGATCTGAGTCATAATTTTTGATAGATTGACTTAAATTGTTTTTTATATTTTTTATTGATTTTTTTAATTTTATTCTTCAATATTAGACTGATTGAAGATTGAGATTTGTAATTTATTTTGATTTGCTTTTTATGATGTTATTTTAGTTTTATAATCCGATTTATAGGTTTGACAGATTAACCCATGTTTTTTTTTGTTTTTTTTAATTGATTTTTTTTAAAAAATTAGATTGATTGAGAATTAAGTTTTATGATTTATTTTGATTTATTTTTTATATTGTTATCATAATCTCATAACTTGAATCGTAAATTTAACACAAGTTAATCCAATATATTATATGTTGATATTAAAAAAAATATTATCTTGAAATTATTTTAATCAAATTATATTTTTATAAATTATATATATTATTTTTAAACCCATAAAATTAACCATATTTTACTAAATAAACTCTCATATAATTTAACATTTAAACTTTTGTTTTCACATTCAAGAAAAATTTAACTCTACATGCGCGGGTTAATCATATCTAGTTATTAGTTAGTTAGAATAGCTAGCGGGAGTGAAGAAAATAGAGCAGTCGCTATACATAACGAGTACGAGCACTCCTCAGTTGGCTGTTGGAGAAGGCGCGAGAGAGAAGGTCGCGGGAAAATAAAAGATTGTGCATGGCATCTGGGTTTTGTCTTTTGTTTTGTCCTTGTGACTATACAAGGTAAAGTTCTTCACTTTTTCTTTGAAATTGTACATGGCATCTGGGTTTTGTTTGGTTTTGATGGAAGTAACTTCCTTTTTCTGAAAGATTTGAAAGAGATTATATGTGTAAGTTTTTGTTTTCATTTTCTAGCTTTATAAAAAATACTTTCTTCCTTAAAATTTATGATCTGAATTGGTTCTTGATTAGAAATCTAGCTTCTTTTTTTTTTTTTTGCCAGACTGAGTTTTGTAGTGGAGCAAATGGCAATAACACTGAACAATGGATTCCAGATGCTAATAATTGGCTTAGGTGTGAGGCGGATGGAAGGGAAAGAAATCAAAAACCTCGTTATTAATCCTATCAAGCTTGGCTACCGTCATTTTGATTGTGTTGGTACCTCTCTCCCTTACTCTTTCTTGTTTTTGATCACTTTTTTTTTCTGGGTTCATGGTTTGATCATCGTAGCTTTGAAAGTATAATAGCATTTTTGGGTTCTTGATTGATGAAATCCACATGGATTTTTGCTAGTTATCAATAGAGCTCCTGTCTTTGTGGAAAATGAGGAGCCTTTCTTGATATTATTGCTTTTTCTTAAGATAACTAGCATGTTTAGAAAATTTGAGACAATCGGTTTATTTGGTAAATTTTGCTTTGAGGAGTTTCTGTTTTGTGGTTGCAGCTGATCACAAGAGTGAAGCAATAATAGGGGAGGTGTTAGCCGAAGCTTTCAAAACAGGGCTTGCTAAGAGGGAGGATCTTTTCATTACTTCCAAGGTTCTTTCAAAACAGGGCTTGCTAAGAGGGAGGATCTTTTCATTACTTCCAAGGTTTAGTTTAATCACAGATTTTAACACTCGCATGATCTCATTCTGGTTTATTATTAAGTGATTATGCATAATGGTGGTTGTTTTTCTTGCTTTCCGCCTGGTTTTCAGCTATGGAATTCAGATCATGGACATGTTGTTGAGGCCTGCAAGGATAGTTTAAATAAGCTTTAGCTTGATTATATTGATCTTTACCTTGTACGCTTTGCAGTAGCCACAAAGCATGCTTGCGTGCAGCTTGATAATCTGATCAGCTGGAGGTTCTTATGATGAACATAGGAAATGGCTTCCAGAGCCGAGAAAGAGTTGCGATTAAGCATTGTCTATTTCATTGCTTGGACGGTGCTCATTCTGAACATGTTTTTTAAGGAGATTTGACACAGTCAATTTCCTGGGAAACATGGATAAAACAGTAACGAGGATTTTTCAACTTGCAGTTCTAGCTATCATAGAAATGGTTTTGCTGGCTCCTCTGCATAATATATGGGGAGGGGGGAATAAAAACAGATGGAAGACACGACATGTAAAGTGGGATCAATCTTTTACATTTTAAATATTTTTTATGTAAAAAACATATCGAGATAGCTTGTATATCCGGTATTTTTTTGGAAAAAAATACATATCCCGCGCGAATTAAATAATTAGTATATACAAAAACAAGGTTTTGAAGTATTTGATGCTCGGTTTATTTTGGTTAATTCGGGTTATTTTACTAAACAATTTCACATGAATAAACTGCAATGGAATCAAAAGTTTTCATTTCCCTGAAGCGAACCCAATTTCATTTTCATTGATCAAGTCAAAAAAATTAAAATTAAAATATCTCATGATTGAAAGCTTGTTCTTTCTAATGAGTTCGATCTTCAAAAAGAATAAAAGTAAAGGCTTGGGCCCATGAAATAAACTTCGTAGCTCCATCACTTCTTGGGTCGCATCGCCTGCAGGTCCAGTCCTTTTCAAAAACGATTTATGATATATTTCTTGCTTTTGGATTAAACATAAATATCCAGTAATTATGCATTATTTCTTGCTTTTCAAAAACGATTTATGATATATTTTTTATTTATGAACCCGCTGCATCGCAAATTTTATTTGTTAGTTATACTTGTTGTAAGGAGAAAATAGTTATGATGAATAAATAGAAGAAAATAAAAAAATATTACATAATTTAAATTATTTATTTGATATTTTTTTAATTATTTTAATGTGTTGGTGTCAAAAATAAATTTTAAAAAATATATTATTTTGATGTATTTTTATTTTTGCTTTAAAAAATAATAACCGATACCATAATACCAAACACAAGTAATAACTTCTATTTTTGCTATTAGATGCTTCTTAAAAGTGTTTTTAAATTAGAAAAATATTAAATTAATGAATTTTTTAATATTTTTTAATGTTCTTAATATACTAATATTAAAAATAAAAATATAAAATATAAAAAGTTTTATTTTAATATATTTTCAAATAAAAAAGTATTTCAAAAAATATTCTCCACCGAGATTTCAAATATCCTCCACGTTCAAGTAGGAGCAATGTCAACATAGCTGTCTGGTGGGGATAGCAACCCCACATCTCCACTTTCTTTTATTCTCTGTATAATTATTGTATATATACATAAGCTGACTCAGTACATCCGCATCCATAGACTCTCCTCTGCAGTACTATTATTTGCTTATTGTTTATAAATAAATGATAAAAATCTTGAGATTTATATAGTAGGTTTTGAATTTGAGTAGTTTATTTTTTATAAAAACTTGAGATAGCTGAGATTTTACTCGTTTATCTGAACCTGCAAAATATGTTTATCAAGGAATGAGGTTTTTTCGAATAAAAAAAAGAAGAAGAAGAATATACATGTATAAAACGTATTTTGTTGTATAAAATATAAATTCCATCGTAGCTGGTCTCTGGTCTAATCTAACCGAGGCATTTGTTATATTGTTGATATATTTATGAGAAAACCCAGATCTAACCCCTAACGTAAGATCCAATTATCTATCGAGTCTCAAACTTTTTTATTTTACCAATTTCATCCCCTATTTTATCACGATCTTTAATGTTAAAACTATTATTTAAGAAGTTTTTTTATTATTTTTTTTAAGTGGAAACACTAATCAAGCATATATATACATACGCGCAAAATTAGATTGAGATCGATAAAAATGGAAGCTGAAAACAACAACAAACAAAGAATGCATAATTATTAATGAACGAAAATAATTATAAATATGAACTCTTAATTTATAGATTTATTTTTTAAAAAAATAATAATTAAGTCTATTTTTTTATGAGGTTTATAAAACTTTTAATATGTTAAAAACACTATCTCAATTAAAAAAATAAAAATTTTAAAATAACATAGAAAATAAATATAGAAACTATGGCTCGAAACAAGATTTTCAAATCTAAAAATATAAGAATCGCAATAATATTTTTTTAATTATTATAAAAAAATAATATTTAGATATTCTTGTAAAAATTTAATTATAATCCAACAATTAAATAAAAATTTAAAAGTTTTTTGAGCTATATTATTATGGTCTAATACGATTAAATTTTTTTGGATTTGAGCTTATAATACCAGTCTATAAATACATCTATTAAATTATTTATGATAAATTTTTATTTAACTATAATATATTTACACTCACTGTTTAGAATCACCCATCTAGAAAAGCTCGACTAATAATTGCAAGTCTTGTCGCCAACAATGGATGGACGGATGGATGAATAACATTGATTGTTATGTTTGAAAGAAAACTGATAGATAAAATGAAAAGGGTTGTTTATGAATCCTGAATCTCGATGTTTGTCGTAGTTGTTGTAGCATAGTACTTGCAGACAGGCAGGCAGGCAGGAAAGATGGGATGAGATGAGGAGGGCATCCATGTACAGGGACTAACTAGGGCATACAAGATATATCTCTTATTACAACTTGCAGCAGCTAGCAGACACCAATTATACTGCTTTACAGCCCACACAAAAATAAACGACTACAGTTCTACTCCTACAGCAGCAGCAGCAGCAGCAGCAGCAATAATAATAACAATAACAATAATTTATTGTTATTATTATTATTATTGTTATTATTATCATAATAAATATATATCTCTCTCTCTCACTCTGTCTGTTTCTTATTCATCTTCATCGTCATCTTCTTTCCTTCTTCTTCTTCTTTTTTTTCTTGATATTATTAATTACGTCAAGACTTTTTTCAGTAAGAATATGGGGTTTTATTTATTCATTTAATTAAATATTCTTTGTTGTATATAATAAACAATTATTTGTGATTTAGACTTTTTAGAGTGATGGAGTTTCGTGTTTGAGTTTGGTAGTGAGGGTGAGGGTGAGGGAGTAATAGTAGGGAGTAGTAATAAACCACCTCTTCCCTGGTCGCGTTGTCGGCGCGAGGTCACTTTCTGTCGGCAATGTCTGTACTGTATCCAACGATGATTCTCAACTTTATTATTTATTAATATTATTTTTAAAGAGAAAAGGTACAGCAAGCTGCTGATTGGTTTCAGATTTTTCCTTGCTTAATCAGTCGCAGTTTGTTTGTCGTAGACCAGGCCTTGAAGCTGTGTTCATCTTCACAACTGGGGTTTGTTTCTTTCTTGTTTTTTTTTTATTATTTCTTTTGAGAATTTGTTGCTGGGAATGTGGGGTGATTTTTTATTTTGGTGATTGTGCTATTGGAACCCTGACTCAATTTGTCACTGGCAAATGAAGCTGAGGTTTCTGGGGATCTGGCTGCGTGATTTATCTGTGAATACAGGTTTGGAGATTTCAGATTTCCATTTATTTTCATGTCTTTCATTCTTTTTAATCTCAAGGAGTTTCAGTTTTGACACATTTCTCGTTTCTTTTGCTAGTCTGCTAAGTAGCATTTGTCTGTTCTCAATGAATTTGATAGCGTGTTTAATTTAATTAGTTAGGGTTAAACCATGTGATTAGAATACTGGAGATTTCCTCTCGAAGGTTACTATTTGTCATTAATGCATTTGTCTTTGCTTCCTTTACCTGGGATTCAACTTTTCGCGCAGCTCACTTATTTTAAACAGAAATTGTCTTTATGGTTGACTTGAAAGAAGATCTTTTTCAGGGACTAGATGGCTGTTTGACCAAACGAAATATCAATTCCTGCACCAATGTCGTTGCGTTATGTGTTTCTGTCATCCATGGTTATAAGGATTATTGAATGCTGCTTGTTTATGAGGTGGCATTTTCTTTTCTTCATTATTGCTTATCTGCCTTTCCTTTTCCAGGTTCCATGTATATTGTCTCATATTCGACTAAAACCTTACGGCATAGCTGAAGCGGTTCCCGTACCAGATGTCAAGGACTCTTGCAGCCATATTGGGAGGTGCTGCAGGAGTCATGGCATTGGTGGGGGTAGTTATTTTTCTTCTATGGTGCCTTTCTCACAAAAAGAGCGTGTCAAGAACTTCAGAGACAGGATCTTCTGAAACATCTGTTCAAGGTAATAGTTGCATCATACATCATTTAAGAGAGGCTCAAAAGCAAGTGATTAAATGTTAAATGTGGCTGTTCTTTCGATTACCTGCTGTAGGAAGGCATGCAGGGATTGAGTTGTCATTACAAGAAGCAAGGCGTTTTGAGATGGAAGAATTGTCTCTGGCCACGAAAGGTTTTAGTGAGAAAAATTTGATGGGGTTTGGAAAGTTTGGGGAGGTATATAAGGGTTTGCTTAATAATGGGATGGTTGTAGCCATCAAGAAGAGACCTGGAGCTCCTAGTCCAGAATTCGTTGATGAGGTAATCATCACTTGCTGAAAGAATTGAGTTTCAGTCTTTCGGATGAAAACATTCATTAATGAACGAGAACCATTTTCTTTTAAGTTTGGGTTCTCCCTATAATCGCTCCATTTTTCATTCATCATTAATGCTGCAATGAACGGTGGCAGGATTGTTTTGCTAGCTTAGCACACCAAATTTTCCGAGGAATGAATAATAAATGCAAATAATTATTACAGACATCATTTGAGCCTTTTGTTCCTCCTAATTTTTAAATTAACCTATGGCATGATAGTTTATGTCATAGCCTGGTTGTTTGCCTATATATAACTCCAGGCTTAATACAATAAAGCTTTTCTTCTCCAATTTATATGGATCTATCCTTTTCTGGGAATCTCAACTTCAATTGTGTGGTATGTCCGTTTGTTCTAGGAGCCTAAAACTAGCATATGAATTTCATCTATGCTGTCCTTGATTACTATTCATGTATCTCTATTATGTTATCTCTATTGTCACATTGTCGAAGTTTTGGTCTAACAAGACTGACTTCTCAAAAATCAGGTGCGCTACCTTTCACCTATTCAGCATCGGAATCTTGTGACTCTTTTGGGCTACTGCCAGGAAAATGACCTACAGTTTCTTGTATATGAGTATATCCCTAGTGGGAGCGTTTCCAATCACTTGTATGGTAACTCTCTATCCAGTCACCGCTTTTGCTTGTTTGATCTGTGTTGTATAGAATTTACTGAGCTATTATGTCTTCTATATTGTTCTTCTCCATTTAAGCATCCATGGGACATATAGCTAGAAATTATTTCACCTGGATTTTCTTCCATGCATTATCATGAGATGTGCGATGCTGCCACTTCAAACTGTTCTACTTGTCATCTTCTTCTTAGATCAATATATACAAACCCTGTATCCATAATAGTTGATTCTCATTTATAATAAAGTCCTGGTGTTTTTGTTTGCAGGACCTAGTCAAACTTTGGATGGGAAGCTTGAATTCAAGCATAGGCTCTCAATCGCTCTAGGGGCTGCTAAAGGTGATCCTTTGCAAAATCAGTCAGCATTTTGGCTTTCCTGGTATCAGTTTTTCTTTCCTTTAGATATAATGCCAAGTTCAGTATAAAAAATAGAGAGAGAGGGGAGGGGGGAGAAAAGAAAAGGAATATTAATATTGGTTTCACAAAATACTTTAGAGTTTGGTAAGACTTCATATTTATAAAAGGTTCTTCTTTGTGTGTATGAATGGTTCAAAGCGCATGTGCCACCTCATTCATCTCATCCCATGCTACAGGTTTGGCTCATCTTCACTCTCTATCTCCCCGTTTGGTGCACAAAAATTTCAAAACAGCCAACGTTCTCGTGGATGAAAATTTCATTGCTAAAGTTGCAGATGCAGGACTTCGTAATTTCCTGGGAAAAGTTGATATTGCAGGCCCATCTACGCAAGTGACATCAGATGAGATATTTCTTGCCCCAGAGTAGTACTCCGTAACTCTCCGTGTTCTATACAGCTTTTAACACTTTATAGCTTGTCAGTTATTCATATGACATTTACAAATGCAGGGTGAGAGAGTTCAGGCGATTTTCTGAAAAAAGCGACGTGTTCAGTTTTGGTGTATTCCTTCTAGAGTTGCTAAGCGGCAAGGAGGCAGCAGAACCATCTCCAGGGACGAGTCAAAATATGGTTGAATGGGTAAGTTATCAGTCTTAATCACTGTAGATTATGCTGTGATGTGTCTGTTTTAAAGTAATTCACTTGCTTCATTTGTCACCAGTTCAACTAGTCATATTAGTGAATGTCTGCGTGAATGGGCAGGATCGAGAATAAAGATTGTTTTTACTGCTATCTTGCCATCACAAAATATAATTGCCACAGATTTTCATCTCTCCTCGTGTGCTTGAATGAAACGTGCAAGTGCCTGTGTTAATTTCTAAATATTCCCGTACTTCAAAAAATCAATAAAACTTGCACCATGTGTGGTAGCAAATTGCCACTAGTCTGGAAGTAAAATTAATTTGGTATCTTTTTCTTTAGGTCCAAAATACTCAGGACTACGCCAACTTTGCCAGCATTGTCGACCAAAGATTGGGGAGTAGCTTCACTGCTGAAGGTATGGAAGAGTTTATACAGTTGATGCTCCGATGCGTGGAACCTTCAAGTGAGAGACGACCAGCCATGAATTATGTGGTAATGGAACTTGATCGTATAATCGAGAAAGAGATGAACTTGACGACAGTCATGGGGGAAGGAACCCCAACGGTGACCCTTGGAAGCCACTTATTCAGATCAGCCAAATAAAACAAATTTGTTTTCCTTAAAAATTGTTGAGAGTGATTTTTGTGATACTTCAATTGTTTACTTCAAGTGTTTATTCCCCTTTTTTGAGAGCTCAGTGAAGATAGTCAGCTGTTTGTAAGTGTATAAAAGAACAGCTGTGTTATTATTGTTGTTATTTTTTTAATTTTTTTTATCATAAATGTATTGATAATCTTGCTGTAAACCATTACTTTTCGTATATAAGGGGTTCTGTTCTGTTAGTGTTGGAAGAATTCTCCCTGCGGAGGGGGAAAAGACAACGGTTAAAAATCTTGTCTGGTTTGGTGTTAGCTTTTAACAATATATCATAATAATAATAATAAAAAAGGCTCTCTGCAGCTTATCCAGGGAGGGCTTTTTGTATAAGCAGCTAATCCGCCGGAGAAAAGACGTTCTCTATAAGGTCTCAAGCAGTGTGAGCATCGACAGCGTTGCTCTCGTTAGCAAGTGACGACCATAAAGGAATGAAATTCAAAGCTTTATCTTTTCTTTCTTTCTAATAGTCGCTTGTAAGGTTGAGTTCCTCCCAGTTAATGGAGGAGCCAAACCTTAAAACCTCCTACTTCTTGGGTGTATGAAATTTTTAAGAGTTTATTTATTTTTTTGTTTTAAAAGTATTTTAAAAAAAATTAATTTTTTTATTTTTTTATTTTGAATTAATATATTTTTTATTTTCAGATTATTTTACTATGCTAATATCAAAAATAATTTTTTAAAATAAAAAAATATTATTTTAATATATTTTTAAGCAAAAAATATTTTAAAAAACAACAACCATCATATTTTCAAATATCTTTCCAGACAAATGTATAGACCTAGGATGTCATGCAAGCATCTTTATTTCGTGAGGGGTAAAGAGAGCACGAAGCACAATCTTTCACTTTAAGGGTGCTTAAGAGTGGTAATAATTGTTTTTCAAAGTGATTTTTATCTGAAAATATATTAAAATAATATTTTTTATTTTTTAAAATTTATTTTTGATATAAACACATTAAAATAATAAAAAAACTAAAAAATAAAAACTTAAATTTTTGTGAAAGACAAATTGAACCGCAACCCTAAATGAATACTTTGACTTGACAACGTAGTGATAGCATGCTCGATCTCTAGCAAATTGAGAATTTTATTTAACTCCTGGTGCAATGGTTAAAACTTTTAAAAATTCATGGGATTTATTACAAATTTTCTTGAAAGAATCGCCTATGAGGTTGAGTTCCTTCCAGGTCTGTTTAGTTATATGTTTCAAAAGTATTTTTGAAAACATTTAAATTTTTTTTATTTGCTTCAAATTAATAATTTTTGGTATTTTAAGATTGATGCGCTAATATAAAAAATAACTTTTTAAAAAATAAAAAAATATTATTTTAATATATTTTCTAGCGAAAAACATTTTAAAAAGCAACTACTACCGTATTCCTAAACTTCCCATATAATCAAGGAGCCAAACCTAAAAACCTTCTACTTATAGTGTGGAGTTTCTAACCGGTAGCAGATAAATGGGGAATGGTACAGACCTGGGATGTCATGCAAACATCTTTGTTCTGTGAGGGGGTAAGGAGATCATGAAGCATACTAGAGGTGTCTGAGATAGTAATAGTAATTGTTTTTCAAAGTATTTTTTATTCAGAAATATATTAAAATATTTTTATTATTATTATTTTTAAAATTTATTTTTGACATAGTACATCAAAACAAAAAAAAAACATTAAAAAAATTAATTTAAAATAAAAAAAATTCAAATTTAAAATTCAAATTTTCATAAAAAACTGGTTAAACCGGAGCTTCAAATGGATACTTTGACTTAACAAGCACAATGGTAGCATGCTAATCTCTAGCAAATTAAGAATCTTATTGAACTCCTAGTGTAACCATAAGTGATTTAAACCTTTAAAAATTCACAGGATTTATTGCAAGTTTAAACTCTTGAAAAAACAAGAAAATTCATAATTACAAGGAGTCACTAAAAATATTTAATTTTCATTTATTCAAGTCTCAATTGTAATAATCTATTACATCTCTTTATATAATAATAATATCCAAAGTCATTAAATGACTAGACCAGTGAAATAATGTTTAGTTTATAAGCATATAAAAATATAAGATCATTGTAAATTTGTTACCATAACAAAAGACTACATGGGTAGTACGCAAATATTAGACTATGTATAAGAGATTTGAACTAACTCTTAGAACACATACTAAAATATATATTAAAATTATACTCACGTGATTAGATGAGTCATAATTTTTAAAGAATTTTTGTTCAAAATAGTGTAGAAAAAACTCCAAAACACTCTTTTAAACTTTTTATTTTATAAATAATTTTAGTATCAAAATTGTTATAGAATTAATTTTGATAATTATCATCTTTATTGCCTTTCATGAAAATAAGACTAAACATGAATATTTTGGTTTTACATTTGATGTTTTTTAGTTGAAAAAACTATTCAAGTTATGAAAAAAATTACATTCATATGGATTGTATAAGATCTGACAAAAAATAACAAGCCAAGTCAAGTTGTGTATGTGGGTTTAACCCAAAACTCAATTTTCTTAGGACTTATTCATTCTAAAAGCTCGGGTGCTTTTTCAACCTAGTTTTAACTTCTTACCTTCCTATTATGAGTTCGTTTGGTATTGTGGTAGTAGTTGCTTTTAAAATTATTTTTTACTTAAAAATACATTGAAATAATAAATTTTTTTATTTTTTAAAATTTATTTTTAGCGTTAACATATTAAAATGATAAGAAAACACCGAAAAAAAAATAATTTAAAGCAAAAACAAACATGCTTTATATAACACAACAAGGAAAACTTGTTTTTTTTTTTTTTCATGTGAGATAGAGTGTTAAAGGATTTTGTTTTTTTTTTTCCAAAACATTCTAACCAATGATTTTTTTAGATCAATTTTTTATTTATCTATAATTTATTTTAATTATTTTAATATTCTATGTTAAAATAAAGAGCTTGTATTGGAAAATAAATTCGAACAAAATCTTAACCCTAAAAGTAAGTGAACTTCATTTTTAATTTCGCTTTAAATATGCTAATTAATCATGTTTTAAAATAAAATTTTCAATACGTAAAACTAGAAAACTCTAGTAATACTAAATAAAAACTTTAAAAAATTATTCTCTTCAAACAAAACCCTATAAAAACCTAATAATGCTAAAGAAAATTAAAAATAGGAAAAAAAATGCAATTTTTAAACTAAAATAAAAAAATAAAAATAATTAAGAAAATAGTTATTTTCTAAAAAGCGTTTGTTTCAAGTAATTTTTTTATGTGTGAATCATCCTATCATTAATCCCAAACAGTTTTAAGCAAGGTGTCCATCATAAGTTCCACCCCAAATAACAATTAATCACTATCATTGGTTCTTGATACCAATTGACATAGCAAGGAATGATGGATAATTTAAAAATCTATATAGTTTGTTACATATCAAAACTGTTAAAAAAATACATAAAAAAACTCATTACCATGAAAGGACTAAAAAAAATATTTCTTTTTTATTTATCATAATCTCATATGTTAAAATGCTATTACATCAATCAATTTATATAGTAAAACTATAAAATTTTTATAATATTGAACATAAAAATAAAAATAAAAATAAAAATAAAATTATTCTATTTAAGTAAAAAAACTAATAAAGCTTAATAATACTGACTATTAAAATAAAAATAATAAAAATAAAGTTTTTAAGACTAAAAAATAAAAAAAAATAATTAAAGAAAGTTTTTATTTTTCTCATAAAGCTCCTACATCAAGGCTAACAAGATTGTTTGAAAATATAGTAACGGTTATTTTTTAAGAAAAAATATCAAAATGATATTTTTTTATTTTTTAAAATTTATTTTTGACAGTAACACATTAAAACAACAAAAAACATTAAAAAAAATAATTTGAAGAAAAAATAATTTAAATTTTTTTTTTAAAAAAATAAGTTGACTTTCAAAACTTGAATACATGATCAACAAGTGATAACTTCAGTGTAAGGTGGAATGAACTATTATCTCAGAATGACTTTACTATAGATGCTATTTAAGGCCTATATATTTTTATGTTTTAATTTATTTATTTTAAAATTTTTATATTGTTATTTGCTTTAAAAATATTAAATTTATATATTTTAGATTTTTTTATAATTTTAATATGCTAATATTAAAAGTAAAAAATTTAAAAAATATTATATTAATATATGTTTATTTCTCGTAATTTAAAAGTGTTTTCCAATATTTTTCAATAATCTTAATAATATAAAAAAATTATTATTTTAATATATATTTAATTAAAAAATATTTTTAAAACATTTTCTACATCTTATTACCAAACACGCTTAGCAAGCACAAATATAATATTACAAATCCAGAATTGGATTGGATTGTAACCGGCGTGACGGTATTATGTGAGCAAAACCAATGTACCAAACGGTCCAAACCAAACAAATAATAATAAAAAAAGTTATTCATGACATCAGATAATATCATATTTGTTATTGCGGTGAAAATAATGTTGGTTTGAATTTAATTTTTTAATTATTTTAATTTAAAAAAATAAAAAAATATTATTTTAATATATCTTTAATATTCCTCTCATAATAATTTTGAGATTTATTTGAATAATAATAAGAAGAACAAGTACCACTAGTTGTGTTTTCTTTCTTCATCGCTGAGCTCCACTAAAATATAAGACCCGCACCCAGGCTGAGAGAGAGAGAGAGAGAGAGAGAGACACGCAGAGAAGGAGAGCCCCGTAAGGTTTCCAATGGATGCAGGAGCTGGAATTCACCGTTCTTCTAATCCATCTCAAGTCAGGCCTCCCCCCCCCCCTTCTTATTCATTTTCTCTATTATTTTCTTTAATTTTGTCTATATATATATATATATGCGCATTTTCGGAGTTGATGAATTCGATTCTTGTTGGATAGATTTTACATGTGTTTCACAAGTTTTGATCAATCATTATCAGAAACGAAAAGAGAGCAATGGGAAGTGATTTTACAATTATATTGCAGTTTTTAGATGAATGAATTCACTTGTTCTTGACTTCAATAAATCAAACAGCTTCATTAAGATTGTTTTCAGATGACTTCTTTCTTACAGTATGATATGTTGTGTTATCTGTAATAAGATAAACCAAATAATTATTTCAACTAGTTAGTTTTAGTAATTTTTTTTTGAAGTTGGTGAACTTGTTGTGTGTCTTGTTGGCCGCTTGAGTAGTTTTGTTTTTTTATTTTATTGTATTCATGTTGGTGATGTTAGCTTCTTTTTTCAATATGATTTATAACTCTTGGCCATAGCGAGAATGAATTTTTCATTGACAAAGTCAATGATTGATTTTTTTCTCCTTCCTGATGTGATATTTTAATCTTTGTTAATCCAAAGCATTATCTGACTGGTTGTGTTTGGATGCTTGCTTTTGTGTGCATCTGTGTTATGTTATATGCTGAATGATAAGAACCCAAGTGATAGAGGTCGAGTTCTTCATAGCATCATGGTCATCAATAAACATTTATTTTAAATTTTCATGTATAAAGAAACATTTCTTTTTTAGTCAATGATTTCAGCATAAATAGCTCAAATCAATGGCAAGTCAGGTCTGTTCCATGACGGAATAAGTTGAAAACATAGAGATTACTCACTAGAAATAAAAAAAGTTTGATTCAATTTATTTTTTATTTCCTAATCGTATTGTGCCACTCATGCTTTTCACAAGCCTTGTTGCCTCTCTGTAGTTCTCAATTCAGGCTTGCTGTAATTCTTGGTGTCAGAAGTAAACTAAGCAGGAGCTTTTTTTGTTTTTGTTTTAATGAGCTAACATGCCAATAGTTTCCTTGAACCATAACTTTACTTGTGTGTGATTTTGCAGTTTTCATGGTTAATTCTCTCCAGGAATCTACTATTGGCATATCAAAGCTTTGGGGTAGTGTATGGAGACCTGAGTACTTCACCTCTTTACGTTTATACAAACACATTTGCTGGGAAGATGCAGAAACATCAGACTGAGGAAGTAATCTTCGGTGCATTTTCCTTGATTTTCTGGACCTTTACATTGATACCTTTGATCAAGTATATCTGTATCCTATTGAGCGCAGATGATAATGGTGAAGGTGAGACAGAACTTCTCTTTCAAATATTTTTCTCACATGAATTCTAATTCCATGCTCTCTTTCTGATACATTTTAATTTATGTCAGGCGGCACATTTGCTCTTTACTCGTTGCTTTGCAGGCATGCAAAGTTTAGCTTACTTCCCAATCAACAAGCAGCCGATGAGGAGCTCTCAGCCTACAAATATGGCCCCTCAACACAGGCTATTGCCTCCTCTCCATTGAAGAGATTTTTGGAGAAGCACAGAAGGCTTCGGACTGCGCTACTTGTTGTTGTCTTGTTTGGTGCTTGCATGGTCATAGGTGATGGTGTGCTTACTCCAGCAATATCTGGTAATGCATTACTATGAGTTATCAATAATTATGTATTTCCCAAACTGCATGAGTGTCTTGTCCTTGTCAACTTTTACGCATTGGAGGTGCTGTAAGAAATTCTTTTGCTTCCATCTTTAGCCGAGTCTTGTATTCTTAAAGGCATGTACAAGCAAGGAAGATCATTTATAGATATCGCTATTACAATATACTTGGTTTGTAAATTATTTTAATGAGCCAGTTTTACAAATTAGAATAAGGAAGACTATTTATAGACCATGTCTTCAATTGATTTTATTATTCTGGCATGGATCATCTTATTAGCAACTGTCATTGATGCTGATGACAGTAGGGGTTTTTAATTCCTGCATTCTAATTAACTTATGTTTTACCTTTCCTTTTCTTTTTATGGCTTTTCAAATCTTCTGCTTGATTCACTACTTCACCCTGCAGAAACTTCTTACATAGAAGTAGCAACATCAACAGTTCTTTTCCCCACCTCAATACTTCGTCGCTGGATTAAATTTATAAATCGAATTTGTTTTGTGCTTGCAGTTTTGTCAGCAGTATCTGGGCTACAAGTTGCTGACAATAAACTGACTAAGGGTAATTTAGTTATTCTTACCAACCTGTCCTCACAAAATTTCTATTATGATGCCTATTAATGCTTCAATATTTGTTTACACCTTACAGCTTCGTAATACTCAGTTTTGACAGAGTATGCTTGCTATTCTTGGTAGGTGAACTTGTCTTGCTTGCCTGTGTCATTTTGGTTGGCCTCTTTGCTCTGCAGCATTGCGGCACTCATAAGGTAGCCTTTATGTTTGCACCAATTGTAATCATCTGGTTGGTGTCAATTCTCTCCATTGGACTGTACAACATTATACACTGGAACCCGAAGATTGTTCATGCATTGTCGCCTCATTACATTATAAAGTTCTTCAGCCAGACGGGTAAAGATGGTTGGATTTCACTTGGAGGGGTCCTTCTTTCCATAACTGGTATGTTGGATCAGGAAATTGATCTTGCATGATTTTTCACTTGCTTGTTGTATGTGATTGTCACTCTTCATTGGGAGTTTGGTTGATTTAAAGTTGTATTTTGGTCAGAAACTATTCCGTGCTCCGAATGCAGTAACTGATTCAGTTTTGTACATTGCGAATAGTGCACTAATTACCAACAATTTTTCTGGGTTTCACCAGGCACTGAAGCAATGTTTGCTGATCTTGGTCATTTCACTGCCTTATCTATCAGGGTGAGTGTAAACTGGAACTGTGTTATTTGTCACCAAGGTACTTCTTATAATTGTATTTCCAAGCGATAAGTTTAATGATACTCTTGCCCGTGCAGCTTGCTTTTGCATTGGCTATTTACCCTTGTTTGGTTGTACAATACATGGGTCAGGCTGCATTTCTATCTAAACATCCCAACTCCATGTCAAACAGTTTCTATGACTCGATACCTGGTATTCAATGTGACTTTAAGTAACAATTGTTCCTGAATTTTCTATCCTGTTGGAGTTGGTTTAATTTGTTGCCTAATTGCATATTGCAGATCGTGTATTTTGGCCTGTATGTGTTATTGCCACCCTTGCTGCTATTGTTGGAAGTCAGGCTGTTATCACCGCCACTTTCTCTATTGTTAAGCAATGCCATGCCCTTGGGTGTTTTCCACGAGTTAAAGTTGTTCACACCTCGAAACACATATATGGGCAGATCTACATCCCAGAAATAAACTGGATCCTCATGGTCCTTACTCTTGCTGTAACTGTTGGATTTCAAGATACAACTTTCATTGGAAATGCTTATGGTAAGTCATTGCTCTCCCTCTGTCATGCTATGTCATTCTTTTCCTCAATTATCTGATGGTTAGATTACTAAAGTGCTTTGTTGATGCAATTGTGCCTGCTATTATAGCTATATTTTGAGCATTCAAGATAGATGAGATTTTCAGTTCAGCTGTGGAATTTCAAACATTTTATTGCTATATGTGAACCATTTAGGAGTTCAGCTGCACAAATTAGCTAGAAGTTCTCTCTTCACTGCTTGCTGCCTCTTAATTTTGCTGTCTGGTGATTCCATTCTAAACTCTTATGTTAATGTACGCCAATTTTCCTGGGGTGTCATATTGGGGCCCAAAGTTGCTGCACAAGTCTCTCTGCAGGGTTAGCAACAGAGGGATGGCTGATGTTCTTTCTGCCCTTACCATACTTTTATTAGGCCTACGAGTATCATTTTTTCAGGTGTACGAGTATCGTAGTTGAATATGATAGTGATTTTTTGTGTTTGCGTGTTGGTTCCCAGGACTTGCCTGCATGACAGTCATGTTTATCACAACATTTCTCATGGCACTGGTCATAATCTTCGTTTGGCAGAAGAGTGTCATTCTGGCTGCATGTTTCCTTCTATTCTTTTGGTTCGTTGAGGGTGTCTACTTGTCAGCAGCCCTCATGAAAGTGCCCCAGGGAGGATGGGCTCCTCTTGTGCTGTCAGCCATTTTTATGCTTCTTATGTACATTTGGCATTATGGAACTCGCAAGAAGTACAACTTTGATCTGCACAACAAAGTGTCGTTAAAATGGCTACTTGGATTGGGCCCCAGCCTTGGCATTGTTCGTGTACCGGGGATAGGTCTCATATACTCTGAGTTGGCTACTGGAGTTCCTGCAATCTTCTCACACTTTGTAACAAATCTTCCTGCATTTCATAAGGTGTTAGTTTTTGTTTGTGTAAAATCAGTCCCTGTTCCGTATGTTTCCCCTGAAGAACGCTTCCTCATTGGCCGAGTATGCCCAAGACCATATCGCATGTATAGGTGCATTGTGAGGTATGGCTACAAGGACATCCAGCGGGATGATGGCAGCTTTGAGAACAAGCTTATACAGAGCATAGCAGAGTTCATTCAGATGGAAGCCGTTGAACCACAATTCTCTTCATCCGAGAGTCCATCCCTTGATGGCAGGATGGCTGTTATGAGCATCAACCCTGTCCAATCTAGCTTGAGTTTAATGGTATCAGAGCAAGAAATTCTTAGCATTGACGAGTCTATCCAAAGTAGCAGATCTTTAACCCTCCAGAGTTTGCGACCTGCTTATGATGACGAGAGTCCCCAGATCAGAAGGCGCCACGTGAGGTTTCAGCTGCCACCAAATCCTGGGATGGATCCTTCAGTTAGGGAAGAGCTGATGGATTTGATCCAGGCAAAGGAAGCGGGGGTAGCCTATATAATGGGGCATTCATACGTGAAGGCTAGGAGAACATCCTCATTCCTTAAAAAACTAGCTATTGATATTGGCTACTCATTTCTTCGGAAGAATTGCAGGGGCCCTGCCGTGGCGCTGAACATTCCTCACATCAGCCTCATTGAAGTTGGCATGATATACTATGTGTAATCATTCGGACGTTACCGTCCATTTGACCCCAGGTGGCCATATTTGAACGGCTGGACACAGAGGAGGCTCATGCCTGGCCATGGTCGTGGAACGTTGAAGGATATGTATGGGTTAGGTTATTTTATGGCAGGTTTTCCATGAAACAGCTTTCCCTCTTTGTACAGATAAACCTTCAGCAGGCTCTTCATCTGATAAATTACTAGGGCTTTTCTATGAGCAACGAAATAATGTGCAAGGCATTGAGGAATATATTGCTTAAAATCTTATTAATAGAGAACATTCTTGTGCAAGAGGGGAGAATTGATTGTGTTCGTGCCTAGGGTTTGTGGGTAGACACTACCTAACCTCATCTCCGGTCATTTAATTGAGAAGGATCCATTTGAGAAAAAGGTGGATAGATGGGGAGCCCATTCCATAATATCAGAACTTAAGGGACTCAATAGAGAAACCTCTCCTCTTCTTTTCCTTTTCCCTCCCAAAAATACTTTTTTCCTTTTCTAATTTTCCCATTTCATCCGCTCCCTCCTTTATTTTTATATTATTTTAATTCTAAAATTGATGAAATGATAAATGTTGTTATTTTCTAAAGTAGTTTTTTATTTAAAAATATATTAAAATAATATTTCTTTTTATTTTTTAAAATTTATTTTTAATATCAACTATATAAAAAAACAATTTGAATTTTTTTTTAAAAAAAAATACTTAGGAAATGCTCGGGACTAAGTGATAATTAATTCTAATGGATTAAAAATTGACACGACACATTAGTTAATATCTGTGGCAAGAAACTTGAACATCACCCAAATTTGGTCAAACAAAAATCAAACATGAGAAGAAGAGAACAAAAACATTTTTGACGTTGTCTTCAGTTAAACCTCTCCAAAACCTCTCAGGTCATTATTAGTTATCCTCTTGTTGGAAAATAATATGATAATTAGAAAGCCCCATTTCCATTTATGAACCTCCTCCTCCTCCTCCTCCTCCTCCCCTCTCTCTTATCCTCTTCCAATGACTTCTCTTGACATATCCACACCTCTTATCTTCAAACTCCACTCCTCCACTAAGCTGCGGAGACTTTTCTCTGTGAAATTACCTTATCGCCACAACCACAAACCATCATTTTCCCTCACCAATGCCGTCCGCACCCAAACAGCAGTTCCCTTTTCCAGCCGTACAGCCACCCCGAAGTACAAGATTGAGACGGAGCAGGACCCCATCTCCATCCTCAACGAGAGAATTCGCCGGCAACACCATGGAAAGAGAGATGGCTCAAGGCCCATAATGGATTCTGAAGAGGCTGATCAGTACATACAGATGGTTAAAGAGCAGCAGCAGAGGGGATTGCAGAAGTTGAAAGGCGACAGGGTGGCAAAAGAAGGGGATGTTTTTAGTTACAAGGTGGATCCTTATACACTTCGTTCTGGGGATTATGTTGTGCATAAGAAGGTGGGAATTGGGAGGTTTTTTGGCATTAAGTTTGATGTGCCAAAGGGTTCTTCAGAGGCTATTGAATATGTGTTCATTGAATATGCTGATGGGATGGCTAAGCTTCCTGTTAAGCAGGCTTCTCGTATGCTTTATCGATACAATCTGTAGGTTTTTTCTTCCCCTCCTTTTTGCACTGATTTTACACGTGCAGCTTCTTATTTGTTTTAATGCTTGATGAATTTTATAGGTTGCTTGTTTTATCCAATCTGGTTGGATTTTTTAAATTGTTAGTTAACTTCATTGGTATATTCAGTTGCTAAAGCAGTTAGTATGAATTCTTTACTTCACATGCAAAGGCCTTGTCATAATTTTTTGTCCTTGTCCTTCCAGCCCGAACGAAACGAAAAGGCCTCGGACATTGAGCAAATTGAGCGATACTGGTGCATGGGAAAGGAGAAAGACAAAGGGAAAGGTTGCAATACAGAAAATGGTGGTTGACTTAATGGAGCTGTATTTACATAGACTAAAACAAAGAAGACCTCCCTATCCAAAGACTCCTTTCATGGCTGAATTTGCTGCTCAATTTCCTTATGAGCCCACACCAGACCAGAAGCTGGTAGCTATACAATCTTGCAAATATTTACTTAACTGCGTTTTTTAAATTTGTAAGCGAGGTTTCTTAGGTATCCTCATTCATGTTAGTGAAATGTTTATATTCTTAGATAGCATAAGACAATCCTATTCAGTTTTTAATTATTGTTGAGATTATGTTTGCATTTACAACTATTTTTCATTTGTTTGGAGGGGATAGGAAGCCTTAGCTGTAGCTTCCACAGAATTCAACACCTTCCTTTCCCTTTCCTCAGATTCAACATTCATTATCTCATAACAGATGGCACAACAAACTTCACTAGTTTATCTAAACAAGTGTTATCCTTTTCTGTTTCCTTTCCTTTTCCTGTGCTCACAAATTGGATTCTCATTCCAGGCTTTCATTGACGTTGAGAGGGATTTGAACCAGAGAGAAACTCCAATGGACCGATTAATCTGTGGAGATGTTGGGTTTGGTAAAACAGAAGTTGCTTTACGTGCTATCTTTTGCATTGTTTCAGCAGGAAAGCAAGCTATGGTTTTAGCACCAACAATTGTTCTGGCCAAACAACATTTTGATGTTATTTCAGAACGCTTTTCCAAGTATTCTCATATCAAGGTTGCACTTCTGAGTCGGTTTCAGGTACATAATCTATCCTTTTTAGTCAATTCAGTGTATCTCAGGAGTTGGCTCATATTCATATTTGTGTTTATATCTTGCACACAAAGAGTTAGCATGAAGAAAAATCTAGACAAAATTTCTCTTGAAATAGCGTTTGTTGGTTCATTATGAAGCTCTAACAACCATTTCTGGAGTCAGGCATGCAGTTCATTGTCAGTTATATGCTCTTTTAATTAACAATTACTACTTTGGTTTTAAGAATGTCAGACCTGTGACTGCATGCAGAGTAAAGCAGAGAAAGAGATGTATTTGAACATGATTGAACATGGTCATTTGGACATTATCGTGGGCACTCATTCACTTCTTGGAAATCGTGTTGTGTATAACAACCTAGGCCTTCTTGTAGTGGATGAAGAACAGGTTTGCCTCCTAAGCATATTTCTGTTATGTGCAATGATCTTTGCCTTGTTGATCTACATTACTACATCCTTTAAAAAAAATAATAAGAGAAAAAGTAAAGGTAACTTTTCCGTCGATGATTTTTCTATTTGGAAGGAAAACAAAGAAATTTGGCTGTGTGGCTGTCTTGGCCATCTGATCACTTTAAAATAATCAAAGAAATTTCTTTACGTTTAGCTCCTTATATGTGTTTTACACACATACAGAAATTTGAAATTGGTCATATGGATGTGTCAAAATGTGATGCATGTGAGACTAGGTTCAAATTGCATCAAGTTTAAAACATAACTACTATACCGATTGTTGTATTTGATCTCTTATCTAATATAAATCATGCATTGTCAATTTTCATGCTTTTGGGTGTCAATAGACATTCAGGCTTTATATCTCTTTAAATTTAATGTTTTACTTTATATGACCCCCAATTAAAGTTATACGTTAATAAGGTGTCATTGGATGTCAGGTTATAAAACACTTTAAATTGAATGTTCTATTTTGTCCAACTAATTGATGAAGTTGTATGCTTAAACGTGGCATCCAGGATCCATTGCTTATGCATGCAGGCAAGAATTTGTGTGCCTATGCTTTTGGACATTACATTTGTATATAATTCCCAACATAAAACAAAATTCCATGCCATCTCCATAAAAAAGGAGGGCTGAGGGAATGAACTTATTTTAATAGCTAGTTTCCTAAACTCGTCCCATTATTTGCAAATTGTTTGAAATAGTTTGTGTTGTGATCTGCATGTGCAATGTTCTTTGCTTTCCAGAGATTTGGTGTCAAACAGAAGGAGAAGATTGCTTCATTCAAAACTTCAGTTGATGTTCTCACTCTCTCTGCAACACCTATACCTCGAACACTTTATTTAGCATTGACTGGATTTCGGGATGCAAGGTAACATACCTGGGGCAAATATGTATTAGATGAAGAAAATTTTGCTACTGAAGTAGATCCTGGATCCAGACATCTAGTTTAGTTTAGCCAAGCACTATGAGTTTCTAAATGGCCATTCGCTGAAGCATGTAAAGTGAAAATTCGAAGTCAGTGCTAGATAATCATTTCCCCTCAATTTGAAATGTATCATCATGGATTATCATGCGATACTGACTTTGGACCTTTTCTAAAGTAGGCTTTGAGGATCTTGGTTTGTACAATTAAAATTCAGAAGCGTGGATCATCTAAAGTCCGCTATTGTATGGTACACATACATGTTTAGTCATTTTACTCAATTTCTTGATTTCGTGTTGCCCTTGTAGATTGGAATCGTACAATGTTGAAATAGGATCCTTGTAGATGACGTAGGATGAAGGATTTGTTAAGTTGATTATGTTATAAAAGGCTATTACTATATACTATATGTTTTGTCGGATATCTTTTGTAGAAATATTTCCATACATATCTATTATAGAAATGAATCCATACTCCATGATGCAACCTAAATAATGATCTGAAGATATTAAAAATTATCAAACTGTTTGAAGACATGAACCTCATCCCCTTGAACATTTTTTGAAATTACTGATTTGCTGGTCTATAATCTGGGAACCTTAAAGATGCACTTACATTTTTCAGTTTAATTTCAACTCCACCCCCAGAAAGAGTTCCTATAAAGACCCATCTGTCGGCATACAATAAAGATAAGCTAATATCAGCAATCAAATATGAGCTGGACCGTGGTGGGCAAGTATTTTATGTCCTGCCTCGTATTAAAGGTATTGAATATGCCTTTCTATTTTTTTTAAGTGCAATGCTCGTGCAAAAACTTTTCAATCCTGTTGTGCACTAAATAGGATTAGAGTGTTAAACATGCATAGTATACACTACTGGCACTGCTGATAATCATATATAATCGCCTGTTTGGTACATAACTTTATTTGTTTATCATATAACTTTATTTGGTACATCGTAAAAAATCTTCATTTACTGCTATCAACAGAAATTAAGAGCCAAAATTAAATATAAAGAAGTTTGGTAGTTGGCATTTTCTGTGGTTTGTTTTCCTGATAGACTTCAAAAGTTGTTTGCTTTTCTCAATTTGGTGATATGGATCTATGCTTCATTTTTGCCTAACAGGGCTGGAAGAAGTGAAGGATTTCCTTGAACAATCATTTCCAAATGTAGAAATAGCTGTTGCACATGGGCAGGTATTTTTTTTATCTGAAAAATGGTATATGTTTAACGGGAAATTATCTTTGTGCTGGTATACGATAGTAGTCCAGACCACCCAGAGGTCCACTTTTAAATGTGTGTTGCCATATCAAGGTTTGATTTGAAGGGTGTTGTTATTCTAAATTATGCAAATTGAACATTAACATCCTCATGGATTTTTGTCTTCCTTGAAGTTGCTTTCTTTTAGTTTTATTTGTTCCATGTTTTACTGTTTTTTTATATTTTCCCTTTTATTCTCATGTTTGTAATATGAAAAACTAGCTTAGTGACTCAGAGGAATCTACCTTAGTATTTCATAAGGTAACAAGACAAAGCATCAAACCATCTTTTGCCCAAATGTAAACACCCGATTTTTGCCTTTGGGGAGTTAATTTTACATTCTTTAAGTTAATGTTGATTAATTTGCGAGAACCAAAATTTCAAGGACTTAATTGTGGTTTGTTTTGGGTTAAATTGCAAATATTGGAAAGGAGGCCATGTGGCATGCAAGGATCGAATATTGGAAAAAGAGAGCTGAAAAGTGAAGAAAACTAGTTCATACTAGAATGTCGTAGCTCATGTGAATTGATTGATGGATATGGATATATGAACATGAATTGCTTGCTAATAGTAGTTATGAATATATGAGGATGGAATGGGCCAACCGCCAAGTCTCATAGTGAGACTTGATGCACACCTGAGGGTGCTGCTCATTTGCTTTGTAAATAACAGGTGCACAGTTTACCATGGTCCTTTCATGAAGTAAAGTGGCTTACCCTGGAAAGTCATGTCTTGATCAAAACTCAGAGTGTATACTAATGTAGTTTTAGTTCCTCCCATTATGTAAATTTTGTTTTTGGTTTCCCACACATTCTGTGATGTTCTTTTCTTGCTGCGTGTGTTTAGCAATATTCAAAGCAGCTTGAGGACACCATGGAGCAATTTGCACAAGGTGAAATTAAGATTCTTATATGCACAAATATAGTAGAAAGTGGGCTTGATATTCAAAACGCAAATACCATCATAATTCAAGATGTTCAGCTATTTGGTCTAGCTCAATTGTATCAGGTTCTACCCTCTCCACTTTCTCCTGTAAATATGTTGTTTAAATATTTCTACAAAATAGCCAAAAGTTCTCCATTTCTCGAAAATTCTTCTAAAAAGAATGAGATCCCAAGCATTTTTTTTTTTAACTTAGATTGCATCTCTAGTACCCAAGCTAATAACCCATTCTTATATGTTTTGCTTCTTGCTGTTTTTCTCACCTTTCAAAGATTAATATCAGATATACTCTAAAAAAGTCTCCTGTCTCCTACCAGAAGAAGAAAAATTGGGTTCCCCCCTCCCCCCCTATGTCCTCCTGAACTATGCATTTATCATTGGATCTCTCTAATGCAGAAGTGTTTGTAGAATTAAGTTACTTTTTTCATCCCTTGAGCTATTTTATCAATTAGGTAAACCCAGAACGCATCCTCACTGATTTTTCATTCGTGTAACAAAGAAACTGGAATGCATCCAGAATCCTTTATCTTGTTTTTGTTGTTGTTAGAAAATATTTTATCTTATTTTCAATCTTTAATGTTATTGCAATAGTTACGTGGAAGAGTGGGCAGGGCAGATAAGGAAGCTCACGCGCATTTATTTTACCCTGACAAGTCAATGTTAACTGATCAGGCGCTGGTATGTTCTGTAATACAGCCTTTTCTTTTTTATTAGTGCACCTGGTTGATTGTCATACCACTACTAGATTTTTATGTAGCTTTTGCAATCGTTTGACTTTTCAGGAGAGGCTAGCAGCTCTGGAAGAATGCCGAGAACTTGGCCAAGGTTTCCAACTTGCAGAGAGAGACATGGGTATAAGAGGCTTTGGTACCATCTTTGGTGAGCAACAGACTGGGGATGTTGGGAATGTTGGAGTTGATTTCTTCTTCGAAATGCTTTTTGAAAGTTTGTCCAAGGTCTGTTTCATGATGCATTTTATTATATCTTACTTATACATTGGGAAAGAAGAAGCTTTGTTCAATTGTTACGTTTTTAATCTTTTGGATATCTTTGCTTTCTGGTTCCTTTTCTGTTTCCAGTCTTCATCATGGTGTCTTAGTCTGATTGAACAGATAAAGTAAACCAACAGTATAGTTTCTGCACTACAAAATGATGGCTAGCGAATTCAGTATATATAATAGTAAATGGGTTGTATTTCTATTGTCATCAAGTTTAAACTTCAAATTTCTGCTCTCCTATTTTTGCTGCCCTTAACCCTCTTGAATTTTGTTTTCAGGTTGATGAGCACAGGGTAATTTCAGTTCCTTACCAGTCAGTACAGGTGACTTCTTTATTCTCTGGTATCTTGTTAGAATGTAAATATGTTTGATTAACTTGAAAGGGAACTATGTAACATACAGAAACTATGAATATTTAGTGTGCCATGTTCTAAATTTTCACTTGCATCATTTTGCTTATGTTAAGATATAATGAAAGAATGGGTTTTGAAAAATCTGAAAGAAGCTTCCTCAGGACAGAAAAATAAAAGAAGAAATCATCTCTACATTATGTCTTGAGAAATTATGCTCATGTGCTTGAGTTTCTTTATGTCAAAGAACCAGTTTAGCTAAAAAAAACTTAAGTTGTTAGTAGAAAAAAAGAATGGGAGTGGTGATATTCGAATTCATGATTTTTTACTCATTAAAACTCTGGTAACATGTTAAAGAACCAGTTCAACCTAAAAGATTAAGCTATCAGGTGAATTCAGAATAGTAGTCTATGTCTGTTCACTTGCTTTCAGGAATAGAGTTCAGATTCTAGTCTTAGTAATCTTATGTTGTAAGATGGGAGATAGAGTTCACTTTGTGTCACTGTCCGAGAAAAGAGTTCTCAAGATATAATTTATATTATTCTCTAATATTTTAATAGCAATAAATTCTAATGAGCTTGTAGCTCAGTGGTAAGCAAGAGTACGAGATGAGATACCAGGTTCGAATCTCACCTTTATCAAAACTCTAATAAAATCAGAGCACACTCATATAAAGAAGAAGAAAAATTAATATTAAGTTCTCAATGAGGCACAAATATACAGGGAGCTTGTCATTAAGGGATAAGAGATTGGCCTTATGGATTATATAGCAGGAAAGCTTCATTTTAGAAGAGAGGAGCATGGTCATGAGTAAAAATCTGATGTCATGATATAGCAATAATTGGTTATAAGTGTAAAGTGTGTAAGAAGCTATATGTTAGCTCATAATTACATCCACATTACTGAAGAAACTACCAAATTTCATTGAACGTCTTGTTTCCACTATTGATGTATGTGTAAAATGCAACGCAGCATTAGATCAAATGAGTTTATGATTGGCAATGATTTTTTACTCAAATTAATCCATTGTTTGCGGTTTTCAATGCAGATTGATTTAAATATAAACCCTCATCTCCCTTCTGACTACATAAATTATTTGGAGAACCCCATGGAAATTATTAATGAAGCTGAGAAAGCTGCAGAGACAGATATATGGAGTTTGATGCAATTTACAGAAAATCTGCGTCGCCAGTATGGAAAAGAGCCTAGCTCCATGGAAATTCTATTGAAGAAGCTTTATGTAAGGAGAATGGCAGCAGATATTGGGATAACAAGAATTTATGCATCTGGAAAGATGGTTGGCATGGAAACAAATATGAGTAAAAAGGTTTTTAAGCTGATGACAGATTCAATGTCATCTGAAATGCATAGAAACTCTTTGTTTTTTGATGGAAACGAAATAAAGGTAATTTCTACAATATTGTTATACCATTATTGATTGGTTTCTCTCTTCTTTGACACATGCTCACATTCAATGATGTGATAGATAATAATGCCCTTGGCTCCATAGAGGCGAAGACCGAGAAGAAATGTCAACTTTGACCCAAATTTTATGTTACTGAGTAGTGTGGAGATAAGAAAAAATATATGATGCTCTTCTATACCTGATCACTTTAACATCGCTAATGTAGTTAAGAGTTTTCACTCCTTTTGTTTTCCGTATCAATATGGATTCAAGATATCTTCACTGATATAATCTACCAGTTATATTTTGGGTTCTTTAAAGATTTCTTTGGAATTTAAACATTGTCTTTTAACTCTTTTTTTCTTCTTTAATTATTTACAGGCTGAACTTCTTTTGGAGCTACCGAGAGCACAGCTGCTAAATTGGATCTTTCAATGCATAGCAGAACTCCATGCTTGCCTGCCTGCCCTTATAAAATACTAGTATCATTTACTCTACAGAATTAGCCCTTCCATGAACTTTCCCTTTTGCACAGTTTCACCAGTGATTCTTGAAGAGGCAAACAAGAATGCGTATCTCCAAGTTGTGTTCCCCTCTGGTCTAAAGTGCGTGTGAAATTTCATCAAGACGTTCCAAACCAAAACTGAGCACCAAACTAACAAATATTTAGAAACATATTTGTTTCATGTCATGGCGCGTGGTTGGGATTATACCGAGGCATTATGTGAAGGTGAGTCACGGAAGCTTCTGTTTCTTGGTCAAACCATTACCGCTCTTGACCAGCTATGACTTTGCAGGATACACAGGTGTAAAGTGGTTGGATTAAGTCATTCTCGTGCTACAAAGAGCAGTTTTCACTGGGAGAAGACCGAACATATTGGTGATGGTGACCGTGACATGTCTCGTATCATCTTTTCAGCATGAACAGGATGTAAGGTATGAATTCAGCAAGGGGAGTGAGCACTGCTCCTTTTTCTGCGCCATTGTCACAAAGAAGCTTCCATATCGGTTGGTGCTAAAGAATCAATAATGTTATTAACTACATCTTAGCATGCATTTTTGAGAGATGCATGATGATGGTCAGAAGGATGGTTTGTGTTGTTTATAGGTGATTTAGGAAAACATCTACTTCTTTCAGAAATCCGTGCTGAATTGCCACGAGATAATTGGGGACAATTTGTAAAGAGAGAAGGCATGGTGATTGTGATTGTTGAACACCATAATTTACCCTTGTGCCTGTGTGCATCAAAAAGTCTTGAATTGCCACGAGATAATTGGGGTCTTAAGATTATTTTTTTGTTGCTTTTTTTTTTTAACATACTAAATTCTAATTTAAGACCAGAGATAAGTTTATTGTAATCCCTGTAATGGTTTTTAGGTTTTTTTAATAAAAAACAATGGGTGAAAAATGTTTTTTTTCTTACACCTAAAAGTTTGAAGCTTGACATTTTGACTAGTAGATAACGTGTCATTTATTTTTGTAAATGACATGTCGTATGATGTTTTATTTAAAGGAAAGGAGTGGATGACACATGGGCATGTTTTCTTCTTCTTTGGCCAAGTTAGAGAGAGAGAGAGAGAGAGAGAGTATTGCCCCATTAGAAAATGTTCAAGGCTAGCTAGAAGTACCAGTCCGGTGAGAGGCGGAGCTACATAGAGAAGAAGGGTGAATTGCCCCATTAGAAAATGTTCAAGGCTAGCTAGAAGTATCAGTCCGGTGAGAGGCGGAGCTGCATAGAGAAGAAGGGTGAATTGCCCCATTAGAAAATGTTCAAGGCTAGCTAGAAGTATCAGTCCGGTGAGAGGCGGAGCTACATAGAGAGAAGTATCAGTTCTATCTTGTCATTAATTATTTGCACCAAGTCCTGTATTACTCGTAGCACATCCCTTTCAAAGTAAGTGCTTAATGCGTTAATAAATGATAATTATGGTTCATAATTAACAAAGAAGAAAGATAATTACTAGGGTGTTTCTCACGGTTCCGAGTTTATCATGTTAGAGTATGATTTTTAATCCAAAATCATGTTCTTTCATGGAGATATATAAATCTCTCTTCTTTTTTTTAATTCAATTTTAATTAAAAGCTCATCCCCACAACATCCCGCATCAGCCTCATGCATATAAATAAATTTAATACACACAATCATCTCTCCGTGGGGTGTGTTTATGGTTTTTTTTTAATTAAATTTTTTAATGATTTTGAATTGTTTTGAAAAAAAGAAAATTTAAAAAATAAAATAAAAATATTATTTTAATATATTTCAAAGCAAAAAAATACTTTAAAAATCAATTACCATCAAAATTTCAAACACCACCACCAACAATTATTATTATTATTTTATTTTAACCTATGGTATTGAAGTTAACAAGTCAATTAATTAAGAAGGGTGTATTTATACTTAAGGTCGTGGCCTAGCGATCCTGGCAGGGAATTCGCTGCCTCTTCATCCAGGTTCGATCCTTTTTATGCATATATATCATCCCCGCGGTGTCTTACTTGTTTACTGGGTTTACAGGGTGTTTAATAAGTTTAAAAATTAATCGTAATGCGCGCAAACTGGCTTGAACACCAAGTTATATATATATATATATAAAAAAAGTGTATTCAACTCAATCATTTCCATTTAATATTGCTTCCTCGCACAACCTAAACTAGTATATATTGATGAGCCAATAATTAATGACACCGATATATCGTAATTAACTCTCATTATTACAAGTTCCTTAAATTTTGGTTCTTCCTATAATTCCGCCATTAATATTTTTCTCTCTCTTTATTGGTATTAATTACTGTTTGTGACGTTTTTCCATCCATGCATAGACAGATTAACCAATTTTTCTCTTAATTAAAGGAGAACCTTAATGATGATAAAAAGGTAAATAAAATGAAATAAATAATCCCAATTTAATCATCCCTTAATGCTAACTCATGATTTTATTTTATTTTATCAATTCTTCTTCAAACATATATATTCTGTATTAGACAATATCACCTTTGCACGCAGTCGGTGACTGATATAGAAGCTAGCCAGTGAAATTGAGCAGAATTTAATATGATTTGATGCTAAAATTATTACAACACATTCGGACTTAATTATTTAACGCCTTCGATCAAAGTATTATATGCGGGCGTGTAAATTGGACAATTGTTTTTTTTTTTATTTGAAGTAACGATTAATTGTTTGAAAAACTGTCGATCCATATTTTTTAAAAAGTTCAATTTTATTTTTTTTTGTTAAAAATTAATTTTTTTATATTTTGAATTGTTTTGATGAGCTGATCTTAAAATTATTTAAAAAAATAAAAAAAATATCATTTTGATGCATTTTAAAATAAAAAATACTTTAAAAAATAACCACACTCCCAAACAATTTAAAAGATTTGATGAAATCAAAAGATTTGGAATGGTGGGAGGGACTAAATTGAAACAGAAGTTGAAAACGTGAAATTAATAGTCAGGAATACATTGCCTTTAAGAAATTTAATCCACAAGAGATACAGGGAGAACGGCTAGGATCTAGACGTGAATTAACCATCCCCTGATATCACAAGGCCACGGAGGAATAAAAGCTTTTTGACACTGAAAAATGGACACACCGACACAAACAGAGCATAAAAACCTTACATTAACACCCTTAAAGGCAACCTTAGCACATAAGTACTGCCCAATATATATTAATTGCTGGTCGAACGATCTTATTTTTTTATATGCTTATAAAAATAGAATATGCTTTCCACTACCGCAGGTTGTCTCCAGGAACTTCGTAATTCATGGCTCATGAGTAAATTGTTTGTTCTACTGGAACGCTGTGTAACACCACTGTCTCAACGGTGAGTCCTGGTCCGAATCCAAACAAAACACCCCACTCAAGCCCTTCACCAGTGGTGCTTTTCCCTTCCTCGAGAGACTTGTTTCTCATCTCGTCCAAGATAAACAAAACACAAGCACTTGACATGTTGCCATAATCACTTAGGACGTTTCTTGTAGCTCTCAGTTTCTCTTCCTTTAGATCTAGCTTAATCTCAACCTGGTCAAGAATCGCGGGGCCACCAGGGTGTGCAATCCAAAATATGGAGTTCCAATCGTTGATACCAATTGGAGCGAATGCTTCAACCAGGCTTTTCTCTATGTTCTTTGAGATTAGCCCAGGAACATCCTTTAGCAGGTGAAAGGTTAAACCAACCTCACGTAAGTGTCCATCGATGGCCCCGTCAGAGTCAGGAAGGATGGTTTGCGCAGCTGAAACAAGCTGGAATAATGGACGCTCTATGGAAGTGTCAGGATCAGCACCTATAATAACTGCTGCAGCACCATCGCCAAAAAGCGCTTGCCCTACCATTGAATCCAAGTGAGTATCAGAGGGTCCACGAAAAGTGACAGCAGTGATCTCAGAGCAGACAACAAGAACGCGTGAGCCCTTGTTGTTCTCAGCCAAGTCCTTAGCTAAACGAAGGACGGTCCCGCCGGCGAAGCAGCCCTGCTGATACATCATGAGTCTCTTTACGGAGGGACGCAGGCCGAGGAGCTTGGTGAGCTGGTAGTCAGCACCTGGCATGTCTACACCTGAGGTTGTACAGAATACAAGGTGGGTGATCTTGGATTTTGGCTGACCCCACTCTTTTATAGCCTTAGTTGCTGCTTCTTTTCCTAGCTTTGGCACCTCCACAACCACCATGTCTTGGCGTGCATCAAGAGACGGAGCCATGTATTCACACATGCTAGGGTTCTCTTTCAGTATCTCCTCCGTTAGGTGCATGTACCGTTTCTTGATCATAGATTTGTCACCTGTTCATGGAAATCATATAATCATAAAATTAATCCCATTTGAGTTGTAAATCATCATTTTAAGCAGAATTAATACATATATCCGTAATTTGGTCAGTCATAATCCCCCCCCCCCCCCTTCTTTACAGCTCCTTCGTCGTTTTCTCTTTAACTGTTTTTTTTTTATATCATGAAACACCAGTCACTTTCAAGAGTTAAAAATCAACTCGAGATTTCCAGTTAATCGCAAATTTATATATTAAATACAAGTAGCAGGAATCAAACTACGAGTATTTTCTATGGATAGATAGATATGTGTGTATATATGTCGACAGAAAATATCAAGCATGTAAGAATGAATTCCATGAACGTTTTTGGATTGATTTCTTGGGGGTGAAGCAATATATATAATTAAGTGAAAATGTGGAGTTTACATGTTGGAGTATATACTGTGTGTGAGAATATACAAAATAGACACTTACACATGCGTTTGAATTTCTCCTTCAACTCAGTCATGTGTTCACTGTTGGTGATCCGGAAGTAGTAGTCAGGATAGTCAGCCTGGGAGACACAGTTGGCCGGGGTGGCCTTGCCAATGGCCAGGATGGTGGCTGGACCACTGGCTCGCTGGGCCTTTCTGATCTCCTCAATCGACGGTGCCATCTTTATTGGCAGCTAGCTCTTTGAATGTTCAGAAGCTAGCTCGGGAACAGAGAGAGAGAGACTGAAAGACAAAATGCAATAAAAAGGTAGAAATTACTATCGATGGCATGTATGATAGGCAGGTAACAGAGGGTATTTATAAAGTGAAGCAACCTAGAGGGACAGTTGGTCCTTGGTAGGTTGGAGGGACGGATAGCTGGTTGGCCACGTGGGTATGGGGGTTAGCTGTTAACGAGTGGTAGATGTGGAACCACATGCCTATCTTAGTTTCTGCAAACAGTGAAGCCATTAACCTTTCCTACCTCACCTCCTCATAAAAAATAAAAAAATAAAAAAAATAAAAAAAATTCCCAACAAGGGTACCCTCGCCCGCCAGGCTAGTCTGCATTATCCAAGTTATCAACAATAATCTATCTCTTTTTTTATTTATGGATTATTAGTTTTAACAACTAATTAATTAGAATCCTACCATGATTATTTCAATTATTTTAATTTTAAAAGCTTCTGGATTCTTCAACCAATTTTTATCACGAGACCAAGTCTATTTCTGTTAAAATTTTAGAAGGGTCAGCGTGAAATGAGTGCTCATGCAGGGAGCAAAACACACTTGATTATTATATGAAGAAACACTCGAGGATTTCTTGTGGATATGGGATGATAAAATATATGATTCTTTCAAGCTTTATTCATTTATTAGATGAAATAATTAACTCGTTTATAGCTATTCTACCTATGCATATTATATAATTTCAAAAAATAAAAAAAGAATAGTTCATCCATTATTAGAGTTTGATGTACATATATTTTTTGGTATATATAATTTCTTAAACACAAACTTATTTTTTAGTATTGTATTTGAATAAATAAGAAAGATATATAATTATTGTGTCAATAATATATATTTTCTGTTATGATTGATTAAATGTTGAAGTGATTGTCTAAAAATCTTTGTGCTGTCAAGAATAAAAAATATTTCAATCTATACCAAAACTTTAAGGTTATTTTGTATAAATTGAAGACGCTAACTTTTCATTAATCTTTTTTTGGCTATACTAAAGACTTTTTATATATAACCCAATCTTTTTGTACCTTCATCCATAATGGATGTACTTGGCTCATTATTAGAGTCTAATGAGCTTTAAGCTTTAACTGTGACTTAATTTGAAATGTACTTAATGTATAGCCGTCTTAAAAATATTTTTTTTCCTAATATTTTCTCACTTAGCATATACGACAACACCTGAAAAATAACAATATCTTTATAGAATTTAAAATATTTAAGTAAGTAAAAATATTCATATTTAAATCAAGAATACAATATATAAATAATAACGGTCACACTTTATAATTAAACATTTTCTTTCATATATTACAATATATTGCATCCTTAAAATAAACACTTAATGAGCAAATAAACTTTATGAATGAACTTCTAATAAGTCAATCAGGTCCAACTTTATATATCTCAGTAGATATAGAAAATAATACTTTATGTGCATAAAACATCACTTTAGTTTCTAAAAATAACATAAAAATTATTCAGATAATCAACTAAAAGAATTGAAGTCAATAGGTTAGCTAGACCATACGATCCATATGATCTCTATATTGTTTTACTGGTAATGCTTTAGTCACGGGATTCACAATCATTAGCTCAATGTTTATATGCTCGATGAGCACTTCATTTTCTCTCTCACAATGAGATATTTTATGTCGATATGCTTGTTTCGGCTTCCACACTTATTACTCTTAAAGAAGAAAATTGCAGTTGAGTTATCACAATATATCTTTATTGGTCTTGATATGGATCAAAAACTTTAAGAACAAAAATAAAATTTTTTAACCAAATTGCTTGTGTCATTGTTTTATAGCATGCAATGAATTAACTTCCATAGTAAATGAAGCAACAATAGTTTGCTTAGTACTTTTACAAGATATAACTCCTTTAGCAAAAAGAAAATGTATTCTAGAGTAGACTTTCATGTGCCTACACAACTAGCAAAATTCGAGTCTAAATAACCAATCACCTCAAAGTTATCAGTATGTCTATAAGTCAACTTGTAATTCTTTGTTCCTTGTAGCCATCTAATGACTATCTTATCAGCTTTTCAACGGTCCATTCATGGATCATTCTGGAACCTTTCCAACATTCCTACTGCAAATGCCAAGTCAAGTCTTATGCAGACTTGTACATACATCAAACTGCCAATTGCAGATATATAAGGAATGTTATTCATTAGCTCCTTTTCCAATACATTTTGTGGGCATTAATTCTAACTAAATTTATTTCTTTTGACAATGGATGACAATGAAAGTGCACAATTTAACATCTTAAATCTTTCCGAAACTTTTTTCAATATAGACTTTTTGAGACATTTCTAATGTCATTTGAGACCTATCTCTGTGAATCTGTATGCCAATGATATAAAAGGTTTCACCCAAATTCTTCATATCAAAGTTTTGAGAAAGAAATTGCTTTATCCCATGTAACAAACCCAAATCACTACTTGCAAGCAAAATATCATCTATATATAGGACAAGAAAGACATATTTGCTCCTACTAATCTTTAGGTATATACATTGATCAATAATGTTATAAAAAAAAGCCATATAAGACTATAATATTAGGAAATTTAATATAACACTATCGGGAAACCTGCTTTATTTAGCTTACAAAACAAATGGCTATTTGTGTCATTCTAAAAATCTTTAGGTTGATTCATATATACCTTCCATCTAAGTTTCCATTTAAGAATTTTGTTTTCACGTCCATCTGATGTAGGTCTAAATCAAAATGAGCTATTAATGTCATTATTATTCTAAATGAATCCTTCTTAGAAATTGGAGAAAAGTTTTCATGATAATTTACGTCTTCCTTTTAAGTATAACCTTAAGCAACAAGTCTAGCTTTATATCGCTCGATATTACCAGAAGCATTTCTTTTGGTTTTATAAACCCATTTACAACCAACAACTTTAGATCCTTCTGGTAATTTGACAAGGTCCGAAACTTCATTTTTAGATATATATACTCTATTTTTTCCATCATGGAATTATACCATAGAATAGAGTTTTCTCCATTCATGGCTTGTAAAAATGAACTTGGATCATCTTTAGGTCTAACATCAAAGTCAAACTCTTGAAGGTATACAACATAGTCATTAGAAATTGTTGGTCTTCTTGTTATTGAAGATCTCTTTAATTCAATTTTCTTATTTGGGTTTACTTCATCAAGAACTAGTTTCCTTGAACTGGTTGCTCTTAAATTGATTGTTGCTCAAAATTATCTGAATTATTTTCTTAAACAATAATCATTTGTTCTTTATCTTTACGCAACTCAATTAAATCTTGTGTTTTCTCAAATTCTATCTTTCTAGAAAAAATCACTTCCACTAAAATTAAAATCCCCAATAACATTTCTTGCCTCTACTATTCTTGTATTATAAGAAGGATAATAAAACATATATTCTTTAGAGTTCACTGCATAATCAATGAAACATCCACTGGTTGTTGCTAGGTCTAATTTCTTTAGTTGAGGATTATAAATTCTTATCTCAACATGACAATATCATATATATGTATGATTTAAATTAGGCTTCCATCCATTCTATAATAAAAAAGGAGTTTTAGACACAAATTTGGATGGAACCCTATTTAAAATATACACAACAGTTTTTAGTGCTTCATTTCATAAGGATAATGATAGATTAGAATTACTAATCATGCTTCTTGTCATGTCTATAATTGTACGATTCATAGAATATCTCGTTCACATTATCTAACTTTGTTGTTTTTGTTTTTTTACCTTCTAGTAGGTTATCTCGTTCACATTATCTAACTCGCGAGGTATAATGACCTTAAATTGGGTTATTTTTTGAAGTTTGCTTTCAACGAGCTTGACCCAGCTTCACAACAAGGATTGTGAATTTCACATGCTAGTTCAGATTAACTCAAAATATTTTATTTTTTTATTTTTTTATTTTATCTTTTAACAGCATATAATCTTGGAATTCAGCTTTGTTATTATTATTTTTTCTTGACAAACATTCTTTTCATTATATTTATGGTTACCACCTTTTCTTTTAATATTCATTCCATCTATCATCACTGTTTTTCTATCATATAATTAAATTAACATAGATTTTTTTATAAAAAAAAACACTCTAGCACCACCAAGCATTATTCTTTATATTTCAAAAATATCACCTGACCCGTCGCAAAGCACAAACGTTCTATCAACCAGAACCCAGAAAATGAAAGAACACTATTTGTAGGGCATACGTGACCTGGACAAACCTTCCGTGCTCACCATCGTGCAACCCACCGCGCATATTTAGAAATGTGTCTCAAACTTCTTTTCAATCTCGATTTCTTTACTTTTTTCCCCTCTGGTTCAAGTGCAATGAGTTGACTCTTATATTTGGTCAACGAATCTGCTTATTTGTTTAAACCTTGCAGTTTTATTTTATATATATGATTTAAATAATTTGTTTCCCAGTTTTCTTGATATAATCATGCGTTAGGTGATCGATCTACTACTCAACATTCATTATTCCACAAATGATTGTTAGTTGTTATGGGCCTTATGGCTGTGCTGGAAAAATTCAAATTTAATTTCTAATACAAGCAGAAATGATGTCAGGCCTTGTAAATATGCTTCCTTTTTTTATAACATATGATTTATTAATCAAGAAATAAAAAGGTATTTTATAACTGTAAATTACAAAAAATTCTGCTGCTACTCGACATTAACATATATATGTGCACGATAAACTATAGAACAGAGGTGAGAGCATAGGTAGTGGACCATTTTCGAAGCTAGTTTTTATTTAATTCTGGAAAAATTAAAATAAACATTTGAAAGAGTTTCAAGGAATATTAAAATTTTGAAGGAAAAAAAAGGATTTATTTAGTCAATCTGTTTAAGGGTGACCTTTATCAATTTGTTTTATGTTTAAGTGTGAACGATATAGTTCAAATTTCAACTATTGAAAATATGATTAGAAAATCAGGTTTTAGCTTTTTTGAACCCAAAATTCTATTTTTAACTTGTATTTACGAGAAATATAAAACTAAATCGAACAAAAAATTTATTCTTTAAACTCGATCCATTTTTTTCAATGAAATAAAAGTTTAAAAACCCTTTAATGATATTTTTTATAAAAAAAAAATCTATTAACATCATAATAAAGTTTTTTTTTTTTTTTTGAAATGTAACCAATCTGATCATCATTCAATTCGGTTGGTCATAATGACCAAACCAAAGGCCATGAAATGGAATTCGAGGCCACTCTGCCAAATTCTTGGCACTGCTCCAGCCCAAATTGCCGAGACACGCAGTCCAGCTAGTTATGCCAAAAGTGAACTGTTCCCCAGTTGGCGATCTTAAAGACTGATAGTAAGACGAGGACAAACCGGAGACCTTCAGCAAACTAATGAAGTCTAAATATAGACAAAGCTCAAAGACGACATCCAGAGAAAGGTAACTTATCCATCAGGTGGCCCCAAGGAAGCACCAATAATGTACGTGAAAAGTGAGAAAATTAGAGAATCAACTTTTTATTTGTTTCCATCTAGAACTATTTCTCTAGCAGTGTGAGGTTACACAAATGGAGTACAGCATATATATAATACAGAATCAAACAACCACCACTCCCAAAATCTCACCTATCGGCTTACTGATCATTGTTGTTAATGCATCATTGGGCTGGAAAAGAAAGGTGCATGAGACAGAAACAAGTTACCCCTTACTTGAAACTTACGCTACCAAGCAAATCCCACTGACAGGGACTTCAGTATAGTCACTGTGAAATGAATACTAACCAAGTAAGAAATCAAGAAGCACGCGACGAGGGAAGAAAATGAAGCTCAAAATCAAAGGAAACGGAGCTGAAAAATAAGAAAAGCAAAAGGGTTTTGCATGCACAAATTAAAAGTACTCGTCGAGTTTCAGGGGGTTACCATGTCTTATTCAATCAATCAACGTTAGGTGTCAAAAGAAGTGATGCAATAACTTTCCTTCTTCTTCGACTCTGACGTAGCATAACACTCGTAATCAGCATGCTTCTCATATCAAAATAAAAGGAAAGAAAGAAAGAAGCACCCAAAGATCAGGCCTGCATGCCCGGCAAAGCCTTCATTTGAATATGATTCGAAGAATCAGCAGCAGAAGAAGCCGTAGTTAGCAAAGCTTCATAACATACTCCTAATCTCCTAACCCCAAACCCCAAAAATCTTAGCAAGAACACCATGAACAACCATAACAATGAGCACAACAAACATGACATTAATTAACCACAAAAACCAGATCCAAAATAGCCACCGCTAGCTCTCAACATAGAATCCTCCAAATCACACTTAGTCAACCCCTCAGTACACCACTCTAGACAAGGTTGTTGGATGTGAAAGTAGCTAGGTTCTAATAATGGAAGAAGGCAAGGTTGAGGAGCAAGGAAGAGTTAAGGTTAGTCTCATGGCCATTCTAGACAGGAAAATTATGAAGAACGAGTTGTGATCATGGGACTAATTAATTATGAAGAACGAGTTGTGATCACGGGATTAATTCGGTGGTCTAAATTGTTTAAAAAGGATGCTACTAGCTTGTGTAGATTTAGAAGAGCTTAATTAATACTCAATTCCTTGCCTTGATTATTGATGACATGAATCTCATAAGAAGGGGAGTTGTTGTGAATCCTAGGAAAGTTCTTACGTGGCAAGTAGTTAGTAATTAGCTATTTATTTAGTTGGTCAGTTAGAATTCTCTTAGAAGTTAGGAGGAGGGAGATTGATTGTATAAAAGGAATGGTTGTAGAGAAACTTGGCAAATGAAGAAATAAGAATTTCAGTTTACCGAGGATTCGTTTGTTTACGCGGCTGCAGCTGTGTTTTAATTAAAATGCAGTTTACAGACAAAACATATATAGTTTACTGTGTATGGCCCCATGTGTTTTTTGCGTTTGTTATGCAGAAAAAAAAAAGGTAGCATTTTGTTGCTTTGTGTTTACTGTGCATGTTAATTGCACTGTACTGAACAATGCAATTAGCATGAACAGTATATGTTAATTACACTGTTCCTGTAAACAGTGCAGAAAATTGCACTATTCACTTAAAAAACAACGCAATTCACTGCACTGTTCACATGAACAGTGCAATTCTCTCTACACTGTTCATGTGAAAAGTTTTTTTTTTTAGGATGTAAATTTTTAATATTTTTTAAAAAAACTATTTTAGATTAAATTACATTCACTCGCACTATGATATTAAAAATATTTTTTTTTGAAAAATTAGTGTAAAGTGAATTAAATTTACTCGTACTGTAATATTAATTTTATACCTTATAATATTTTATTTAATTTTATTACACGTATGAAAACTGTAGTTCTTATCGGGTGAATTTTATACATAATAAAATTATAAATTGTTTAATAGAATAATAAAAATATTTTATATATAGTATTATTTATTTTATGATATAATAGGAGTAATTAATTCTACAGTATTTAAATTTAAAACCATCAATATTAATATATATTTTTAAATTATTTTATAACCTCAATTTCAAAAGTATTCTTAACCAAACACATTAAACTAATTTTTTTCAACCTCAATTTTAACCACAGTTTTAACCAAACACCTATTTTTTCAAATTAACCTCAATTAAAAGTACTTTTTATAAAAACAACTTTTTTCAAACCATAACCACAACCGCTACCGCAATACCAAACATACACTAAAACTGTTAACTCTCTTTCTCCTCCCGCTCTTCTGTTATACTTGTTTGTTTTCAAGAATTTATTTTTCTAAAAACCATTTTTTTTATTTTTTCATGTTTGATAAACACAAGAAAAGTTGGTCAAAAAAACTGAATTTCAATCCATAATAAAAAAAATACGCTTTATACAAGGAAAGTGTTTTCCTTTTCTTATTCTAAGGAAAACGCTTTTCTTTTCTTTGTTAACAAAACACTTTGTTGACAAAACACTTTCATTTCCTGTCGTAATACAATCATACAAGTTGATTGGTTGTTGCTTTGAGTTTTTTTTTTATTTGGTAACATGGTGAAAATATTTTTTTAATTAAAATAATATTTTTTTAGATTTAATACATAAAAATTATAAAAATATTAATTTAATATTTTTAAGATAAAAAATACTTTAAAAAATAATTTATGAAATTATTATTATTATTATTTTAATTCCATCATCTTTCAATTTTTTTTATATGTTAGATTTGATCTCTATTATTTTGATTATTATTTATTTTATTTGAGATAATTTATGATATTAGAATTTTTTTCAATTTCATTCTCCTTCAACTTTTTAATTTGTAAAATTTGTTCCTTATTATTTTAATAAACTTGGAGAAAAAAACATTAATAAGTTATTTTTCAGCTCATTTTTCATAACATAACTAAATACTGAAAAATATTTTCCAATTTATTTTTCATGACACTATCAAATATCAAAAAATAATTTACTTTTTCTAAAACACTTTTTAAAAGAAACTACTTTCTTTTATTATCAATTACTTCTCGAGTCTCTCGGTGGGAGTTCACGCTCTTTTGGCTTACTTTTAGCAATGCGGGGCGGCTATCCGCATGGTATTGTTAAGAAGATTTTAACAGATTAGAGAGAAGTGAAGCGTCGACCGGAGTGCTGCCTTCACAGTTTAGGGTTTGGTGAGCAAAGGAAACAAGAAGGCTGAGGATTAGGAGGTATTTGATGATGCGTATTCAACTGTTTGTTTTTATATTTTAAAAATGTTTTTAAAAAATATTTTTTTTTAATTTCAAATTAATATTTTTTATTTATATTTTTAAATCATTTTAATATACTGATATTAAAAATAATATTTTAAAATAAAAAACTTCATTTCCAAAAAGTGGAATATACCATCTCCCATTTTCTCTCCTCTTCTCTTCTTCTTCCCTTCTATTGATTTGCCTCCGTTGTTCTGAGGAAACAACGTGCCGGAATCAGGGATTCCCAGGGTTTGGAACAGCATAGCCCTCTAAACTTTGTTTCATTGGCTTACAAACATCCCTGTTATTACATGCTGCCAAGGTTAGCAAACACCGATGTCCCCTGGAAATGCAATCGGCAACCGTCCCACATTAGCCAGCTTGATCTATTTACACCCACGAATTTTGAGAATGCTTCCACTGCTGAGTGGAGAACACATCACCATATCATCCAGGCAAAAACTACTTTGTGGGCTGAAATTGATAAACGAAACAGATCCTTCTACCAGCTCTCCCGAAGTTGCTGTACCCTATGATTTAAACCCAAATTCTCCACATTGCAGGGGTAAGAATCAACTAACCTTACAAAGACATTTCACAATTGTAGATCATGTTCATCTTGGCCTTGATAGTCCACACCACTTGCTAGCAAACGAGAAGATGCGTTCAACTGATAAGGAAAAGTGATGGCAACAATAAAAGCTGGTTTATCCTCTATGTTCAGTAATCAATATACAGGAGTTGTGACTGCCGCAAAGCCAAACCAAATGGACGAGAAAGAAAAGAACGACCATTACACTCTATACACGCCAATAACATGCGGGGAGGAAATGGAGATATATCAAAGTTACAATAAGAACTAGATATCAGTCCACACAAAACTTCGTACTGTGAAGGCACACCACAAATGCACTCATGTACTTGCACACTATAAAATGAGGATGAGGAGAAGGACAACGAGTACAACGACAGCAATTCCCAGCAGCCACCAGCACTGCCAAAAAGAAAAAGCAATATCACGATAACAACACTTTCAAGAATGAAAATACTTCGAGGACAAAAGGCCACAAATAATAGCTAGAAAGATAATCCCAAGTCCAAATTTCCACTCGAATTATAATTTTTTTAATATAAAAGTTGAGCAATATAAATAGCACAATTAAATATGAATATTCTTTTAAGATAGATTATAAAGGGGAACTTGTGTGTTTTCTTTAACATATGATAGAACTATTTGGTTTTTTGCTTTATATGAATGAATTTATCTTTACTTTTACCCGACTTTTTCCACATTTCAAAAAGGCAAAATGGTGCATGACTTTATAACCTGCCTTGTAAATCTGTGCTATTTTTTTCTTATCCTGGACCCTGGCTGCTAAAGGAAGGGGAAAATATATGATGATAATTTAACAAACCCAATAAAGACAAATTGACTCGTTACTGATATTTATAGTGATTGGAAGCTATTTCTGCTGGAATGAGTTATTGACTGAAAAATAATAGCACTGTTTGTGAAAATGACAAAAACTTTGTCACATCTTTTCCACATTTCAAAAAGGCAAAAATAATATGAACCCAAATACTCCAGGCCACGGAAACTACATTGCAGAGGTAAAAATCAACTAGCCTTACAAAGACATTTCACAAATGTAGATCATGTTCATCTAGGCCTTAATAGTCCATATCACTTGCTAGCAAACGAGAAGATGAACAAGGAAAGGTGATGGCAACAATAACAGCTGGTTTTATCCTTCTATGTTCAGTAAGCAATTACAAATGGACATGAATATACAGGAGTTGTGACTGCCATGAAGCCAAACCAAATGGACAAAAAAGAAAAGAACACCATTACATTCTATTGGAATTTCTATTTTTTTGTCATTTCACGTACAATGCTATTATTTTTCACACTTCCACCAGTACTGGTCTGTATTTAATGTTTTCACACACAAATTCACGTAGAAAATTCCGGTTCCTGAATTCAATAAAAAGAAAACAGAGATGGACAAGGTGATGGACTATATATCTTTAACCAAGTGCAGGATGTCATCCCTTCATATTAGTTTATATCCTTCATATTGTAACATTTTATATCTGAAAGCCAGTTTTGTCCAAATGCTACCACAAGGCATAACATTGAGTCAACATTTATTAGCTCAACTTAATAGAATTGACTACTTACCCATGAGCATTTAGATTTCACGGTTTTCGAAGCCTTGGATAGCTGAACTCTTGCTTGCGTTGTTGCAGTAGCAGAAGAATCAATGTTTGAGTGAATATCATCTGTTGTAATGAAATAAATAAATTAGATATTGTAAGAGAAAAGCAAAAAAGGCCACAAGTGTCAATTAAGAGTAACTGGCACAAAGGAAAAATCCATCTTATAGGGATTGGGGATTCACCAATAACCACACCCTGGTCATGAACTAGAACAGCAAGATCCTTGAATATTTCATTCGCTTCTCCAATTTGTTCCTCTATGTCTCTAATACCCTGTTCCCTTTCCTCAATTATGGCTTCATTAAATGCGACTTCATTATCCAGAAGTATAACCTCCTGCCTGCACGTTTTTGTTCAAGGACAAGAATCAATGAAGGTTGTTTGAATCTTCCAACAAAAGCAATAACGCTGCTCTTTTTTTCTGTCTTTGAAGAAAATGAATCTACAAGGGGTTTGTCAAGATTTCAACGAGAGAAAAAGAAGGGTCTCAAAGTGGATTAAGGGTAGCTAGTTTGCACTGGTATGTTAAAAACAAGCTACACAAAACACATTACAGAAAAAGACACACGATTACAATCCAATTACGAAAAGGAAAGACAAGCAGCAACCCAACGAGTACAAACACAACCACAACCGATGAAAATTGACAACAATTACTTGCTCAAGCTTCTGTACAGACAGTGTAACTGATTTGACTCTGTACACATCAACAGATTTGCAAATTCAACTGTTTTAATATATCCCTACATACTTGCAAATGACAACTCAAAATTCCAAAAAGAAGCAGCAGAAACTTTGATACACGAGTCAAGAGTAGGAGTAGGCAAATAACACAGATACCTTCTCTGTTCCCTTAAAAAAGGTTGGTTATCTTGATCCATACTAGCGATCACATATTCACCAGAGCCAGAGCTGTATCCCAAAACAAGAAGAAAAAAACCCAGCAAAGTTAATAAATTCTGGAAGGTAACAGCAAAAAAATAACAGGCAAAAATGAAAAAGTAGAAACAAGCAAGGTAGGTAAAAGTTAGTGTACGCACGAAGGAGGCAAAGAAGATTGAGGAGGAAGAGAAGGAGAGTAAGTGGACTCGCGCTCAGAGGCAAGCTGTTGAACTTTCTGGAACTCTTGCAATGTGATTTGAAAATCTCTTGCTAGCTTCGCATCTTCAATTTTCTTGCTCGGCTTCAATTAAGAATCACAATCACAGTTAGTAGCATAAAAATCAAATTAGCAAGGCAATAAAAAAAATACATTGATGTCAGGATCGTGGTCGAGTTCGCTCAACGACTTGAGTTTAGCAGAAGTCTCTTTAACTAACTGCAGAATCCGTTGCCTTGAATTATGCCTGTTAATGTGATTGAAGAATCGATGTTAATTAATACATTGATTTACAGAGGAAGCGATTGACACATAAAAGGAAGACAGACAGTTTGTGTCGGTGTTCAGGAGTGTCCTTGTCGGTTCCGATGGCATCGACAAGACGACGGAAGCCGGCAACGGCTGTGTTGATTTGGAAAATACCGGCCGCCACCGCTTGCGATGGGCTTCTGGAAGTGGAAGAACTGGAGGAAGGTCTCTTGCCATTTTGAAAATCTTGGAAGCTCATGATCTTCCGCTTTCTGTCTAAAAACCAGTAGAGTGATTTGGAATTGAAATGGAAATGGAAATAAGAGAAGAGGGCGAGCAGTGATCCGTTACTGTGCAAAAAGGAAGAAGAATATGCCAACCGGTCAAAAAGTCTTACCAATAAAATACTCCCATTTATGAAGTAAAAATAAAACTACAAATTAATCCCCAATTTATTACATTTTTTATGAATCAGTCCCAACACTTTAACTTTTTCTAGTTTTGGCTCATACTATTAGTTGGTCCTTACTGTTTAAAACTAGTTATCTTGTTAACCCATACATAAACGAATTAACACCAAATAGCACCTATATTTCATTTCAATATGAATTAATTAATTTCAATTCTTAAAAGAAAAGATATATATGAATAAATAAAAATCACTTTTATACTTAAAATACAATATTCTATATTATTTGGTTCCGTGTCCAAATATCAACCTGCAATATCTTTTTTTTTTCAAAATAAAAAAAAGGAATAGATAGCTAAAGTGAAGCAATGTTAGACAATTCCAATACTTTTAATTAAATTTAACAAATTAAGTTCATTCTTGACTAACCATTTGGTATTGTAGTTGCAGGTGAAGCTCATCCACAGCCACAGATATTGTTGTTTGGTTAAGCAAAAAACACAATTTTTTACTGGTAGGACTCACCATAAACTGTGATTGTGTCGCACTAAAAGCACAAGAAAGCAGCTCTTTGCTGCTTCTTGCGTGGAAGAATCACATGAACAATGTAGTCATGCTCCACTGTCCACGTGAACACTTTTAATTTACTTTTTATTTTTAAAAATTATTTTATAATCTCAATTTTAAAAGCATTCTTAACCAAAACACATTAAATTACTCTTTGTTCAACCTTAATTTCAACCATAGTTTTAACCAAAGATACATAAATACCAAATCAACTTCAACTAAAAGTACTTTTTATAAAATAATTTTTTTCAAACCATAACTACAAAAGCTACCATAATACCAAACATACTTTTAAGTCTAGTCTAGAAAAGAAAAACTTTACACAAATAATGGGTTTTCCACGAGTTGCAATCCTAAATCAAGACATGGACTTTATTATAGCCTTTTGTATTTGAACTTGGATATTCCTAAAAAAAACAATTACTCGTGGAACTATGGATTCTTTAATATTTAAATAAATAAATATAAAAGAAAAATTATAAAAATTATAAGTACAAGAGCTAAATAGTGAGTATAAAAAAATCATGACCGATGAAAGTTTATTATGTTTATATGATAATCTAAAATAAACTAATTTTTTATGTAGTTTTTTACTGATAGAGCCAACAATAAAATCATAAAAAAAAACTTTAGATGGATAATAAGTTTTTCAAATATTCCTGAAAAAATAAATCATTAATGTAACAAGGATTGATACTCTAAGTCAACAAACATAGGAGAAAAAGTTTCATCAAGTTCAGACTTTATTTTTATATATAATAATCACACAAGTCAACTTTCTCACTATTGAGAGATGTTTGGTTTACAATGTTTTGTACCCGAAGGACTAAAATGAAACTTGTTACAAGACAAAATGGCGTAGAAGAGAAGAGGCACAAAATCCAGGGACGGTGTTGTAAATTAAGAAAAAATATATATGCGGTCAAGTATAAAAAGCGAAGTGTATTAAAAAGTTCATTAACGAGGCAAGGTAAACGAGAAAAAGTTTTCTAAATCGCAGAGGCAATAACTTCAGGTTGAAAATTTCATGTCCATCTTGCCTACACAAGTCCAAGGTTCCGCATCGTCATCTTCGCTTGAATCCCCTCCTCTAAACCCTAATTACTCCAGTCATGGCTCTCCTCCACAATCTCGCTCCCCTCTCTCCCTCCAATCCCAGATTCAGCCTCAGTCTCAGCACCTCTCTGGTATTTCTAGGGTTTCTTCCTCCATTTCCGTAATTGATTTCTACTATTTTTCCTGTACTTCTTTTGAAGCTTCTGTTTTTGCCTCTTTATTTAACTTCTTTGTTTGTTTGTGTGATTCGTTGGGTGAATATAATAGCTTATGTTTCACGTGCTTAATTGAGAGTTGGATTTTACACTTGAATTTATTTATTTATTTATGCAGAGGTGAAAAACTAAATGAAGTTTAAAATAAAAATAAAAACATGAAAGAGGTTAATTTTGTTTTTGTATGAAAATGCAATGAAATTGTTTACTTACTATTTTTTACTGCATTTGTTTTGGCAATGCAATCCTTATTTATCCATCCGTGATTTTTATGGTTAAGATCAGATTAAGATATAAAACACTGAAAATTAGAGTCATAAAACAATTCGGATCACGTTATAGATGGGAGTATAGCATATCTAAGATGTCCTGGCCAGCATCAAGAGTTGTTCTTATACCTGTGGGAGAGTCTTCAGAGACTTACTGTGTTCATGTTTGATTAGTGCAACTTTTGTGGCAGGCGAATCGGCTCCAGTTACAGAAGATTCTGCCGGATCCTCCGCAGAGGTAAGGTACCAATTTGAAGTTCAATCGTAGAATCTGCTGATGAACTTATGGGTGCATTTGTTGGATGAAGTGTTATCATAAACTTGAACCACGAAAGGATAGTTTTACCCATTCTTTAGATATCCAAGGAACATAAAAGAAACGGCATAGTTGAAACAGTGACAATAGTGGTTAACCACTACAGCTGACAGCTTGTGTTCGTTCTTTTTTGTATCTCTATTCAGGTGAATGAATTAGGGACACCAATTAGTAAAAGAAGTTGGGCCCACCAAAATGCACTCACAAATTCTCCGTCTCAGTCAGGTGGTGGAGGGGTTGGATGTGTCCAGTCTAAAGGAAATATGTTAGGAAACATTGCCTCTCCTCAAAGTCAACAAAATGTTGGGTCTGTCAACTCTCGAGGAGGAACTACACATGCTTCAGGAAGAAGAGCCCAGATGACTAATGCCAATCATTTGCTCAATTTTCATTACGACCCCATTTCTCGTCCTCAACCAAGGGCTCCTCCTCCAAGACGACCACAAAAGAAAAGGGCTTACAACAAGGATTTGTTCCTTCAGGCTAATTACAAGTTCGTTGTGTTAGATACTGGAAGCTATGCTCCTGAATCAATGGATCCAGATAAAATGCTTAAATGGGAGGACATAATTTGTGTTAGGTATTCCACCACATTTCCAGTGCAGTGTCCAATTTGCCTGGAATATCCTCTATGCCCACAGATAACTTCTTGTGGACATATTTTTTGTTTTCCCTGTATTCTTCGTTACTTGTTAATGGGCGAGGAGGATCATAAAGGCGATTGCTTCAAAAGATGCCCCCTATGTTTTGTGATGGTATCTCCAAAAGATCTGTACACCATCTATATTGAGAAAGTCAAGCAGTATTGCGTTGGTGAAACTATAGAGTTCATGCTTCTAACTCGACAAAAACATTCTTTCGTTCCATCAAAGAAAATTGAACCAGAAGCAGACACTGAACTGTGTTGCAACGATAACATCTATGATCCCTTCTCAAAGTTCACTTTCACTTCAGATGTGGAATTGTCAGTGAGAAAAGCAATATCAGATTTGGATAGTTGGTTAGTCAGAGCAGATTCGGGTCTTGTGGATGATTTAGAGAAGCTTCCATATGTTTGCGCTGCAATGGAGCAGTTAGAAAAGAGGAAGAAATATTGGAATGAGCAGAAGGCATGCCATGATGATAGATTCAATGTTAGCAACAGTAAAGGATCTCAAGGGCTTTTGTCATCTTTAACTACTGCTAAAGGTGAGCACAAAGCCTGTAGTTCTAGATCTGCAACACCATCTATTGATATCAATAACAAAAATAAGGGGTCTGATAATGTGATGGGGGATGTGGTTGAGTCACCAGAAGATGAAGATAGTGCTTTATCATCCTCATATGAAGAAAATAAGAATTTCCAGACACATGCAAATGGTTATAGAGATGTTAAGGATAAGGAGTCGTACAATTTCTACCAGGTTTGTGCTGTTGAGTTTGTATTTCTTTTTCTTCTCTATTGCTTATTTACCTCTCTGTTTACTTAAGAGGGTAGAACTGTAACAAATTTGCAGAGTCTGATAGGGACCAAGTACGGGGACAACAGCTTCAATTTATAAGTGTGTTCAGGATTGCTTGCCCTACTCAGCACTGCTCATAAGTTGATAACTAACGTGGTTTTATTGATATCGCGAACACACAAAAGAAACTGTTGAATTGCAGGCTTAACATGCTCTGGCGGAGTTTGCTCTTTATTTGTATTTGTTCCATGTGTCTGAAAGATGTCTTGATTTGCATAGACTGTTATCTGTATAATATGTGCAAAATGAAATGAAAGAACACAATGGAAGTAAACTAAACTAAATGAAAGAACACAGTGGAAGTAAACTAAGTGCATTTAATGGTATTTTTAAGTGTAAGTTTGCTGTCGATGAAAAGGATTGGGCTCTCTGATAATTGGCCTCTTGATGCAAATTACAAATGGACAGTACTGTTATCTTAACAGTGAACAGAAGTAACCAGAATGCCAATGATCTCTTAAGAAGTTTTCTGCTCGTTGCTTCATGCTTCCAAGTATTCATGACATTTTGTTATTGCTATAGAAAATACCATTCTTTCTTACTGTAGAAGTGTGGCATGTGATGTGAAGTTTCTGTTACTTATTCCTGAATGTCTGTCTATTCCAGGCAATTGATGGTCAGCACCTCATTCTTCACCCATTGAACATGAAGTGTCTTCTGCACCATTATGGGAGCTATGATTTGCTACCTCACAGGTTTGGCCTAAAATAATTTTTTTTCTCTGTACCTAATTCAGATAAATTGCTTATGCTGTGACTTTTTTTCTCTGTACTTAATCCAGGTATCGAAGGATGTGCTGGTTCGTGTGCAATAAATGTGTTACAATTTTAGAACCTAATCTTCAATATCTAAAAAGCACTGTATTCCATATCACTTTTGCTCATGGCATACCTTCTGCAGGGACACTAAATATGATTGTACAAATATTTTTAACTTTTTAATTTCATCAAAGTGCATACATATTTTACACTAATAATATCGATTTGCTTTTAATAATGCTTTGTAGCTTTTGGTTTAATGTTCTAAAAATTGATGTTCCAGATCATGTCGAAATGAGAGAATAGATACAGTAGGGATTCTTCATATTGGGTTGGAAGAATCTAAATACTTCTTAGCCCTTATCAAATCTTCATAGTATACGTTTGTCTTCTTAATTGTAGATTTTTTTCTCATTGCAGAGTAAGTGGAACAATCTTGCAGTTGGAGACAATTACCCAGTCAGAGGCCATGAGAAGGCGCTACCGTTATTTAAGTCACTTTTCATTGACAACAACATTTCAGGTACCTTTTCACTGTTGACTGTTCTATGTGTATCATCACATATCTTTATTATTTCTTATTGTTGACCTTCTATTTTTCAGCTGTGTGAAATTGATTTGAATGCTGCACTACCTCCCAATGCCCTGCTTCCATTCATGGATGAAATCAAGAAACGTGAAAAGCTGCGGAAGCAACTTGCCAACAAGGTATGTTTATTTGGGCAGTGTAGACATTTTTCAACCTCGACATAAATCTTAGTTTCTGGAACAAAATAATCTGAATCTATTGAGCTGCCAGAAGTTTCTGCAATTGTTTTCTGATGAAAGTATTATGTCCCTCTTCAGTGTTATCATGTTTTGCATCTCCTTTTAATGTCAGTTGTCATGAATGAAAGTTTTTCTCTCTCCCTCTCTACTATGCAACACTCCAAAATCAATATCTTACGAAAATTTTAATGACTCTTTTTTGTTTGCGCGCGAGAGCACATGCTTATTCATAACAGTTACCTGTACCTTTCATATTTATGCATGGTAAACTGTATATATTTGTGCTCTTGCTGTTGATTTTGTCATTCATGAGCTCATCTCTTTTGGTCTCCTTGTGAATGTGTAACAAAAATTGGCCCATGTTTTTGAATTATATGCTTTATTTTTTTTCCCCTAGGAACGGAAGGAGAAGATCAAGGCTGAAGCTTCTGCTTCTATGCCCACTTTACCCAGTTTTGGACAGTCCTCTTATGACACCTCCCCAAATTTCTCTATGGAAGACTTTGAAGGTATTATTGCACTTTGTGAACATGTTGACTAGGCTAAATCTAAGAACTAGGCAATTGCGATACCTGTTAGCAATTTCAAGGTGACAAAATGTCCATTTGAAAGAAATAAAGAAAGTGAAATTGTAGGATATTCCCATAGTGGTTAAGAATTAAATTGGGTATGGCCTTGTGTGCTGTACAGACCCTTCCACCATAGCTTAAGCCTTATGTTGGATACTCTAATGGTCTAAATCTTAGTTAAGAGATTTCCTTGATCCTTAATGCATGAATTATAGTTAACTAACCAGAAAATTCCAAGTTGACCTAGTTTTATTGCATGCCTGTGAGATTGTTACTTGAAATTCCCTTGAGGATCCTTGCATTTTGCTCTAGCTTTTTATGATTAGACATGGCTCCTAGAAGAAATCGTGACATTAGATAAACTAGAACCTGTTTCGTGTCGTTTACAAATAGAGCTAGTTATTTTCCGGAACCAAATTGAAATCTTCAATGCTAGTGGTTATGATAAACGCTGTCATTGGGCTCATAATCTTTTCAGTGAATTTTTCTGAATGTATAAATGTTCTTGTGGCTAGAACTTTTTGCTCAGTGTTTCACTTATGTCCCCTGCTCTTCTTTTGTTTAGCCCTGGGTATTTCTTCCTCAATGTCATCTAGCCCTCCAGTTGCAGGGGAGAGGATACTGTTCTCAAATGTTGCAAGGTTTGGTTTTGCTGCTGGACACGATTCTCCAGCCTTGAAAATTGAGGAAAATGTTCCTCTACAAAATAACATGCCAGGAAACAATTCTTCCAATTTAAATGGTATTACTTTTTCGTGGGATTTTGTTGCTCTCTCTCTCTCTCTCTCTCTCTCTCTCTCTCTCTTATTTCTCTGGTTAAGATTTATGGCATATGCATGTTTCATGTTCAGTCTTGTGGCCATTTGGGCTGTGCTTGCAATTTGTTCTGCAGATAGGTCATTGAATCCATTTGTTTATGTAGGTTCAAGAAATTCAGGCCCATCATCGTTTGCCAATGTAACAGCCAGACCAAAACCTGAAGAAAATGTTGATCCGCCAAAGATGAATGAGGTTAGTAAGAAAGGGAAGAAACCAAATCGAGTCCTCTTATCAACAACTGGTGGTCGGCGCTACTGAAACTTAGGTTTCAAACTTTTCAACTGCAGTTAGCAACAGCTACTTTTTATCCCAAGGCCAGCCTTGTGCATGAATTCTATAAATGAACTAGTACTGATACCCGGAGATGGCTCTAGAAAGAATAAAATGTGAATCTTTCTGTGTACAGTGTGTGCCTTTTACTATCCATTTGTGTTGTATGACCATTGAAAGGATCACACATGCCATTCAGTAGAGCTCCTATTTGATATCAGTGAACCTCAAATCTTGGTGAGTGGCCGAATTCCACTCACAAAATTCATGGGAAATACTGCTTAGCGAGTGGGGTTCACAAGAGAGAGATAATCGCTCCACTTCCATAGCCAAAATGTTCAGGTGCTTTTTTAATATTAGAGATGACAAATCTTTAAATCTAGCTGGAGTAGCTTTTGTACGGATCATTGCGTGAATGCCTCAACATGCTCGCATTTTTCTTTGATAAACAGCATGCCCATATTGACTTCAAGCAAATGCACCAGGATAAGAGATAAATGGATATGGCTGTGTATGCTTCTCCGTGGGAAATACAACAGAAAATGCAGGTGTGGATACGTTAAATATTGAAGATTTAATACATGACAGTTGCGGACAAGATGATAAGAAAATATTTCATTATATTCGCTATTTTTTTCTTAAGAATATAAGAGCAAATGTAAGCTGTTAAGATATGTGAAACCACATGTTAGTAATGAGTCACTCTTTTTTTATAACATTTATTATTGTTATAATATTTTAAAGTTAAATGCACAAATTACTGAAAAAATATTAAGTAGTGAAAGCATCTCCAAAATAGTCCTCTTATTTATTAGTCTTGGGTACTTGTGAGAAAAAAAGAGGTTAAATTTATAAATATTATCTTTTTTTTTCCCAAACAGTACCCTAAATAAAAGACCCCAAAACCAAGCTGAATATATATATATATATATATATATATATATATTATTTTCAACTGTGGCTGGACTGCAAGTCTCAGGCCTTTTAAGGAGTTTCTGGGCTCCGGATGGTTGGTGGGCATGGGCCTGGCCTGACAGGACTGGGAGTCATATCTAAAAAGACAGAACTGGACTGGATTTTGTTAGGAGGTGGGTTCGACCGACCTCCTGACCTGGACTTACAAGGAACTTGGATCTTCTAAGGCAGCTACTAACTACAAGGCAAGTTCTCTCTTCTTGTGCTTAAGCTAGTTGAATGTTAGTTAGGGAGAAAATAGGATTGAAAATGTCAAAATATATCTTCATGGCTAAAGGAGTATATTCTTATTTAGAGTTATTTTTCTTTAGATCACACTGAGAGAGAGAGAGAGAGAGAGAGATACCCTATTTTTATCCTCCTCTCCCCTTGTATACATACTACTGGTGTTGCCATTTTTTTGCATGGAAATGCTGAAGTGGAAAAGGGCTCCTCTTCTATATCACAGTCAATCAATTTTCCCGGTTACTCCAGGTCTTTTTTGTGACAGGTACCTATAGGCTGGGTGTGACGTGTCTTATCATTGCTTGTATAGATTTTTCTAGCCATTTAATCCGTGTTTTGTGTGATGGATTATAATTTTTTTTCTCGAAAAAATACTGGTTATGTAAGTAGTTTTTAACATAAAAATTTAAAGTATAAATTGAAAAGTTTATAAAATTATTTTATTAAATAAATTAATAATTATTTATGTAAATAAACAGGAAAATAATAGTTAATAATAACAAAAAAAAATTAATAAAATTAAAAGATGAATGTAAATCAAGATATTTAATCAAATAAAATGAGATATTCACCTGATTGTGTTTACTGAACTTGTCTATTAAAATCAATAAAAGATAAATCCACAATCTAAAAAACTCATTACTTAAAAGATAAACACAAATAAAACTGACTAAATAAACTCATGCCTAAAAAAAACCTATGTAAGGCCAAACACATTAACAATATTATTGAAAAATGAATATTTTTTTATTTTTAAAACTAAACTTCATTTGTATAAAACCCAAAAAAAACTAAATGAATTAGCATAACATCCTGAAAATCAAACATAAACAAAATAACTCTAAAAAAATTAAATTAAAAAATGGATGCAAAACCTGTGACTTAGATTATGAAACCGAGATAAATTCACAAAAAAAAATTGAAAATAATTACAAAAATAATATTTTAAAAAATCAAATGTAGGGCGATAAGATTGTATAAAGCCAAATTTCTAACAAATCAAATGTCAAAAGATAAAATCAAGAAAAAAAATCAATTACACAAAAGGATCTAAAAAATAAGGGTGAAAAAAACATTAATTAAAGGGCAACAAAAAATTTGTTTTGACAGACGCTGCGTAGCGGGTCGTAATTTTTCTTTCTAAAAAAAGATTGAGTATACAAACTATTTTGATATGTTTGTTTTACATAATATAAATTATAAGTATAACCCGAAAAATTTATCCAAACTTCTAATAATCATTTATGTAAATAAATAAATAAAAATTGTTAATAATAACTAAAAGAGAAACTGAAAAATTGAGAGATAAACGTAAATCAAGATATTTGATATCATAAAATGAGACATTTACCCGTTTGTGTCCACTAAATTTGTTCATTAAAATCAATAAAAAATATAAAAACTCATATGAAACAGAGTGGATAAAATAAAAGAAAAAAATATTGATAGCAGAACATATAAGAAATATTATTTCAAAATAACTATTTTTCGTACAAAACAAAACTTGCTTGTATAGAGTACAATAAAATAAAAAAATCAGCATAAATTAAACACAAAATAAAACATCTTGCAAAACTCATTGTTTGGATAATAAGATGGAGACAAACTGATAGAAAAAGAATATGAAGGTAACCACAAAATATTTTTTTAAAACAATGTAAAATGATAAAATCGCAAAATATAACAAGGAAAACAAGAATTCCTAACTCTATTAGCACTTAAAACTTGTGACCCGTGTCATTAAATTAGAAGTATTAAAATAAATAAAAAACTGTGAAGTCCAATTCTAAATAAATCAAACACCGAAAGATGTACCCAGGAAAAAAAACAACCACATAATAAAATTTAATTAAAAATAAGGGTGAAAACCAAAATAAAAAATAAATTTAAGGGCATTTAAAAATTAAATTGCAGGGTTAAATCGAAAAGAAAAAAACAATTAACATAAGGAAAAAAAAATCAAAATAATGAAGGCTAAATTGAAAAAAAAAAACATAAACTTTGATTGAATAATGAAATTAAATACTAATAAAACTTTAACAAAAAATCCAAGGGTAAAAAAGATAAATTAAAAGAATAAAGACCGATTTAGTAAAAATAATACATGACAAATTATAATTTAAAGACTGAATTGAAAACATTAAAAACATTTCTAAAAGGTTCAAGGATGAAAATAAACAATAAAAAATATAAGGACTAAAATTGAAAAAGAAAAAGAAAAAATGACAAACATGTACTTTAATTGGAAGAGAGATAAAAGTAGGAAGAAAAAATGACCATCGACGACAAACTGTTGTACCACCACCGACACGCTCCACACCTAAAGCGAGAGCACATGACGACGCTTCTAGTGACACGATTAAATGCTGTTTTTTGAACAAACAATAACATCACATATGCTGTAAAAAGAGCATAATCACCACAAACACGTTGGCACTTGAAAAACATCCTTGAATGTATTGAAGCTATCTTATCTTATTTAATGGCAAAAAAATATTTTAGTTATTTTTAAAGTTTGTGCAAAGTAAAAAAAAAAAACCCTTAATCAACGAGTTTAAATTTCATTGACTTTTGAGGTAGAAGAGTATTTTTGTAAACCATCTGGGTGAAAAATTATAAATTAACTAGTTTTACAAGATGAAAGTTGCAATAACATATAATAAAAATGTTATCGATAACTTGGTATCAATAAAAATAAAGGAAACTCTGCCAAAAAATTTTTAAAAAAAATTTCCATAATTTCAGACATATTATTCAATACTTAACATTAGTAAAGAAATGTTTGAGATTTCATGATATTATAATTTGAAGATGTTACAATTTTTACTATACAAAATAATATGAAAAGATAATAATACTCATGTTCAATATTTTAATAACCAGCAGGTCAGCGTAAAAAGACCAATAAACCCCTGTATCCTAGCATTTTAACTTTTCCACCGAGGGATGCAAATGTAAATTCACTGTAGCAATCCACAATAAATTGTGTCTATTGCTACAATGAATTCACCACGCGTTTTAGAATTTTGTTTAATATAGAATATGTAAGCATAAGATGCAAGGTGGCAGCCATGTATTAAGAGCATGTTTTTTTTTACGTTTCAAACGTGCTTTTGAAAAAAAATTAACTTTTTATCTTAGTTTTTTCTTTGCTTTAAAATAATTGTTTTTTGGTGTTTTTATATGTTGATGTCAAAAATAATTTTGAAAAATAATCGCAACTACATTTTCAAACATCCCATAGGATAAAAACCGCTTTTAGATTAGATTAGAATAGCAACCCGCGCGATACTGTATGTCATACCAATTTTTATTTAACTTGAAATTTTTTTAAAAAATGTTTAAAAAATATTCGAATATCAAGTTAAATCTTGATTTATTTAATAATATGATAAAAGGTAGGTAACAACATAAATAAATAAAGATCATCAATTACATCTATATATACTGAGTCCAGATAAGTTAGGTTTAACAGTTTGTGAAAACACATGCGCAATTAATATTGGATTATCATTGTGTCTTTGATATTTTTTAAAACATGAAATTTATACAAAAATAACATATATAAAATATGTTAATCCATCACTAATGATATTAAAGAGACTAATCTATGGATTTATTGATGAAAATCCACCAATCGGAATCACTAATCCCAAATATACAAGAGTTAAATCAACACACGAGACTAACTTATAATTAAACTAAGACTTGAGGGACTAAAGAATTACACTCTAGAAACATCCAATACACATACATACATGAATAGGTGCGTTCAAAATGAAACGACATAGTTTGGTGACTATAGCTTACTGGTGCCTAGCTATGGAGTCGTTTCCTCTCTGAATTCTCAGTTGAACGAAAAACAGTGAGAATCTTCAAGACTCGGCTATTTTTCAACCATAGGAAATAAAATGAGAACTCTGAAGAACAAGAGAGCATCGATACTGCAATTGGTTTGCGTTGCTGCGTTTTTCTCTCTTGCTGTTTTCATCATTCAATCCTCTTTCTTCACTGGTAGCTTTTCTTCCTCTTCTTCTTTTCAAATTTCCATTCTTTTTTATCTTCTTGATTATTATTATTAAACCCTAATGTATATGTATACAAATAATAATAGCAGGTGATAATGGAAGCTCAGATCTCAATAAATACTTCAAAAAAGAAATTCGGATTTTGTCCGATTTCCAATCCTCTGTTAAGCAATGCGTGGTTAGCGTTTTTTTTATTTCTTTAAAATTCGGATTGGTTCTGTTATTGTTAGATCTGAGATGATGATGATGATGATGTAGGCGAACAGAGGGTTTGGTCTAACAGCGAGTATAGTGGATCATTGCAAATTGGTTCTTAAGTTTCCACAAGGCACTAACAGCACCTGGGTCTGCTTCTGCTTCTTTCTCTCAATTTTTTTATTACCTTGATTAACGTTAAAACCTGCTAAATTTCCTCTTCTTCTTCTTGTTGTCATCGCAGTACAATCAGCAATTTAAAAAATTTGAACCATTGGAGTATAATTACGATGTTTGTGACGCCATTCTGTTGTGGGAACAGGTTCTCGTTCTGTCGGTATCTGCTCTATTCATTCTACTTTATGGGAAATCATGAAACGCTAATCTATACTTAAATGTGCAGTATCGGAACATGACGACTGTGCTCACTAGGGAGTATCTAGATACTCGGCCTGATGGATGGTTGGATTATGCAGCTTTAAGAATTGCTCAATTGTATGATCTTTAGCTTATTTTTGTATTGTTGTTTCATTTTTTTGCAAATTCTGGCTGGAGGAGCTTTTTCTGATGGTTGTTTTTGTTCTATTCCAGGGGAGCTAAAAACTGCAGCAATCGAGCTCTTTGCGAGGACCATCTCAATGTGATTCTTCCTGCAAAGCCTCCCTTTCACCCCCGGCAGTTTCACACTTGTGCAGTTGTTGGAAACTCGGGAGATCTCCTGAAGACAGAGTTTGGAGCTGAGATTGATAGTCATGATGCTGTTATAAGGGACAATGAGGCTCCGGTTAATGAGGTAAATGGGAAATGCTAAAGTTTTTTTTTTTTTTTTTTTTGGGGGGGGGGTGGTTGTGAAGGATTGAATAGTTTCTTCAGTTTCATCCTTAAAGAAACTTTTCTTTCCCCTCTTGTGATTATATCCAAGTCAGTGGCATTGTTTCATCGTTTACTCGTTTATATGTTTTAACAATAATACACTATATGTGGCTTTCCCCACTTTATTCTTTTGATGAATTCTGATTTTGCATTTGCATATACTATGTAGAAATATGCCAAGCATGTTGGGCTAAAGAGGGATTTTCGCCTTGTGGTTCGGGGTGCTGCTGCTAACATGGTGAAGATCCTGAATGGATCGAGTAAGTTTTTGTCTTTTTCTGATGCTCCAAAAGAAACTGTTATCTCCAGAGGTTATTAGAAAATATTTTGACTTGTTATGCTTGGTTGGATTGTGCTTCTTATCTTGTTTTATGAGGGCATATGACTTTGATGCTCAACTGATTCATATTAATCACTACAGTCCTTTTTTCTGTAGTTGACGTTCTTGTTGGATTTGTATGTAAGACACAATCAGATGTGGGCAATGCCTCTTACTGTGGTTATGTTTCATAAGAAGCACACAGGATTTGCTTTGTACATAAATCCTTCAAACGCTTTCAATGAATGACTGAAATCTAGTTTATGCTAATTGGTTCATTAGCTCTACAAAACCACAATGGCTTTGAGAACACAGGCTGAAGTCTCATGATTGCTTGCTGATGTAGGGCTGGGAAGAAAACAGCAATAGATCAGCAGAGTTAAAGCTACAAACAAGTAGGACAGAAGTTGGAACTGGGAATTATAACTTATGGGGTTTAAGAAAATCTTTAGTTTCTGTAGTTTATGGGTGAAATATAATAATACAATGCCATTAAATTTCATTCGCAGCTTATTTATACTAGGTTTACATTAAAATATATGATTTGAACTTCGAAATTAACCATCATATCCCAGCCATCCAAATATTTTTTAAAAGTCACATGATAGTTACATGAATCTTGACTAAAATAAAACATAAAGTGGAAATAAAACAAATAATTAAAAGCTCCTGTGTCACTCGCAAAAGAACAAACATAGTGTTTTCTTTTATTTTTCCTTAAGTGGAAGGAAGACAAATGTGGACAAGAGAAATTGCTTTGAGGATCACAGGAAAACCACATGCTATAAATCTCTTCTCCAGCTGTGTGTGTTCTACACAATTTTAAAAGACAGTACTTATAGGCTTTTCCTACTGCAGCTGATGAGGTGCTTATAATCAAAAGTCAAACCCACAGAGACTTCAACGCAATGATAAAGGTAACAACCATCTCTGAAATCACTAATTTTGTCTATTTTCCATTTAATTAGATGGTTTCCATCTCAGTAGATGGCTAAGTGGATGAAACTGTTTCATATGTGTTCTCTGTAATGCTGGAATACTTAAATAAAGGTTAGCCAGCATCATTTATTAGATGACATTCATGTTCTCCAGAAACTTTAGATTGATTTCATTACTATCTTTTTCTTACTATATATATCTTTAAATTTGCATTATCAATTCCTTTTCACATGGAAATGTATTAATATATATTTTTTTAATTGTGGGTGGTTACATGATCAAGACTGTGAACGCATACTAACACATTTTTAATATTTTCACCTCAGCTTATTCCAAATCCTGTTTATCTTTTCCAAGGAATTGTGCTACGCAGAGGTGCCAAAGGAACCGGAATGAAAACTATTGAACTAGCACTTTCAATGTGTGACATTGTAGACATATATGGTTTCACTGTTGATCCAGGCTACACTGAATGGTAAGTTTAATTCCCAATTCTCTATTTTACTCATGCTAGTTAGTTTAGTTCTCATAGTCGTGTTCTTGGTAATTGCATGGCTTGTGTCTGCATGATATGTTCTCAATAGTGCATCATGATATGTTCTCAATTGTGCATTGAGATCACAATGTCTCTTTTGTTCTTTCGCACCATTTTGCAATTCCATCATCACCCCCATTATCGTCTTTCATTTGTATTTCCTTAATAAAAAAATGGTTTTCCTGATATTTACATGATGCTAGTTTTTATGATAGTCCATGATTTATTTTATTTTCTTTTACATAAATGAGTGAATACTAACATATAGGAGCCCTGTAGAAAAAAGAAATACTAATATAGAAGAGACTATTTATCAATAATTTCAATTATATTTAGTTAGTTTCTGAATCTAGTTAATGATTCTATATCTTTATAATTCTAATCTAATTCTTAAAATATATTTATTTGCTCATACCACTTAAGTTCTTACCATATCATAAATTTAATATTTAATTGTAAATAATGTTTGTTTTTAGAAATATCTTTATACTCTATTATACCCGAGAATGTTTTGCATAAAATCATGATATATAGTTATATAAATAATAATATTTAATGTTTTTATAAATAATAAATAATCTCAAATTATACTAAACTTATCATATTTTTATTAGTATGGTGTCTCTACAACATAGTTTTGATAGCCTTAAAAATTCAAGTTTAACTTCATAATTTACTTTGTACACACTTTAATTGTCATTTTTCTTCCAATATAAATCCAAAATGTATATTACAAAAAAATCTTCATTGTCAACTATTTTAAGTTGATTTTTTGTTGCGTTCTATTTAATTTATCTAGTGTTCATTTGAGTTTTTTTCATAATTTTATGACCTTAGTTTCTCTTAATGGTTTAATAATTATCATTTATTTATTAAGCATCCATATCACGTGATAAATGCAATTAAGCATGGTTTAATTCTTTATTATTTATTTTCTTAATCACATTTCTGAACATATTCTTATGTTTCATAACAAATAAATCAGTCATATCTAATCTTTTCATGTCTTCTTGTCTTATTCTTTTGCTTATAAAAAAAACTCTATAAATTGACTAAAATCATTGTTATCATTGATTATTAAAAGTAGATTTTTTTTAAAATCTCTCTAATATAAAATCATCTATCTCTTTACTTCATTTGACTGGTTTTGTTCACCTTTATTAAAAAATACCATATACTTTTCTTGGGCTTGATGAAAAAGATTAATTAATTTAATCATTAAATATCTGCTACTCATTCCTCAAGTTTGAGCTTCTATTTTTTGTTCAGATGTTTTGTTAACCTCTCTGTTCTTTTCAGAGGTTAACCTTGTGTCTTTTTATAATATATAAAAAATAACACTAATTGTTAATTAATATGTTTGCTTTTTTAAGATAGAGATAAAATTGTTATTCATAAATATCTTCCTCTCCCTAACTCTAATCTCCATCTTCATATCCATTTCTCCAAAGCAAGCTTGCACGCACATGTTGCCTTCAAAGTTTCATAATTTTGCATCATCCTTAATTTCTTCCAAAATCATTAGTTTATTTTTTTCTCAACATTGAATGATAGATTGACATCGATGATAATATCAACTTACAATATTCTAAAAAGAATAACATAATAAAAAAATATATACAAAAGAAAACTAAAAGAAAATGATATAATTTTTTTTTTCCTATTTGAGAAAATAAATATATGAAACCCAGTAATTGGTTAGTCTATTGTTAAATTATGCGTGTGTGAACCTCAATAAAAATTATTTTTATAAAAAAAAATAATTTTTATGTTGAGAGTTTTGTTTGCAACAATGTAACATTTGTACTATGCATGAAGGCAATGTAGGATGCTGAACGCTTCAGCCTCCTTCAATGAAACTCATTCCAAATACAGATGCCATCAAATTATTCTTAATAATGTTTTGTTTTTTGTTGTTCTTTTTATTTGAGAAGGTCTTCATTATGTTTCCATGCCCTTTAAAAAAAAAAATCCAAGCTAATGTCCATTATTTTTCCTAGAAGTCATCTTAAATAGGCCTTTTGTTGATGCTAGCTATTTATTTTTTATCGTGATGCTAACTACTTTAATAGTCTATGCTTATGTTTTTTAATTTATCCGGATCTAGTATGCAATTTTTATTTAATTGCCAAACATTCACATGTCCATAGAGAAAGAAACACTCGGGTGGTAAGAGTCTTTTTTTTTTTTCCTTAAGTAATTAATGACTCCCAATATAAGAAAACCTATTTTATAGACAGAAAATTTTTAAATTCTTATTTTGTAATCAAATTGACGCATCGCTTTTGATGCTAGCCAATCAAATATATTGTGGGCCATTTTTTTACACAAGGATCAAATTGTTAGTTATTTATTTTTACTTTAAGGAATTAGAAGGTATTTATATGCAATTGTCTTTAATTAATTGAAGATAGTGGTTTGACATCACAATTTGTTGAATTCTTAGAATTCCATGGTTTGTACATGGTAATTGGAACTTTACTCTTTTCAAATATCAAAACTCTCAAGACTTATATACAAATCCTAATTTCTAAATACAAGCCCTTATTAGTACTCATAAAAATTTTAAATTATCCTGCATTATATATAGAAGATTTGTGATGTGATATTTCCTTTTGCTGTGTTTTGTGCTAACTATAATCTTTATATTTCTTATAGGACAAGATACTTCTCTACGCCTAGGAAAGGGCATAATCCACTTCAAGGACGAGCATATTACCAGCTCCTAGAGTGCCTTGGTGTATGGCTACTACCTTTTTCCCCTAGAAAAACGTTGTATCTCATCGATTCATCTTGATGATAGCTTATGCATTAAGCTATATATCTTGAATGTGTTTTATGCATTTCAGGTCATTAGGATCCACTCTCCCATGAGAGCCCAGAGGACACAAGACTGGTCAGATGTGCCAAGTCGAGAAATGATAAGCAGAGCTCAAGCTGCGGCTTTGCGCTTAAAGAGGGGTCATGTTAATCAGGCTGCTGATTCGGGACAGTTTGGAAGTTGCAAGGTGTGGGGCAAGGTGGACCCTGACAACAGTGGGCCTATCTCAGGATCTTCAGACATGAGTGATGTGAGGAGAAACTCAAATTACAGTAAATGGGAAGTTATGCCTTTTGGAAGTCTAAGAAAGGAAGCACAGGATCACTATGCTCAGATGGGAGGTGTGTCTCTGTACAAAATGGATGGCAACAGATTGGATGATTTAGTATGCGTCAGGCATTCCTTGAAATCCGAGGCATGAGCTATGTATTTTGTTGGTGCAAGGCAGTATTTTTTGAACCTCGGTCGAGAGCAGACCTCTACTGGGAGCCACCTTGGAACTGCAATGAAGATGTACGATTTGGAGATTGAATTTGTTGATTGAGCATTTTGTCTGATCACTTCATTGAAGGAATCTCACAGAATTTCATTTTCATACTGAATATTTCTGGAATCAGTGGCATTTTAGATTACTCAGCTTCATCGTCTGCAGAGGAGAGAGTTTTTACTGATTTAATGGTCACATGCACGTTGCTTTGTGAGGATTCTTTCCTGAGGGGGTATGTAAAGGCAGAGTTATCCAAATCCAGAAAATGGCGTAAAGGGTCAAATCTCCTTAACTCCTTTGTTGGGATTGACATTTATATTCTACGATGTAAGCTATGGTGGTTTCTAACCCAAAGTTTTGTGGAGCATCTCAAGAACGTATAACTTCTGTGGTTTGAGCTGTACCTTTTTTCAATCTTTTTAACGAGTCCATATAGAGCTGAAATTTGTTATTAAAAAAAAAAAACACGACTTGAGCAGCTGTTTTATAACGAATTTATTTTGTATTATATATACTGTGGATGCTAATTGCCTACTCTTGTTGATTGTGCTGTCTCTACTTTTTGTGTTACAGTATATTTTGCTAGGAGATGCCTTCCCTTTTTTGCATTACAATTGTAGTGTTTTTTTTTTTTTTTGTTTTTTTCATGGCAAAACTCTTTAGCGCATTGCATTGAGATTAACTTCATGTTTTTTTTACACAGAATTCACTTATAAATTTTCCAATGAACACATTGAATTCTCCAAAAAGGCAAATGCCCTTTTCTATTCAAGGGGATGCATTGTACAAGCATTTGTTACCTCCAACCCCTTCTTTTTGGTTAAGCCAAAGAATTTATTCATCAAAAATGAAATTATAAAATTGTCCATAAAATAGTGAGAACCAATCAAGTCATCCTAACAAATGACCAGGCAGCATGCATTTTTTTCCCTAGCATGATTAGGAGAAATATCCTAAAGATTCATAGAAAAATTACCTCCGAGGTGCCTGTCCAAAAACACACAATTATCTAGCTCTTGCGTATCTGCCCTATAAACTTGGAGGATAGTCGGAGTCTGTATGATCAGTGAAGTGAATTACCATATCCATATCCGTACACCAACACCACACACTAATAATATTTATCAAGCAAAATGCAGGCAGCTTTGTTCATTGCACCTCCTGTGCTGCCTTTGAAACCCCGTAAGAACTAATTCCAGCTGCAGACCTTTACACCCCCAAAGGTAGGTGCTTCTCTTGCTTCCCGTTCCTCTGCAATCAAAGCAACTACTGCAATCGCTGACACCACCACTGTTGATTGCAGTTCTGTGATCTCGTAAGTCATTTTTCGTTCAATCTTGAATTTTGTATCATAAATCTCTTCATTTCATTCAACTTCTTTAATTTAGATAATCTACTACTCCTAAACAAAAGGGTTTGTTTCTGAGCGTGTTTCCAGCAGAGGCTTGTGAGATAATTGGTGGAGATGCCTGTTTGGCTGACATGTTTCCAGAAGTACGGCTCCAGGTTGAGGAGGCAAGAAATGAACTTCATATAACATTGAGAGAGAGTATCTTGTGTACAACGATGCAAAGACGTACGTAATTATTAAAGTCTTGCACTAAAGAACGTTCTAATCTATATGAGCACGATTGTTTCTACAGGGGTTTTCTGCGCTGAGGCATGTGATGATCTCGGGGGAGAATTCTGCGGGGCAGAATATCAGAGGGGAGTCTATTACAAGAGATTACAGGAACGTTGTCCAGAAAAACTAGGACGTTTTCTTTCTTCTTTTTCTGTATTTGAATGTATATATATTATAATATATAGCCGCATGACCTTAGCTCATAATACATGCAAGTTTATATATATTTGTTTGTTGACAAGGCCTTTTCTCCTAGAGAAATCAGTTTCAGTAATATCTATGACCTCTTGCATGCAAGTATGAAGAAGCTGATTGCTTGATGGTTATTACTTTTTCTTGAACGAATTTTGGGTTTGCAGAGTGTAACAAATTGTACCAGAAGAAGAAGAAAGTGCAAGAAATGGCGATTCAAGGCAAAAGAAAAAAGAAAAAAGAAAAAGCTTGGATGGTCATTACGTGTTCCACCCATTGATAATAAGCATGGGTGATTAGTTAACAAACTTCCCATTGGAAATATTTGGAGTCCATTTCTGCACATAATAATTATATTTGGACAGGCTCATATTCGGTAAGAGTAAGAATGTTCATTATGTTTTGTCTTAATTCCAAGGTTTAGTCTTGAAAATCTTTTTGAATGTCATTCAAGATTAGGTCATCCATATTTAAATTTGGAGTTAAAGATTAAAAAATAAACAAAATAAATTTTTGGATTCCAATGAATTTTTGCGTGAATTTTAAATTGGCCACGTGGTTTCTCTAATTTTTTTTTTTTTTGTCCAAGCCTGATACCAGTTGTGCCCATTGTGCCCATCAGAATGTGGATGACGAAAGAAAAATTGACTCTCTTAAATATCACCGTGAACGCTCAGCAATAGCGTTGCACTGATCAGTACCCCAGAGGGAGCGCCGATCCTGGTGGTGAGGAACTTGTGAGCTTGTACAGACAGCCATGCTGCAATCAACGAGATCTCAAAAACTGTAGGGAGGGAAATTACAGTAAGGGATTCAAACAGGTTCCATCATTTTAGAGATGGGTTTTGCTCTTGCAGGGATTATTGGAATATTGACTGGGAATTGGAGAGTTTCATTTCCCTTTCTCAAGGACCGCTCAAACAATGGTACTTTTCAAGAAAGAGCGGATTCTTTTGGAGGGGAAACCCCCTCCTTGAATGCAGCCATAGAAAATTTTTCATCTCTATCAGGTTCCTATTCTCCATTCCTTGCAGCTTATCATGAGCCAGAAGAAATGAACTATACATGTGAAGGAAGTCAGCATTCAGAAAGCACCGATTCTACAACCGGAGCTGGTATCATGACTACAACTGATGCCCTTCTCTGGGTGAATACAGGCGCACTGAGCCCAAAAGCAACAAACTAACAGCTACAGTGCTACACAATAAAGGGGGAATTGGGAACCAGCACCATGGAGATCAGCCCACAGTTGTCCCACCAAGTCCTGGCCTCCCTGTATAATTGTTCTTGTTCTTGATGCTGCCTTCTTTTACAAATAGTCTCATGTCATGTAATTTTGTTAAACCAGAAAATGCAGGATGGGTTAACTTGCTACCCTCATCCTCAAGGGCAAGAAACATTGTAGATAGCAGATACAATCGTATACAGAACTCTGTCATCCCCCAAATGAAAAGAACATATGTATCTTCATTCTCTATGTTTTTTTTTTAGCAAGCAAGAATTCTATTTTGTGGTGCAATTTCCAAATCTTAAAGGATACAGTAAGCATTCCCATTCAATGCTCACAATAGAATTGAACACCAGAACTATTAAAAAAATCTTGCTTTAAATCCAAGATAACTTAAATAGTAAGAAGAGATTTAACATAAAAACCCAGGAAAAAAAACACTAATCCTCCTTGTTAGAATTCTTCCTTTTCTTGTTAACAAGATCATCGGGAACAACCTTAAGCAACTTCCTATCCTTAGACTTGGCAATCTTCTTGAGAGTTTTTGGATTAGTAATCTTCTGCAACTTGGTACCAGACCTCAATATATTCTCCTGCTTCCTCTTCTCTCTCTCTTCTCTCATCTTTCTCTTCTCCACTTTATTCTTCCTAATCTCCTCCTTCAGCTCATTCTTCCTCTCAGTGTACGCTTTCTTTATCTCTTTCTCTCTTTCCCTGTCCTCGTATCTCGTGCCCTTCTTACTCACGTGCTTCGCCGACGCTCTCTGTTTCCTTGGTTGCTTCCACTTGCGTCCCGACACCTTCCCTGCTATCACCCCATCGTATGTCGGCTTTCCCACGGCAACCGGCTTCTCTGGATTATCCGATGAAGGTATAGCCGTTCGCTTTGCCGCCGGTGCGTCAATCTCCATCGATGCATCGGTGGTTGCGGTTGCGGTTAATTGAAGTGCTTCTTCTTCGCGTTTACGCTTGTAAGTTTTGCCACCAAAGCCTTCGTCGAGGCGACGAAAGTCGATGGTGCAAGCCATGGCTGCTGGGTTTTTTTTTCCTGAAACCCTAACGAGAAAATGACGTGTTTTGATTTTATAGTGTGCTGGCAAGATACGGGTTTGGATTTTTATACAACGGTGCGGGTTCGAGTTCGGGTATTTATGGGATCGGGTTGCAGAAACGAATCCTAGGCGGTGCCCGTCTATAAATTAAAAGGTTGTTCCTTCCACGTACCTTTTGTTTTGCTATTACCAAGTTGTATTTTTTTAGAATTAAATTTCAAATTTATTAAGCTTCATCCGGGTTGATTCGTCTAAGAAATTGGATTCTAAGTCATCATGATAAATCTGATAAAATTAAAAAATATATTAAAAATTTTAATATCATGTATAAATATTTTTAAAACAATACATGTAAACCTAAGTTATATATAAAAAAAAAACCTTGAAGTAAATTATAATTATTCTATATCAAAAAGTCGAAAATCAGTTTATATAAATGAAACCTATATATAATTATTTTATATCAAAACGTTAAAAAAATAATACATGTTGAAGTTGATGTAAGTTATATATAATTATCCTACATTATAAAATTAATAAACATTATATATATCTCATATCAAAAAATTAAAAAATAATTTATATAAATATAAACTATAAAAAAATATGTAAAACTAAATATTTATAAATTAATTTTATATTTTTTGAGTTTTATTAAAAACATTATATAAAAAAATTTAAATCTTACCTGAATTACACCCAGTTTTCTAGATTTTAGGTTGACCTAACAAGTTGTTCATATTTGATTGGTCCAATTACAAGGCCAAGTTTTTGCCTAATTAAAACTCGATCAAGACCGCGAGTTACCTAAGTTTAGGATCAGTTTATCAGATTGAGCTAAGTTTTCTAACTCTATTAAATTATATTAAAATATTTTTTTAATTATTAAAAATTAGAATTATTTAACTTGAAACCGGTGTTGTTATACTTGAACCAGATAAAAAAAAGCACGATGTCAAATATTTATTTAGTAATGCAATCCAAAGTAATTTTAATGGTGTTTTTTAATTGCTAAGATAATATATTTTTTTATATTAACATATCACAAAAATTAAAAAAGAACTAAAAACTATCAATTTAATTTTTTTAATACAAAAAAACTACTTAAAAAACACTTTGACAATCCGATATTCAATTACATCATAAAAACAAACACTTGTCAAATTTGATAACCAACAACCCAATTTATTGGACCGATTGGATAAGTATTGATTTTTTTAAAATAAAAAAAAATAACCCAACGGTTAGATCAAAGTGAATAGGTTATCAAAAATAATATATTTAACCGTAGGGCCTTTGACTTGGTGTCATAATTTACAAGTATCAATACAAGGAATTTTTTTATTCTCTCTTTCTTGTGCCTCTCTTAAAAATTATCACTTAAAATTTCTCTACATAATCAGTTTTGATAAACTACAAAGATTAGTAAATAACTACTCAATTACACGATGAGATGGCTGTATCAAAAGCAATAAATTCCAGGATGCCGTGAGTGTGGATGCAGTGCCTATCTTCGGACCAGAAAACAAAAACACAAACGTACCAGACAAATCAACCACCATTACCAGCTAAGATCTTGCTGATAAGAACTTAAATTATTCTTCACTTCGAAGCTGAACTGAACCATTATCAGATACACACTTCCCATCTAATTCAGAGACGTCGGTTTCAAAGAAAGCTGAGTGGAGACTCCTGACACACTGCTCTGCTTCATCATCATTCACAATTAATGAGATATTAACCTGGTAAGTGAAAGCCAAAGGTGAGTTACTTGTCGTGACAGTCAACAAATTGCTAAGAAGCATCCGAGCCCCAGGAATAGTGAGCACCCCAAGATAAGGAGCCATCTGGATCCTTCTAAGGCATATAGCGTCCAAGAAGGGTGCTCACAAAAGCCTATTCTCGGTTCCGAAGCTGTAAAGTTCCATACATGGTACATACTGAAAATAAGGCATGCAGGGGAAACCATAGTATAGGTGTGATACCTTTGAAGCACCCTGTGATATCATCTGAACGTTGATTCCTTTGATATGAAGAACATTGAAGACCTGCCATAACATATATCCGGTAAATGAACAAGAAATGAATGAGCAAATAAATAGACAGAGGAGCTTAAAATCCTTCACCACAACAGTCCCAACACTGATGGAAAATATATTGGGAAAACAGTTGTTGCATAACACTATGCTTAAATATAATACTCAGGTCTCCCTTGAAACTTCCTTCCAGGTCGTAAGATTCCTGCTAAGTTCTGGTTTTGAAAATAGTGAATATGACGGAAAAGCTTTTTTATAAAAAATTATCCCACAAGGTCATCATTTTGAAGTTGCAGCTGGTCCTCGTTCAATCAAGATAGAGGGTTTTATCAATGAAAACACAGCATTTACCATGATCCACTAACCTAACATGTTAGTTTCTGGAGAGTGCAAGGAACAAAAACTAAAAGTTCCTACAGAAGAGACAGGATTCTCATCACTGAACAAAAGTAAAATAGATGATTAGATTTTGTAGTTAGGGACTAGGAGGAAAAAGCGATGCCTTTTTTCACCCTAAGAAGAAACAAGTTTTCAGAAAACCAGTCTTAACTAATAAGAAAAGTGCAATGGATCACCTTCTCTAATATCAGAGAGGACCTCTGGACATTCCCAATGAGAGAGATTATTGATCTATGCTGCAGGATATTGACCACAGCAATTTTCTCAAGCTCTTCCACAACATGGTCGAGTTCCTGTTAAAGGAAGGTACATTAACAGATGAGATCGAATGCCAAAAGTAGACATGAATAAAATATTCTGCTGGAAAATAAATACCAAAATACAGACTGTAAAAAAACAAATCATAACAAATAAAAGATGCCATACGCTTGCCTGCTGAATCAGCTCTCTGCTCCAAAGCTTTGATGGATCGAGTGTCAAGGAGATGCTGACTTCGCTAGTAGCCACAACGTCTACTGATATTCCTAAATCTTCAAAGATCGAAAACACCTAAATGGATAAAATTTATTAGGGATAAGAAAATTGAAACATCTGGGATCAATGGGGGCAAGAGGATTAGAAACAGATTTTAGCTGCGAACCTTAGCAAGAAAACCAAATTGGCCAAGCATGCGGGTGCTAACAATATCCAACATAGTAACATTCCGTTTCAAAACAATGCTAGTTAGTACTGCCTGTAATTAGGACAAAGAAAAGAATAATTTTATTTTAAGTTCTTCACATTGCAATCATTTAGCATCATCTAATACAAACCTTACTCATATCTCGTGTCCTGGTGATGAGAGTCCCAGGAGCATTCGAATTGTAAGAATTTTTAACCCTAACTGGAATATCACCCTCCCTAGCAGGTCTCATGGATTGTGGATGCAAGACCTGCAGAAAGGTACAAATAAAAAGGTTAGAGAAGACATGGTTACTTTGGCCGTTTGCTCATGTTAACATTTGGAGCTTCATAAATAGACTAGTTATTACTTGTTATTAAACTCCAGCTTGACTGTGATCAATAAAGTAACTAGTGAAAAGCATGCAAATTAAGGGGGGGAAATTGTATGGTTAGGAAGCTTGTCAACAATAACCAAATTGAGGTCATTTAAAAAAAATATTAAAAAAAAAAAAACAGGGAAAGGGAAGGAAGTGTAAAGATTCATTACTCGTGTATGGTTTGTACAAGACATTTAAATTTTAATCATAAATCAACCATGCAAGAATTGTAAGTTTCACACTCATGCTCGACTATGTCACAACCATAAAATTATGATACCTGAGCACCAAAATATGCTAGTTCCGCTGCCTCATCAAATGTCAAGTATGGCACAGGTTCAGCATGTGGATATATATGAGGATCACATGTCAAAACACCATCAACATCCTTCCACACCTACAGTAGATTTTTTTAAAAAAAAATTATTAGTCTGATTTCAATTGAAAAATGGAATTTCTACAGAAATGCACTCGATAAGCTTTTATGAACTTCAGCACAGTTCTATATTTTCTAGAAAAAGCAATTTCTTGCATGCTTACATTTCATTAATAAATGCACTCATGGATGAAGAAAGAGAGTTGCAAAAAATCAGAAGAAAGAACATTGCCAAGCAAGTACACACAGTTGAAACACAACTATCTTTTCACAGTATCTGTATGGATTAGGGAGAAACAGTGAATATTAGTTCCTAGTTGGATTCTCTCCCTCTTTTTCTCCATTTTCCTCTCTCTTTCACTTTCTGTCATAATTTTGAAGTATTCTTTAGATCTGGGTTTCCTATCCTTCTGCTCGTATCTGAGTTTGCTACTTTTTCTCCTTCTCTTGCTTGCAAAAAACCATCTTTGTTGTCCATTTGGGTTTGCTGGAGGTAGTGATGCTTTGACAATTTGACTGGTAGTGGTGTGGCAGTGAAGCTGGTGGAGTCTCAGGTTGTGGTGGTGGAGGTGGTGAGATATCTTCCTTGTTTTACTGGATATGATGCTTTAGGAAACGGTCATGGTGGTTTGAGTGGCCGTGTTTGTTGTCTGGGAGTGGTGTTGTTGGTTGGATTGGTAGTTTTATGGTTTTCAAGGGCTAGATTATGGGGACATAGTTGTTGGTATTGACTACCTGCAAAGGGTTGTGTAGGTTTATTGGGGTTTGTGTTTGCTGGTAGATTAGGCTGTAGTATTAAGGCTCTAGTGATCTTGGTGACGAAAATGATGGCAGTGTTGTTGGTTTGAGAAGATGATTGAATCATATTGGAGTTTTAGGAAAGCTAGAGCTAGTGAAGATCAGGCTGAGAAGTGATGAAACACGGGGGTAATGACGGTGGCAGGAGTTTTTTGTGGAGGAAAAATATGAATTATCTTGCTTCTTGCTGCTATTTCATGTGGCAGCCACCAGAGTCTATTCTTGGGTCTTAGAACAGTGTTGTAATGGTGCTCAGGTTTTGCACCGGATCTTGTGTTTGTAACAGTCATCTTGCTTACTTCAGCTTTAAATATTATTTCAACTTTGACTTCGAAAACAAACAACGACTTAAATTGACTCGGTTTGTGGTATTTAGGATGGGAAATTATGGCAAAATTCCTTGGAGCTGTGCTATCTATTGCGAACTTCCAGTGTCTGCAGTTACCTGAATCTCTCGCAAACCTAATGCTTTTCCAATTGTTGTGGCCGTCAAATCACTGCCACCACGGCCTAACGTAGTAATAGCACAAGATCGCCAGCCCTGCAATTAGAAATATCAAAAAAGGAAAAAAAAACATATATCAATGAAGCTTTCCATAAACTCTCTCCTATAAGGAGTTCATTAATTTCCCAAACAAGGTGTCCCGAGCAATTAGTTGGTGGAAAGACCTTTCCAAGGAAGCCGGTAATAATGGGAATTGCAGGATCTCTAGTCCAATCTCCATGCAAACTCTGTGCCACAGCTGGATAAGTTGCTTCTAGAATGTCTGCATTCGTGAAGTCATCTGTGGTGATAAAACCAATTTTGAAAGCATCATACTGCAAAAAAGGAGGGAAATACAATACATTATAATGCTGTAATCAGGGATAGTGTTTATTTCACAGTAAAAATCCCAAAATAGTAACACAATAGGTGCACTTTATTGTTATTAAGAAAATGACTGCAGTGCTGCAATGCACTTTTTATCTTCACTTTCTCCATCTAAAAGACATCAAATCTTCATTAGAAAGATATTATGGATCTCATCTCATCTTTGATCCAACTGCTGTCCGTGTATTAACAATCTGGATATTTTACAAGGAAGTAAAATTACCATTCTGAATTGTTCAGAAGAGATGTTGAGCAGCTTTGAGCAATGGCTCCATTCCTCATTGGAGGTCTTTTTCTTGATTACTACCAAGTACAGTTGTTCCATTAAAAAAAACTATAAAAGGTTTAGAAACTGTATTAAAACTTGATGACTGAAGTTGAAAGACATATGACATTGCAAACCCTTAAAACTTTTAATTGCTCACACAATTGATCAAACATTTTTTTCCTTTGTGTCACAATATGACACAACTGTGATTGGTAATTTATTGTATTGGATAATGCCTATCCTACAATATGATTGTTAAAGCCTATCCTACCATATAATCAAACGTCATTAACTGAGAAAATCTTAAATTTAAAAAATTAGCTGGTGTCATGCAGCCCCTTTATTTATGATAGATAATGCCATCCGTTTGATCAATAAAACATATAAAATTTCTACCAAGCTGTCTGTCCGTCTACCTCCTCTCCCTGTGTTCTCTATCCAAAATCTAATAAGAACATGTTTGTAATTGATATAAAGTGGAATAAAGTATAATCAGATCCCGAACAAATTGTTCTGCTGCTGTTCAGTGTGGCTGAATGATTAGTGGGTAAAAAATTATAGCAAATGGGTATCAACGGGTGTTTGATTTAATAAATCATGGTGCCGTTGTGGACATGTGGACTCGATAAGCAGCTCAGGGAGAAATCTAAGAATCAGATTAAGATGGTTTTTTTTTTAAAAAAAAAAAAAACCAGAGAAAGAAGAAAGTAAACCACTTACTTGGCGAGCTTTTGCACCGATTTTATTCATATATGCTGCAAAAATCCTCGTGGACATGCACTCCCCAAATGAAACCAGGTAGTCTTTTGTGCGTGGAGTCAGCTCTTTCATCATAGCAATTCCCTTCAAAAGCTGCTCTAATTCCTCCAGGTGTTCTGCGAAAGGAGTATGTATAAGAGGTTTCCCCTTGTCCATGAGATGAAGAGCTGATACAGGAAATTGCACAAGTCCTAGCATCGTTGGCTTTGTAATGAGACAAACAGTTTCATTCTATATTGTAAATTACGGAACACATCAATGCATATATATTACTAAAAAGTAGAGGAACTTGCATAAGCCTTCTCGGCTGCGAATAGATACTCACTAGCAATAACCGACTCGTCTACTCCCAATTCCTTCGCAGTCCTGGTAAGATAGAACAACTTCAATTGAATTTTATGGCTCCGGGAACAAAATAAAAATAAAAAGAAAGAGGAGTAGAATCCTCACCGGAGATGCAATTCCTTAATGATACTGAGCTCTTCAATACTGTCTACATTGGTAACACCACAACTAACAGCCTTTTCTCCAGCCTATAATTAAGTTGACAATTATAACTCCTTTTTGGCCCTGAAAAAAAAACAGAGACAGGAAAGCAAAGTGAAAGCAGTCATACCAGCAAAAGTTTGTTAGTTGTCTTTCCCATGGCAGAGAGAACAATGACAGGCCTCTCGTTTCGAAAGCTAAGAATAAGTTCAGCCACCTCTCTCATCCTTTCAGCAGAGGCCAGCGAAGAACCACCGAACTTCATCACACATGTTAGCTGCGTCTTGGCTTGATTATCGGTTTTGTTCATTTCAAGTACATCAACACTGGCTGCCTCACAACTCACTTTCAAAACCCTATTACTTCTAGACAGTGCCAAATTTGTAGCCTCGGAATTATAATTAACCATCTGGACGCGTAAAGATTGGGAATGCATTTTATTCATCCTCTTGGAGAAAACAGGGGAGGCAGCAGCTTGAAGAGTAGCAGAAAAATGTAGTGTGTTTGCCATAATGTATTGTTCCAAATTTGCTCTCCGATCAAATGTTTTTTCGAGTCGACAAATCAAAGAATTTTCTCTGTTAATTGAGAGATTAATATTCAGCAACTCTATCAATCTATCTACAAAAAAAAAAAAAAAACAACAAACTCTTTACCAAACCAATGAGACAATGTAGCAGAGAAACGGATTAACAATTGAAACAGTGAAAAAATCAATAACGATATGAGCAAAGGAGCAAGTACCTTCGTGAGAGAGAAGCCTCGTGAAGAGAGGGAAAGGCAGCAGGAGGACTAAAAATGAAGAAAAAACGGGTGGATTCCTTCAGAGATCCAGAGAAGCTGTGCAAAAAAAACAAGAAAGCTTCGAGGCTCTGAAGGGACGCGAGAGGCAGAAAAAAAGTGAACAAGCACGGCGGCCCCTCTCCGTCCTTCCCTCTCTTTCTCTCTGGTTTCCTCTTTCCTTATATGCAATAATGCTCCATTCAAAAACGTGTTCTTCGGCATGCTGTTTCGCTTTCTATTAGCTTGGGAAATGTTCTTTTTCCGTTTTTAACTGGTAAGTTATTATTTAGGTACTTGGTTTTCAACGTTATTGTAACTCCATGCTTCAAGTTGGAAACTTTATAAATTAGTCCTTCTGACTCATTTTGATTTTTCTCTAAACCTCCACTAACTATTTTTTATTTTTATTTTTTGTAATTGTTTTATCAAGTAATACTCTAAAAGACGTGTGCCAAATCTTATAGATTATAATTATAATTATAATAATATAACTTATAACTTATAATTATACTTGTAATAATATAATAATAATAACATATACTAAAATACTCTGATCTATTTTTTTAATTTTTATTTTATTTTTTTGTTGTTTTTATTTTATTTTGTTGTTTTATTCTTTGTGTTTTTTTCTTTTAATATTTTTTTTAATTTAGTTTGTTAATGTTATTTTTTTATTTAGTTATCAGATTTTCATGATATAGATCCCGAGTTTGACCGGTTAACCCGGAATTTTATTTTTTACTTTTTAATTAATTTTTTAATTTAGTTTAGTTTGTTAATGTTAAATTTCTTTCTATTTAATTATCAGACTTTCATGACACGTATCCCGGACTTAACGGGTTAACCTGGTTTGATGGTTTAACCCAGTTAACCCGTTAATTTTTTTTTTCTATTTAGTTATCAAACTTTCATGACGTGAATCCTAGGTTTGAAGGGTCAATTTAGTTAATTCAGATTTTTTTTCTTTTTCTTCATGTTGATTTTTTTCTTTGTTTTTTTATTTTTTATTAATTTTTTTAATTATCATACTTTTATGACACGACCTTGCAATCAGACCCACATCCAAGGTTATTAGGTCTGGTGTTGCAGCCAAATTCACTTAAACTTAAGTCATGCAAGTTTAATATTATTACTAATATTATAAATATTATTTTTTGGTCAAGCGTTGCGGTCAAACCTAATACTCTTTGATATAGCTTTACAAAAAAACCTGACATTTTTAAATTTTAATTTTTAAATTTTATTTATATATAAAAAAAATTAATTCACGGCATCACGCGAGTCATGTAATTAGTAATATCTATGTGTTGTGACTAAGTTAGTTAGCATGATTATCTTAGCTCCTGTTTGGGAGTGCAGTCCAAAAGAAAGTTTCCTAAAATTTAATTTAATTTTACTTAAAATTAATTTTTTTATGTTTATAAATCGTTTTGATGTGTTGATGTTAAAAATAAAAAATTTATTATTTTGATACATTTCTGAATGAAATTCTTTTTTAAAAAACAACCGTAACTATAACCACGTTTTCAAATACCCTTTTAGTCAAAGATTGTGAGTTTGATTCTTGTTAAGAATAACTTTGTGTTTCATGCTACACATGACTTGTTGTCTATGTTTTTTTTTTTTATTGGATGTACAATGGTTCACTTCTTTTAAAAAAAAAGAAAAATATTGTTCTACACACACGGGTTTCCGTAAACCCCATATGTGTAGACTTTGTTGTAACAGACCTAACCACATTGGGCCACTCAAGCCTATGTGTCTTGGCTTTTTTTTTTTCATTTAGTTTTTTTATCTTTTATTTTTTAAAAGTTTCATCATTAAATGTGGTGTTTTTATTAAATTTGATCTTTTAGTGTTGGGTTAATAGTAAATTAAGTTTTATATTTTTTTCATATAATAAAATTAAAAAATAATTTGACATAGTGGAGTTCATAATCCAGGTCCATATTTGGCAGTAGAGTTAACTTAAAAAATTCAAAACAGGATTCAGTCAAAGGGACTAAGTTATCTGTTATCAAACAAGAAAAACTAAGTCATAACTGAGTCAAAAACCTAAGGACTAAAAGAATAGTTTACTCTTTAATTATTTTATAAACCCTCCTCCCTCCCGTTTTTTCAGTTCAATCCGACGGCCAAGATAGTAGATTGTCTAATAAATTTCTCATTACGATAAATCAATCGGCTGTGCCAACAGAATTTGCTGAGAGCGCATTGATTTTTGCTGCGTGTACCGTCGATCTGCGTGCGTTGTCAAAGTCTCAAAGGTTGAAATCCAATGTGGACTTCATCGGCTGTCTGCCTCCCTATCACTCCACGTGAGAGATGCTCTCCTGTTGCTGGGGACCATTGGGAACTGAATGGTCGCCTCACGCACCCAATCGCCATCATCTTATAAAAAACTTATTTTCTTTAATATATTAAGATATGGTGAAGAATATATTTTTAATATCACTTGAAGAGGATATTTAAATGGTGGAAAAACACACGCTGTCAGATTCACTTGTAAGTGAATAATATATAATTATGTCCTTGTAGGCTGATATCACCTTCACAAGAAACAAGAACGATTGATGATTAAGCCAAAAGGTGTGAGAATGGCAGATGCTAAATTACACAAATTCACGAGGAGAAGGGAGTGCAAGATTTTTAAAGCAGGTCAACCCTCCATCCACGACGAGGTTATGCCCGGTTATGTACTTTGCTTCATCTGATGCCAGATACAAGGCGGCTTCGGCGACATCAATTTCTTCACACTTAGCCCCCTTCAGCTTCCCGAGCCCATTCACAATCTCAATCAACTGTTCTTGGGAAGCACCAGGATACATCAAGCCTATCTGGGCCAAGGAGAGTGTGGTCGGAATCGGACCTGGAGAAATGCAGTTGATCCTAACCCCATTTTCGCATAGCTCGCTCGCCACGGACTTGACGATTCCAGGGATTGTAGATTTTGACGCTGAGTAGGAATGTGAGCCAAGCCCGCCCATGAGTCCACTAATACTTGATGTACAGAGAATACACCCTGAGCCAGCGGGTATCATCGCCCGTGCTGCATGCTTGATCCCCGCCACCATGCCTCTGACATTGATTTGCATGACCTTGTCAAATTCATCTAGATCAAGGTCTGCGATGCTTGGTGGAAACGATGGCCCTGTTATACCAGCATTGTTGTACATTATGTCAAGTTTCCCATAGTTTGTCAGTGCAATATCCACCGCCTTTTCTACCTGAGCCTCTGCTGTCACGTCACATTGGACAAAGTGGGCTGCAGGACCAAGCTCATTGGCAGCTTGTGGACCAATTTCTGACTCGATGTCAGCAATTATGACTCGTGCTCCATGCTTGATGAATTCGTGGGCTGTGGTCTTGCCAATGCCACTCACACCTCCTGTTATGAGGGCCACCTTGCCTTCTAGCCTGCTTACAAAGAAAATACACGAGCGCAGTATATATTATAAACTATACGCTGCAACAAGATTGTGAACATTGCTTTGTTGTCTTGGCAGACAATCAAATGTTATGTAGTGCTATAAATAACAAAATCGAATATATAGAAAATATAGCAGTAATTGTGATTTAACATATTTTCTGGCTATTTATTTCGTGTTTATATTCGTGATAGTTTCTTTAAGAATTATTTTACAAATCATTATTACTCGAATAGAAACAAACAACGAAGTTGTCACAGCATTGTCTTGTGATTCTGTATAGCAGCTCAAACTTTGAACCAGGGCCAAAGCATCTGCTGTGCCAGCAAAACATGTAAATATTGGTTTATTTTAGACTAATTTTTACACTTCAAAACTAAATCCATTTTTCTGGTCAGATCAAATGCAGTTTACGCTTAATTTCCCCATCACCCTTGAAGTAATTAGTTTGTTAATAAAGATAGTCGACACGTTTTCAATAAGAGTTAGGAAAAAGCATGGCCATGCTAGATCGATCTGTAGAAATGAAGAATATGCAATGATGCGGAACTTATGACAATTTCCTGTGCAGACATCACGTTTTCAAAAGCTTGTCGGTATGGAGGAGGCCGGCAGTCACCTCTATTTTGTTTTACTAAATTAATCAGCTAAGCTTGCCGGTACGGGAAGGGGAAGCCTACCAAACTTCGTGCTATACCACGGAGATGCACCGCCTCACATGTTCAAACGTTCTATATGGAGTTTTTTTGGGATTCTAACATAGATAAAAAAAAAATATATATGATAAAATAAACATTGCGAAAAGCATATATGAAAATAGCACATTTTAAAAAATTCATATTTACAATCCACGAGTCACAAATGTGGCTTAATTTATGATTCGCGAATCACAAATATTATTTGCGACTATTTTAAATTACAAAATTATTGGACAAATGATTCAATAAAAAAAGAGAAATTAAGAATAAAACATCGAAAACATACCAAAACTTTGATAACAACATCATTGATATCATTAAAAAGATCTCGACGAGATGAATTTAACGATACCAAAAAATATCACCAACGGTGATTGGAATGGATCACACAAGTTACTCAAAGGCAGGTGAGCCCAAACACATTTGGAGGCTCGTGTGATTCAATCCGTTCATCGTTTGTGACCTTATTTAATCTCGTTGGATTAGTCTTGTCGAGATCTTTTTAATATTATCGGCGATGTAATCATTAGAGTTTTAATGTACTTCTAGGATCATTTTATTTTTTTTCTTTTTTACTCTCATGTATCTTCACAATTTACAAGGAGTGAAGATGAGAGACAAAAAACAACATAAGAAAAAGAACCTCATAAATATATTGAAACTTTAATAATGATATCACAAGTGCCATTGAAAAAATCTCAACAAAAAGAATTCAATGACACAAAAAAAAATTACAGATAGTGAACGAAGTAGACCACACTAGCCGTCCAAAGATAACAAAACTCACTTGCTATCATCGTTGGTGATATTTTTCATTATCGCTAAATTCATCACATCAAGATCTTTTAAATGATATCAGTGATGTTGTTATCGAGGTTTCAGTGTTATTTCAAGTTTTTGTTTTCTCATCTCTCTCATTATTTAATCATTTTTCAATAAATTTTACAATTTGAGTGGCAGATAACCATTACAGCTTGCGAATTAGATATGTAATAAGCAACTCTTTAAACTATATTATTTCTTGAATATTTATTACATTGTGTTATTCTATGAATTTTCTTTTTCTACGACAGAATCCAAAAGAAAATCGTTTTAGATGCTTACAGTTAATAATTTGTGCTTATGTCAAATCATATGACATCAGTACTTGATTAATGATGTAGATGCTTTGCTAGCTATTGTTGACTGTCCCATATTAAACAGAGTTAAATTGGAACACACAGACAATTCGTAGGAAATAATATTTTGTGAGAGTAGTCAACGTCCTCTCATGAATAAATTATCCATAATTTTTAAATTATCAATTACGACGAGATTTAAAACAATATTAATAAATATTAGGGAAACTAAAAAAACAGAAAAACACATAGGCATGCGTGAAACAAATTTAAACATGATATAGTAATTAAACTGCAGATCCATGTTATCATACGTGATCAAGCCTGAATTCTGGGGGTGATTCAAACAAAAATCGTAAGTTATCGTAAGTGATTTATAAATAGCCTGTGAAGTTGATGAACTTACCTTCTACCACTACCAGTGGAATAACTCCTTCCTTGCCTACTGATCAACACATCGGCAGCAATAAACCTGAGCCCTCTGTATATAGTTTTCAATATATATATATATATACACGAGGAAAAGGAAATATAATTAGAAATAAAATGGCGTGCTGCAGGTCACTGAAGTGTTAGTACTGATCAGAAGCACAGGCTCAGGTTTTAATTGCAGATACCTGGCTAGATATGACCTGAGCATGTCTGCAGCGAAGACTCGAGGGAGAAGAAGACTCTGTTGGATCTATCGAGGAAGGGCTTAGTGGCGCTGAAGTGGGAAAGGGAGCAAATTGAAAGTGATTGCAGCAGCTTATATCAGACACACATTTCCATGCAGAGAGAAGAGGGGGGAGAGAGAGAGAGAGAGTATGAACATGGCTTGAGGCACTAGTGACCCGCCCTATTTAATGATTCTCCAATGGAAGGTATTGCTCCTTTGTATTAATTTCGTGTTAGTTGCATCCTTACACATAAAAGAAAACGAAACTATGGATAACTACAGATGCATCCCTGACGTTCATAGACACTCGCAAATCAGTGCTCCAACCATCAAGATTTCTTTAAAATCAACATTTTATATCAAAAACTCTTTCAGAACATGACTAAACAAGACGTCTTATAGTAATCTTTCACTTGAAAAAACTATCAATTTCATTACAAGACGTTATTATTATTATTATTTAGTGATTATGATGTATAAAATGATGAAGGAAGGGTTGCCTTTTTTTATATTTTGTATTGTTGGGAATTTATTTTTTGTGATAGAAGGAAGTATACTGAATGTATCAATTCAGTTAGTGTAGTTTCAATGGAATTGTAACTAGGGGATGAGTTAATGAATAAATCTTGAGTCAAACTGTACAAAATGTTGAAGCTCGAGGATCGCTTTGTGATTTATAATATAAGTTGTGAACTCATTAAGTAGCCTGTTAGGTATTTGTAGAAACAGTTGTTTTTCAAAATATTTTTTTATTTAAAATGTATTGAATAAAATGTTTTTTTATATTTTTAATTTATTTTTAACATCAACACATCAAAATTGATTTTATTTCCAAAATAATTGTAGGATAAAGCGTCGTTACAGTGGTCTCTATTTTGTTCATATTTGAGCATTTGAGATGATAATCATGAATGGAAAAGATTATTTAATAATAATATCTTGATCTAAAAATATGTGATATCGATACCCATTAGATGGGAATTACTAGGCTATCAATAAATTCTTAGGGGAAAAAAGGAAAGGGAGATCATAAGATTTGGATTCTGGATTCTCACGCAAGCTTGATGGCTGGACCGACCATATATTTCGACCGTATCTATTTATTATTATCCCTGAGGTCAAGTTTATTGTGAAAGTGAACTTTATAAAAGACTACCCTATAGCCCCTGCCCTAGGAGCTCCTTGCTCAATTTTATTTATTTTTTTAATTTATCTTGGTTTTAAACTAGAAGGGTCCTTTTTTTGACTACTTTTTCAATACTATTCATATTGATTAAGTGTCCAGTGAATTATTTGTATTCAAATTGATATATTTACAAAATTTTATTTTTTTACATTTTTTTAAAATTTAAATATAAACAATTTTATTTACTAATCTAACTAAATTCTTAAGGTTTTCTATGCACCTTAAAGGATTGGGTATCTAATATTTTTCTTTTTTTTTCTGTTTTTGACTGAAGAAGGGTTCTTCAAGGTTTTGTTAAAAAATATAGTAATATTCTTTTTTTTTTAAATGAGATTGGAAAAGAAAGAAAGAAAGACTTGAAAACTAGTTTTTAATTTTTCAATATTATACCGAGTTTAGAAAACATATTTTAAAGGTTATCAACAAGTTTTTCAAATAAAAATAATATGAACAAAATATTTTATTTTATTTTAGATACAGGTATTTTTTTTAACAATGTAAAAGATTAAAATTTTTATTTTTTTATATTTTAAAATCAAGAATTTGAATATTTAACCATTTTTATTACTAAAAAAAGATTTTAACAATGTAAAAGATAATAATAACAATAATAATTATTATTATTAGATAATAATACAAATAGTTAAAATAATAATGATAATAATAGTAACAATAGCAATAGTAGTAATAGTAATAATAGTAGTTGTAGTAATTACAGTAGTAACAACAACAATAATAATTATGATAATATTATTTATTAGTAATAATAGTTTTATTAATAGCAGTAATTATAATAATAATAATAATAATAACAATAATAATATTGATGAAAACAATAACGATGGTCACAATAACAATAATAATGATTATAATAATAATAACTATAATGATAACGGTGATAATAATAGTAATAATTTATCATTTATTATTATTAGATTCATTAGAAATTAAGTTTTATTATTTTTTTCATGTAAGATATTCTCAATTTAATGATCAAGATAACAAATTTAAAAAATTATCTTAGTCTAAAATAAAATATTATTTAAAAAAAAAAACACATTATAAACTAACCACTACCTTAACACAACCAAATGAGCTCTCAAACCAGCAGCTAAACAGCACTTTAGACTCTAAAAAACAAGGATAAAATATAAAAAGTCTGAAAGTCTGAGGCCAAAAGCAACAGGATCCAGGAAATCAAGAAGAAAACAAGGATCAGTGGTGGGCCCCCCGGTGCATCAACGGGTTTAGCGCTGTCTTTAATCTTTATCAATGGCGAGCTCACCTAACCTATAAAACGCAAAACAAAGCCATGGAAAGAAGCACAGAGGATTAAACAAGTATTAAATCACGATCATAATTACAAATAATTGGGTCATTAGAGGAATAACGAGGTTGTCATCTCCTTGACATGGTGGAGACAGCCATCAGACAACTCTTCGATCCTACGAGCTGGACTGTTTGCTGTCTCTTGATTATAAATCCCATGTGGATGATGATGCTCATTAAAGTAGCTTCACGCTAACGGTAATTACAAGCATGTTGTCGATAATTAATTGTCTTAATCATTAATTATGTACTTTTTTAAAATCGTATTGGCGATGATCTTACAGGTCGCTTTACAGATTACTGTGCTGAACGATTGACAAGATCCTGAGTTTTAGAAGACTTTTGATTTGTGGTTTGCCAGTGGATGGATTTGATTTGAATCAGTAACTGTGATACCCCTCCGTGGAGATGAAAGGATCACGTACCAATAATTTATTTATTTTTTATTTTTAATATTTAATTAATAAATTTATAATAAAGATAAAGTTTATGGAATAAAAATATTTTGAATATAAAATTTTAAAAGTTATTATAATTATGAGATTTATACTGCATCGAAGTATTGTTCCTAGTCAATGTTTGTTTAAACTTGATATTAATTAGAGTTATTAAGATTGGTGTATATTATGTTAAAAAGGACTTAAAAGATTTCTCATTGATGGTCCGTGTGGACTACTATTAGAGGTGAGACACTTGAATAACTTGTGATTTATAATAACTCAGCCTTGAAGCAAATATTCAAAGTTAAAAAAAGCATCTGATCTTCAGGTAATCTTCACATAAACTTTAAACAACTTTAGATCTATCTGATAAAATCTTTTAGACTCCTAAAAGTTTTAAATTTATCATTTTCGTTTCGTGTATATGTTTTAAGAAACTCAAAAGTGGTAACAGAGCCTCCATTAGACAATTCAAGTTGTTAATTGCATATTTTAATTGTTATTGGTGTTAGTTGTGAATTAATTTTGTGTGCATATTGATTTTTCTGAAAAATATTTGTTTTCTCATGATTTAAAAAAATATTTCAATTACTATTTCAATTAGGTCCGACTAGATTTTCCAAAACAGGCTAAAATACTCACAACTGTTTTTCAAAAAAAGGATTGGTGCTGAGAAAACCATCAACGACAACATCAGCACTGCCACCTCACCACAGCAGAACCATATGATTGTGGTGTTGTTGTGGGTGGCAACAGCCATGCTGTCACTACCGATACTATTGCTAGTGATGGCAGCCAGCGGTGGGCAGTGAGCCCATTGTCGGCTGCAACAGCCAAAGAAAGAAAAGTGGTATGATTTATGATTATGCCCCCGAAGCCTTATTTAGGGAGTTTTTGGGTTTAATTTATAAACTTACCCCTACAACTTATGTCTAATTACATTTAGAGTATAATTGGGGTAGGATCATGATTTTGCCCCCTCCATGTATAAAATGTTGATTTTACATTTTAAAATAAAAGGCCTCCTCCATGTATAAAATGTTGATTTTACATTTTAAAATAAAAGGCCTAAATTAGATTAATTACAGAATTATTTTTTCTAATAGCATTAGGATTGGATTATAAATTTCTAATTCAATTTTTATTTTTAGTTTTGTAATATCCTAATAGGATTAAGATTTAATTAAAATGTTTAATTTAAATAATATTTAGAAAAATGGTTTTTTTTCTAAAGTAAATAGAGTTTTTAAGCCAAACTATTTTTACTTAATTGTTCTAAAAATAGTTTAGGATATTAATAATAATTATAAAATGATTAATTTTCTTATTAAATTTTGAAAAAAAAATTTTCATTGAAAAACTAATATTAAATAAAATTTATTAAGTTTGGGAAATTATCAAATTGGGTTTGAATTTAATATTTCTAAACGTTAGAAATATTAATTCAAATTGCATATAAAGCCAATAATTATAATTAAAACATGCAATATATTAATTTATGCATATTAATGTGTTATTATGCATCATGGATGGTTATAGACATTAAAGACCAATGTGATTGTGTTTTTATGGTTGGATGATTATAATATTAAATAGAACATATATGTCCTGCATTTTCTCTATTTTTCTTCTAGTGTTTCAAAATCATTTTCTCATCTCATTCCCTTTAAATGTAAATTGAGGTTTTTTATTCAATTATGTAAATATTATATAATTTAGAAAGAATTATTTTATAATTCAATATAAAGAAAGAATGGTGTTGGAGGACAACCATGATGCTCGCAAAAGACTTATAAAAATTTGCAATATCTATCTAGGTTTTGACCACCTAATTCTATTTGATGACTCAATGAAAGTAGTTTAGATATGTTTATAATCATCCAATTAAAATGGTATGTTAGGGTGTATATTAATGTATAATTGTTATGCATGATATATCAATTATTTCATGAAATGAGACCTAATTAAAAATCGATAATAAATCTCTCATTAATATATTAAGTACATATTAAGAACATTATTTATTGCCTTTTGATTATATATGCATAAAACTAGAGTTCTATTCATTGATAACTTGTTATGTTTTTCAAGGTTACCATTAATCGAATATGTTTAATGCTATAAAATTAGATTCTACTTAACTAAACTATATGATTTGAATGAGTTACTTGTGATCATTTAAGATTAGAGGCAGTAGTTAGGCAAAACATATATAATCGGTTTAAACAAAGAATTGTCACCTAACTGATACATATCACATAATGTTGCGATTGATATACTATGTTATCTACCTAATTTAATTTATTTTTATTTATAAAGTTACTTAAGATGATATAAAATAAATGGGATCACAACCTATTAGAAGATCTAATCGAGATGTCCTGAATTAATAGCGAGCTATTAATTTGCAAGAAAATAATTGAAGACCAAGTTATGATTAAAGATCTTAGTTGAATTTTGTTTTAAATGTATATGAATGAAAATAATACTCGGTATCTTTACATGAATAGGTTGATAGATTAAAATAAGTAGTAACATATCCTCACGCAGCATACTTGATGCTAACAAATTGATTGTACTAAACTTGTTGAACTGGTACTGTAATGTGAGAATTGTTCTTAAGTAAGATAAAATGTTTTATATTCTTGAAAATACAATTCCTTTTACTCATAATGAAGAAGTTAGGAATGCATAGCAACGTCATATCATTATATATTGCTAAACATTGTACTTGATCTTCAAATATTAGTCAATCAATTGTTGAATCGATAATAAATTAAATTGTTTAATTTATTTAACCTTATTTTATTTATAATTATAATTTATATTTTGATCAACTTATTAGAGAACCCAATGGATTACACACATAATAATCATTGGTTAGAAATTAAAATGAGATGATTAATCAAGTGTGACTTGATTGTAAATAAAATTTAGAAATTAAGGACTAGAATGTCATTAATATAGAGGATTGCAATTCTAGACATATAAACAATCAAGTAAGGATATGATTGAATAAATTTATAAAAGTAGCCTAAAATAACACATGTGATATTATTTAAAAAGCAAATTAATATTTTTTTATTTATAAATTTTTTAGCTTTCCCTATAGATAGAAAGTTACGCATCTTATTTTCTAAGAGTAGAGTATAATACAAAAACACCTAAAACACAAAAGAAAAGTGTTAGCACGATAAGGCATAACAATCCTTCTCTCCTAAAAAGTTTTACGAGATTTCTTACTGGTGACTCTTGTGGATTACCATTAGATTTCTCACTCAATGATCGTCCTTGTCAACTATATTAATTAATAACAAAACTAAAAGATTTGGTGGCAATTTTTGTAATTTTGTTGACTTTGATTTAAGATTTTATGACTTTTGTTATCAAATTTCATTCAAAATTGTCATTAATCGATTTCGAACAACTTTTGTTGAATATTACAAAATATCAAAACAATTTTTGTCATAATATTATTTTTTAGAACCCACCTTGATGAATTTTTATGTTTCTTGTTAGCTAGTATTAGATAGGTGGTTCAAGCTACGCTATGGGCAAAGTTAAATTTTTCTTAATACAAAAAACAAAAAAGATGTTCAAGTGATGTCAATATTTAAAAAAAAATAAAAAAAGTTTGAGACATAAATCATTGACTTAATTAGTTTAAATAAGCTTGGTTAATTTAATAATGTTATTAAAAAAGACATTGATAGTAAATAAAGCAAAAAAAAATGGCAATAATTAATTATACAAAATGAGCTATCAATATCGTACTTGGGAGGAGAAGAAAGAAAAGCTTGTTGAAGATTTATCATCGCTTTGCCATGGACACTGCCTCACCACCAGAAGGAGCTCACTAAGATGGTTTTTAACGCCACTTTGAAAGGTTCCACAATGACATCAAAAGAGATCACACGCTATGTAAGAGTAATGACTTGGAAATGAAATCAAACAAAATATTATGAAGTGATCATATTATGCTTGTATTTAATCAATTAATTTAATTTAATTTAATTTAACAAAAATTATCTTAAAAAAGCTAAATTTAACAAAGAATGACAAATAAAAAGGCCTGAGATAACTCAAATTATTTTTAAAATCAATGAAAAATCCTATAAAAAGCAATTAACATAAATTTAAGTTAATCTATCAAACTCATAATTTGTGAAATCCTTGACTCAAACTCAACCAAGAAGCTTAATTCTCAATTAATCTAATGTTTAAGGATGAAATTGAGAAAATATATCAATGTAAAAAAAAATAGGAGTATCAAATTTAATAGGAAATGTTTTTGAAAAATGATGAAATTGTGAAAAAAATTCAATTATAAAAATTATCTCAAACTAAACAAATAGTAATTAAAATAATAGGGACCAAATATGACAAATGAGAAATATTGAAGGATAATGAAATGGAAAAAAAATATAATATTATAAATTACTTCAAATAAAATAAATAATAATAATAAAAAGAACATGGACCAGATCTGAAGGGAAAAAAATGAATTGATGTTTTGAAATTTTAGAGGGTTAAATGCAAAAATCAAAGAGGAGATGGGAAACAAAGAAGAAGAAAAATATCGTCGACGCCAAACCAAAGGTTTGTTGGCCATATGAGCTGCACAGGGATAAAAGGCTTACCAAGACGATTTGAATGCCACTATAAAAGCCACTGGAATCTCCCTTACTTGCTAATTGAATGGTGCAACAACAACCAAATTTATATGAAAAAATTAAAGAAACAACTAAATTCCCTAAGGAATAATTTAAAAGTCAACAATCATGTTTAATACAATTATGCAAGTCAATTATAAAACTCACATAACCACTAGGTTTTACAATTAATAAACAGAAGAATCTCACATAATTCTTAAACAAACCTTAATTAGTAAAACTCATAAATCAAAATAATAAAAAAAAACTCTATTATTTACTAATACAATCTAAAACTAACAAAAACCCTATTCTAAAACAGAGAGAAAGAGAGACCCTACCTGAAATTAGAAGAAAAGACAAAAAAAAAATAGAAGAAAAGGAGTTTGGGGTTTGTTGTTGTTGAGAATCCTTCCACACTCTTGAAGGTTCGATTGACATAGAAAAAAAACTATATATGTGGTTTGAAGTCTCTATTGTAAGGAAAATGAATGAGAGGTTGAGTGGTGAGAAGAGAAAAAAAGAGAGAAAGACAAGAAAAAAAAGTATTTATTGCAAGGACTTTGTATAGATACGTTGACTCAATAAGTTATATGAATTGACTTGAATTGACTGAGTTTTATAAATTATGACCCGTCACCAGATTCATAACATCTTTTTCTTAGGTTTTTTTAACGTACTATCCTATGTAATTTTCACATTACCTAAATTTAATAAGTTAAAAATTTAATAAGTTAAATCATATCTTATAATGCAAATATTATACACGAGCTGATTTTTTTTTACAGCCCTAATTTTCAGTACAAAAACTACTAAATTAAGGACAATCAACATCACTGTACAGCCCAAACCAAGAAAGGCCTCGTACGGATTCCTAAACTGCATAAAGTTGTGAAGTATCACTGAGAATGGATCGTGTGGGAGGCATGAGAAAATGAATCATTTAGGGCCCATGCACAGGCCTGGAAATCCAATGAAAAAACAAGACAGGACACATTCCCACCAGATCGTCATCTAGCACGACGGCCACTAACCCACCGAGTCTGATTGCTACAGCTTCCTCCTTTCCTTCCTTTCATTTCTTCTCACAAAGCATAAACATAAACGGATCGTCATCTATCTCTGTTTCTGTCTCCATTACAATTCTATATAGCACTAATTCATTGAAAACATGTTCTTGTAAGGATGCATTTCCAAATTCCAAATCCAATTCACCATTGAATTGAATCATACATATATAATCATGGGCTCCACCCAGTCCGCCCAAGCAGCTCAAGACGACGGAGAAGAAAGCGAAGAAGAAGAAGATAAAGACGACGACGAAGAAGAAGAGGAGGAGCTGGAACAGCCTAACGCGAGAGAAATTACTGACAGCAACAATAATTTAGTCAAGAAGGTTCTACAACAGGAGCCAGAGATGCTGCCCTGTTACGCATCAGCATCGCCTCTCTCTCCTCAGCTCTCATCTCTAGGTACCCCTAGGCTCGGCCCTTCTATCAAGGTGTGGGACCCTTACAATGTCCTCGCACCGCCCCCTCCCCCGCCCCCGCCATTGCCTATTTTCTCCTCTGATGAAGTTGGCGTTTTGGAGGTGTTTTTGATCAGTCATGGAGAATGCGAGCTCAATTTGAGGCCTGATTTAGTCGGTGGCAGGTGCCACGTGTCTGCTCTGACTCCCAATGGGCAGCGACAAGCTAGGGCTCTTGCTGTCTTCTTCAACTCTCAAGGGGTCAGCTTCCATTCCGTTTACTCGTCGCCCCTGAATCGTGCTAGATCAATGGCTGTCTCCGTTTGTCAGGTAAAATATATAAGATTTTAATTTGCTCTCGGATTGAAAAAAATGTGATTTTAGTAGGCAATCTGCTGTTGATGATGGAAGCCTCTTTTAATCATATTTGCTTACAATTGTGACTTTTATCTCTGCCTTCACCGCATTTATCCATACATTTCAAGCTATCCAAAACTGACTAGCAAAGAGCTAATGCATGGTAATGGATATCAATGTCTGTACGTTATACTTACCGACAAACAAAGGGTAAATGGTATTGGTAACATTGTATTATGTTAACAAAGAATTGCATGACATCCAGTTAATAGTCATTGAAAGCCGCCTCTAATCGATTGCTTATTCTCGCATGTGATCATTTGTCAATGAAATTCCTTCAAATTTTGCGGAATATTTCTCAGGATTATAGTGAAATGTGTGTAATTTGAGGATCAAGGATGGTGATACACTTGAGAAAAGAAGGGTTAGTGTTGCATGTATTTTGAGTGAGGGATTCAGGCGGACCTGATTCCAAGAGGAATCTGTCGTTGATAGAGAAATAGAGGCACTTAATGGCTGATATTTAAGGCTTTTGGTAGGTGATGAAAGTACTAATGATTTTGATATTGGAAAAATACTTAAGGTATGTGCTAATGAAATTCTGGTTAGTGTGGAGGATGGGGATTGAAACAACCACTCTAAGATAAAGAAAAACCCCTCTTAGAATGAATTGAACAATTCAATGCTGCTTCTTTTTGTTCTTTTTTTTTTGGTTGGGGGGGGGGGGGGGGGCGTGTTCAAGAAGATTTTGATTAGTTTGGAGGACAGTTAAATAAAAGGATGGATGATGTTCCACCCTTTTAGAGATATAGAAAATCACCAATCTAACAAGGGTTATAATCAGGAAGTCCAAGGATAGAGAAATCCTGCACCTCAGAAATTAGAGTTTTACAACTCAGAAATTAGAGTTTGGGATAGCTCACAACTCAATGGGATCCTCCCAAGAGTTTTACAAAATCAAGTTAAAAGCTTAACAAGCTCAATTTGCTTTTACTCAACTTCAACTCCCTTTAAATTAATGAAAAAAAAACATATTTATACCTTGAACAAACCTCCAAACTATGAAAATAACGAAACGTACATTTCTACATCTAGACACGAAATTCAAACTAGGTAGCTGCTAGTAGGTGATTAATCTTGAAGGTGGCAGATTTTCTACCAAGGCTGCCAGATGTGATTTCTATCCCTAGTTCTAGACGTTGATTTTATTGAAGTATGCAGAAATATGCAAGTGAAAATTAAATCTAGGTAGAGATTTTGGATTTCCTGAAAGCCTGCACACTTGAGTGTAAAGTTGTCATTGCTCCTTCTAGGAAACTCCAATTTGCAGTGTTTGAAGCGTTGGAAGCCAGACACACGTAGCTTTCTAATCATGACCGGATTGCCTGGTGTTTTCTGCAGAATAAATAATGTTTTACCTTGAAGTTAATCCTAAAATCTGAGCCTGTTGTGAGAATTTTCAGCTGTCCCGAACCTTTTTTAGCATCATTTATCTCATCTTCATTTTCCATGTTAGTTTTTGAATATCAGGAATGCTCCTGCATCAGATTTGGGTATATAAATGATAAGTTTTTGTTAAAAAAAAGAAGAAAGAAATGAGAAGGAGAGAAAAAGAAATGAGAAGTTTTGGTCATTATTGTGTTTGTTCACTTACAATTTTGGAAATTTATCTCATTATTATAATATTATTTATCGGCTTTGAAAATACTAGAAATTTTTCCTTCGCATCTTTTCTTGCGGTGCTCAAATTGCTAACTTTCTATTTATGATATTGGAATCTGAAATTGATAGATTTTAGTTATCTACTGTATTTGTTTGTTTGTAATCAATGATTATATATCCCCTCATAATCTGTTTGCGATAGATAGGATCTGCTTTGATATTCCTAGGAATATTTTCCTACATCTTGTGCTATACAGTGGAGCGAATTGTCCAGATATAAAAATCTTGCAGGAAATGAATTTTGCCGAGGAACAAATACAATCATCGGATGCACTCATGGATTTGAGCATGGGGCTTTGGGAAGGTTGCTCCCTTTCAGATATATATACACCTGAAGTTCAGGGCCTGCTTGAAAATCTTCAGCCGGACTTTTGTGCACCATCTGGAGAATCAATTAGGCAAGTGGAATTTAGGATGGTTCAGTTCCTAAATAGGACAGTCCTGGGAATGCCTGAAAAATTGGGATCAGAATTCTTGTTGCACCATCAAAATGAGAGCCATGGGTTTTCTCATGACAGAGATGGGCCTTCTCTACCACCGCCTTCAAATTGGGATATGCAGCATATGCTTCATAGGCACCGACAGGGCCTCGCAAGGAAAAAGTCTGGTAAGAGCAGGCTACAATTTGTGACTACTACTGGCAATCACGAGGGTGAAGATGAGATCTCACTTAGGGAAGCCAGCCACCAACACACGATCCATGATTTGAATATCAGGAACTCATCCTCCCCAGTATCTTCATGTGTGGGTGTTTTCACGCATTCAATTCCTATTAAGTGCCTACTCACAGGCATCCTAGGGTGCAGCCCAGTAATGATGCGTAAGATCTGCATAGAAGATTCTTCGGTGACAGTGTTACAGCATTCATGTAAAACAGGTTGGCAGATTAAACGCTTGAATGATACTGCACATCTGAGACTTCTCTAGGTGGAGAATTATCAACTCCTCAATTGGAGCTATCGATGGGATAATGAGCTGTTAATTTATTGAGCAGAAGCTGTTATTTTTCCTGTTTATGGATGTATTTAGGCTCATGATTTCACATGTATTGATGCTGCTTCTGCATCCTGTTGTAATTTTGGTTATTTGCTTACAGATTTGCCAACTTACATCAAACAAAAAAAGATTGGTTTGGAAGTTGGCTTTTGTATTGGATGATTCTTTTGATCTATAGCATGTACGAATGTTGTTGTGAAGTGACAGATACTTTTTCTTTCTTCCTTTTACGTTGTGGGAAGAAAGAAAACTAGTTATTTTAGAAGGGAGAATGAGCTTACAATTTTCACTGAATTGTTTCATTCAAGAGGGAACTTTTACTTAAGACATGCCTACGACATCATTAATTTGTTCTTAATTAAATAATTCACGCAGTATCTCAATGTTTAGTCACCTAATCATTTACTTAATCGGGGCAGAGTTAGAAAGGACCCATCCATCATAACAACCAAGCAAATATGGCATATCGTGGATCTGAAGGGCTTTGGCAAGCTAGAAGCAGCCCTTGCCAACTTCATCCACAAATGCCTTTAGATTCTTATCCGAGGAACCACCGTCCTTGACAGCATCCATGGCTAAATCTTTCCAATTCTTGGCGTTCTTTCTGAAGTCTTCTCCCGTCTTTCCATCTGCCACGACCAAATCCAAGCTCCTCTTAATCTCATCACCCTCAACTATCCCTTCTTCATTAGCTACCACCCTGACTCCTGTCTTCCACACGTCTTCAATCAGCTTGGCATTTGTTCCTTGATCCGTCCAGTGTGGAAATGCCACAACTGGAACCCCGGAAACTAAGCTCTCCAAAGTTGAGTTCCACCCACAATGTGTCACAAAACATCCAATCGAAGGATGAGAGAAGACCTCCACTTGACAACACCAAGGTACCACCATCCCTTGTTTCTCCAATATTGCCTCTCTACAGGCACTCAATTGATCATCTTCTTCTTTCTCTTTCTTCTTATTCTGTTCATCCCTTACAACCCACAGGAATGGAAGACCGCTCTGTACCAACCCCCGAGAGATCTCTTCCATTTGTCGGTTTGATAACACCAAAATGCTTCCAAAAGATACATAAACCACTGATGATTTAGGCTTCGAGTTCAACCATTCAATGTAATCCTCGGAGCCTTGGAAAAGATCCCCTCCGAAGGATTTATCCAATGGATCTTTTCCATCCAAGAAAGCAGATGGAATCAATGGCCTGATTCCAATCAAGTTGAACTTTTCAGTGGCATTCATAGCCCCCAACTCCAATGCATCGAAAGAGTTGACAAGCACTTTTGGGTTGGTTTCTTGGTTGAGCTGCTCCAGTTGCTCTTTAAACAAGTGGAGTGCCGCAGTACTAGTATTTGAAGGAAGTAAAAACGAGGGAAGGTCACGGCTAGCAAATTGTGGGAGCCCTGGTAATGCAATAACATTAGAAGTGTCCTTGCAATTTGAAAATATCACCATAACCATTGAAGTAGTAGAAATAGATGTCAAAGACAGTAGCAGGCTGAATCCAAAGAAACGCTGCTGGGAGATGCTGTGCACGTGCCACCTCCACTGCCCAAGGTAGAAGTACTGTGTAAACCAAACAAGTGATGGGCTTTCCTTCTTTCGCACTATCTACGATGAGTTCATTGAGAGTTTGTGAGCCTCGACGTTTGAGCTCAGACATGTAAATGTAATGCACTCTGTCATCTTCAGGCTTGAGCCCATCGTCGTAGCCATCCGAAAAGGTAACAAATGACAAGCCATCAGGGAACATAGTTTTCGACATGCGGCGTTGAGCGGAGAGAGCGGTAGCAAGAGTGACACGAGCACCAATAAGCGTTAGACGCTTGGCGAATTGCAGGGAAGGATTTATGTGGCCTTGTAAAGGTAAGGTCACCAGAAGGAAGTGAGGTTGCTTGATCATGGTGACTGGTTCTGTGGCAGAGGACTGGAGTGGAGAGTTCGACTAGGTCGAGGACTTTTCTCGCAAGCTAGGTGGAAATGAGGAGGAAACAACGTTCAAGGAAAGAGTGAGAGCATGCATTCTAAGGATGGGACAAGCTTGCTTAAATAATAGAGGATGGATTGAAGCATGACGTTTGTGATGACGATTTGGAGAAGTGCGCAGTTGTGATTCGCAAGAAAATCCTAACCTCACGTGCTTGTTCTTTTTTTAAAGGATGATTGCGGGACAAACTCATGTTATTCTTTTTTTATTATTATTATAAATGGCGCTCTTTAAAGAGTTGGTGTAGGCCGGCTGAAAAATATATTTTTAAAAAAATTAATTCTGAAAAAGTAAATTTTAAAAAATAAATTATTTTTTGATGTTTGGTAATGAAATGAAAAATAAATTAGAAAACACTTTCCAGTGTTTGGTTATGTCATGAAAAATGAGCTGAAAAATAACTTATTAATGTTTTATTTTTTTCAAGTTTATTAAAATAACGAGGAACAAATTTTACAAAGTAAAAAGTTCAATAAGAATGAAATTAAAAAAAAAATATTATTTCATAAATTATTTTAAATAAAATAAATAATAATCAAAATAATAGAGATCAAATCTAAAAAATAAAAAAAAATTGAAAGATGAAGAAATTAAAATAATAATAATTAACATTTCATAAATTATTTCAAATAAAATAAGTAACAATCAAAAGAATGAGGACCAAATTTCATAGATACAAAATTTCAATTAAAAAATGATAAGAAAAAAGCAAATATCAATTATAAAAATGAGGACCAAAATTAATATAAAAAATAAATTTTAAAGGATGAAATTGAAAAAAAAATTCAAAACAATATATATATATATCAAAGACCAAATTTGATATAATCAGTAAATAATATGATATTTCTAAATTTTTCACACTTCGGGAAAGTGTTTTCCGCCCAAAATAAAAGGAAAACACTTTCCTGAAAACTAAGCCAAATTTTTCTTTGACTAGAAAGTGTTTTCCGTTGACCAACTTTCTTAATGGCAAACAAACACAGGAAAGTTTGGAAAGTGATTTCTCGAAAACCACTTTCTGGGAAACAAACACAACCAGTTTGGTTACTTGTTCTATTAAGATATTTTTTAGGAACGCGGTGAAAATTATATTTTTTAAAATTTTAATTTTTTTTGTTAAAAATTATTTTTTATGTTTTCATATCATTTTGATTTGATGATATCAAAAATTATTTTTAAAAAATAAAAATATTATTTTGATATATTTCTAAGCGAAAATTCTATACAAATATCATTTAATATATAAATAATCATTTATATAAATAAACAAGAAAAAATTTCTGTTAACAATAACCAAAAGAAAAATTGATAAAATTGAGAGATGAATGTAAATTAAGATATTCAACCACACAAAATGAGATATTCACCTGATTGTATTTACTAAACTTATTTATTAAAATAAATAAAAGATAAATCCTCAATCTAAAAAACTCATGACTTAAAAGATAAACACAAATAAAACTGACTAAATAAATTCATGTTCTAAAAAAATATTATGCAAGGCTAAACCAGCAATATTATTTTAAAAAATATATTTTATTATTTTTAAAAATAAACTTTATTTGTTTAAAACCCAAAAACAATTCTAAATGAATTAACATAACATCTTGAAAGTTCCTATAATTTTTTACCCTCTCATATTTAATATTTGGGGATTGTGAGCTACATGTTATGTGTTTTTTTAGTATTAAAAAAACCAATTTTCTTTATAAAAAACAAAAATCAACAAAAATATTTTCTTCAAAAATACAATTTTATTTTAAATTGCACATGCATGGCCAAGTTTCTCTAAGAAAATAATAATCATATTTTCATTTTTAATAGAAAAAGAAAAAAAAACCACAAAAAGAATACATTGCATGATTTAGTATACCAAAAAAATTAAAGAAATAGTTTTTAATATCTTACTTGTATCATGGATTTAATAACAAGTTTATTAAAGGAATTGAGACTTTATCTAAATTTAAAAAAACATCAAAAATCAATCTTTATTTTAATATAAAGGGTTATAAACTTATATATAAAATGTTTTCTCGATATTAAAAGAATCAAATGCAAAAATATGTTTGGACCTTGGAATGACTAGGTTTGACCAATAAAGTTATCGTTCACTCTATTAAGGTGAACCGATTTTTAACCTTTAGACAAGCTAACAGTTAGAAAAAAAATATAATAATGCCTTAGTAATCAAATAAATAAACAATGCAATTTACTTTAGATATAATGTATTAGAAGTGACATGTCCTTTCTCTTATCTAAACTCTAAAATCAGTTAGGATTTTTAGTGGCTAAAATATTAGATGATGACTCTAAATTTTTATTAGTTGATAAATTACAAGAATTCCGTGTTTTTAGAAAGTGTGGATTTAGTATGGCAGCCCATGTAAATTCTAATTTATTTTTAGGATACAGATATCCAACTACTATAAAATTATACTAGAAAAATTGAACTTTAATTTCTGCTTTCCTCTTGCTTTTAGATTTTTGTTCCTTTTTTTTGCATTTTTTATTAAGATTATTTTATAGCGCATGTTATTAGAGGTAGACGCCTTAACACCCATTAAAATAAAAAAACAAATGTTGGGTTACCAATGAAGATTTATATTTCATTAGCAGAGAATAGATTGAATTAACATTAGATAATACTCAATAAAAAATGAGAAAATAAAAACTCAGAGATTGATGAAATGACAAAAAAGAGAAGAGAGACAATCAACTAAATATTGAGTTTTCTCTTTTGATCATCAAAGTCAAAGACTCTAACCACTCAAGAAAAAATAATCCAACCTGATCTCATTTCCGGTCAAAACTAGGGTTGAATATTTTTGGTTTTATTTTATTTTTTTCATTTTAAAAAATAATTAAACTATTGTTTTTAAAATCTACACAAATCAATCTACAAACCAGAACAAATTAAGTTTTGGTTTGTCTCATTTCGGTTAATTTTGTTAAAAAACCATGTAAAACCAAACAGTTACATTAGCTAAAACTTCAACCAAACAGTTTTGTTTTCTTCTATCATATTTTACAGGAATCAAGGCCATAAATAATTCATGCAAATAAACGGATGATTTCTTTGAACATCTTTCTCTGTAACTGCCTCAAGCAGTAAATCATGGCATGAAAATAAGCAATGTGTTTTTTTTTTAATTAACGTGGTTGTCCGGGCTAATTTAAGATGTACTTCGACTAATTCTATAGGTCTTGAAGTTAATGATTATATAAGTCTCTAGTAGTCCAGAAATTTATGAGACTCGAACTGATAACTTTTAAAAAACAAACTTAAAATCTGATCAATTGAGTTACATCTCTTCGGAATTGTTATTTTTTTCTTTTACTTTAACGTGAGTGTCCGGGCCAGCTTTCGCACATCTCGAATAAATCCACGGGCCATGAAGTTAACGATTATATAAACCTCTAATAATCATCTTATAAATAATTACATAGCTCCATCATGAGAATATATTGTTTCATATATTTATTTTCTTGCTTGTGTTGTAGATGCAGTCAACGGGAAGTTCACCGAGGCATTTGTTTTTCCAGATGGAATGGCGTTACTGTTTCATAATTAGACAGCTTTCATTTCCTGGGTTAAAAGATACTCCGGGCAGTGAGTGGAAGTCTCGAGGACGGAGACAGGCTGTTAAGCTCTCAACAGCAACTTCTCAGGAAAAAGATTTCGGAAAGTTGCTGAGAAAAAAAAAAGTCAGAATCTGAAGACTCTTCCCGCATAAGTCAGTGCCCATCTAGCCTGAATTTGATACCTCTCATGGTCTAGAAAAGTGGCAGGGTTGCTGTGAGTCTGGCGTTCTAGTCCTCTGACATCAATTTATTTTTGAGGAATGAACTAGCGAATTCTTCCTAGATTAGTAGATTAGTTTTCACTAATCAGCTGCTAATAAATCTGCTTCTGGTATTAAACAACAATCTAGGAAGAAGAAAATGAATAAAAGGGCCTAATAGAAATTATTTCACGAGAGCACCCAACTATATACAGTAGATATTGGTGGCAAAGAGATTTTTCCAATTTCTACAACATTAAACAATCAACACTGTAAAGGGTTGTGGAAGAGACTAGCCTTGGTGATCGTGTTTCATCGCTGGGATGAATTATTATTTTTATAAAAAAATGATATTTAGATATTAAAATAAGATAAAATATATATATAAAAAACTAGTTATGATAACTTTGTAAGAATGTTAATTAAGGTTAAGTCAACACGGGAAGTTTTGTCAAACTCTAAACTTGATTTGAATAATAAAATTAAAAATTATAAAAATTTTGATAAAATGACTAAAAAAAAAATAAAAGATCAAAAGAAGATAGATTAAATTGAAATCATTATTATCATTGAAAAAACTAAAATCATAAAAAAAATAAAATTGAAGTCATAAAAACTTTGATAAAAGAGTAAAGAAAAAAAATAAGAAATTAAAAGTAAAAGGACCAAATCGAAAAACATTATATATATATACACACACAAATTAAAAATCAAAAGTTAAATTGAAAACAAATAAAACTTTAATAAAAGAAAAAATGACAAAAATACATAAATCAAAACTAAAAGGTTTGAATCTGAAATACCAATAACAATGAAGATCATGATTTTATCGGGGTAGAAAAAAGAAATGAAAGGGGGGAAGGTGGGGAAGGTCACTGTCAATAAACCAATCATATTTAAACAACATGTGCCACTTATAATGAAAAAGAAAACGAGAAATCAAATGATACGGTAAAAGTTTATTTTTTACCATCGAGAGCCCCCTCACGTACTGCCCAAAATACATGGCGTCTCTAATGCCTTGTCACATGCTATTTTTTAAAATAAAAAATATTTTTAATGATAAATTATGTTAATACCTTTAACCAAACTAATAATTAACAAAAACAATTGATGCTCAAACACCCTACCCTAATAGTACCTCTGATCTCAATGAATTATATTTATTGGATTTAAGGACTTATGTGTAATTTTATTATTTATTAAAAAAACAAAAATACCTAAATATATTTACCCGAAACTGTTTATTCTTTTTACTCTTAGAGGTATTTTGGTTATTTTACTATTTATCAAAATATTAAATAAAAAAAACACCTCAAATAAATCAATAATAACTAATATTCCATACGAAAATATATATGATAAAGGAAAAGAAAGATATAAAAGTAACTACAGGATTTCGCTTTCAGTTTTAGTGTTTTTGTTATGTTATGTATGGCGATTCCTTTTAACTGCTGCACCTCATTCTAGGTGACAGAAAAGCTGCATGCATAACTGGGATAGTGGTGACTAGTGCATTGAATCATTGTAGAGGTGCTCTTATCCCGAGCCAAGTTTGACAATTATGTTATCAAGTTTTGAGCTAGGAGGGTACGTAGTCAAGAAAGTTAAAAAATAATTGGGTATTATTTGATCTTTATTTTTTTTATAATATATAGTTCAAGCTTGGAAGGATTGAACTGGGCTGTCTGGCTCTAAACTCTTCTTCTTCTTCTTCTTCTAATTTTCTCAACAGATCGACTTATTCTTCATTGCCTTGTTTGCAATTTAATTATATGACATCCAATAAAATTAATCGATTGGATTAAGATTGGACTACATGACTGCAACCTTGGCTTTCATCTACAATTAATTTGTCTCAGATGAACTAAAATTAAAAAAGATGATATATAGTACTGATCATAATTATAATAATCCTTCATAAATAACCACTGATTTAGAGAAACCAAACTCAAACAAGATTCTTTATTATCTGGAGAACGTAGAAACATCCTGACAAAAGGAAGTACTATATATAGATAAACAAGAAGCAAAAGAATAGGATTTTATTCTGGCGGCCCCGGAATATCAAGCTAATTAAATGTAACTTGGAGTACAAGGGTATGTGCAAAGAATCTCCATCGATCCATGGACTTCATAGTTCAATATCATAAATCTCAAGAAAGGGTTTATCCATGAATCTATTTGCACTCAGGAGGGGGACCCTGAGGGAAGCGTCTCAGGTCAGTGCAGTAGTTGTAAATCATGAAATATTTCTGAACCCATCTCAGTCTTCTTCTACTTGGAGCATCAAGCTCATTGGTTTTCCATGCACCGTCAGAGAAAGCGCTGGAAGGCTTGGAATCACAAGAAGAAGTACCGTAAGACCAAGTACAGGCATTGGCCTTGAAGTTTCTGTAGTATGCGGTGAAGGGCGCCTTGGTCCAGTCAGTTTTGACCAATCCACCTCTTGTAGCCCAGTCATCAGCATTCCAGAGACTAGAGTAAATTCTCATGGGTTGGCTCTTGGGAAATGGAACTCCAATTGATTCAGCATTTTTGAACACCCTAATGGGAATACTGTCCACCAAGAAGCTGAAAAAAGATGGTGAGAAATATCGTGTTAGAAACAGAAGCCAACTTTTCAAAGTAGAGAATATCAGAATTAGCACAGGATTGATTTACATGATGTGCTGAGGATTCCAGATGATGGAGTAAGTGTGGAAGTTCCTCGTGGGATCAAACCAGAGATAGAACTGCTGCTCTCTGTTTCCCTTCCCCTGAGTGAATACGTTAGTGTGCAAAATATAAGGGTCGCCACTGAGGTTTCCCAAGAACTCGAAGTCGATCTCGTCATGCGTTGGTCCTTGCGAAGACAACTGCATGAAAAAACAAATAAATTACTACTAGTTAGACTGTAAATATAAAGGAAATTATAAATAGAAATAACAATTAATTCAATTTAAACTTGATATTAATCTGGAAGTGGCTGACAGAAAGTCACATGCATTTTTTTGAAAAGTGGACGTCTATGTGTTGTTTCCTGAAAGAAAAGTGTGCAGGCAGGGCTGGGTAGTAATCATGCTCGTGAACTTTTAGCTATGGCCATTTCATTCTACTTTATATGGAGCTGCTTTCAAATCATTCTGGTTTGAAAGTGACTGTGTGTGTGTGTGTGTGTGTGTGTGTGTGTGTGTATATATATTGAATTAAACCATCTCTATATATCTTTTTGAAGAACCATCATGTACGTACATAGTAGGCTGTTACAGTGCCAGCAGAGTTGCCAGCGACAAGTTTGAGCTGCATATCAATCCTCCCGAACAAGTACTCCTTCTTGGACTGAAATCCAGATCCAGAAACCTTGTCTAGAGACAAAGACAGAAGCTGTCCTCCGTTGAATATCTTTGCACGTCGGTCACCCCATGTTAAGTCAAAATCCTGATAGAAGTTGCCTGAAGCAACCACCGCCATAGAGCATACTATCACAAACAAGGAGAATCCATTACAAAACATCCCCATTTTTTTTTTGTTATATCAAGAGAGAAGAGAAGAAGAAAGGAAAGATGTATTTGATGTGAATGTTGGGAGTAGTGGTGGTAGGGTTTATATATGGAGAGTTACATATAGAGAGAGAAAGGAATTATTGTTGTGAGAGAAAAGAAGAGATGAGTATGGAGGAGGTGGGGGACGCGTGAACAATATTACTGGTGGAGCTAAAGACCCAAAAGCTGGCGCCAGCTTTGCACACAACCAAAGCTGGAAGCTTTTGTCTGTGATCTTTTGGTGATTCAAAGCAGGTTGATTTTTTGTTTTTTAAAAGTATTTTAAAAAATAATTTTTTTTTATATTTTAAATTAATTTTTTTATCATTTTAATATATGTTAATATTAAAAATAAATTTTAAAAAATAAAAAATATTATATCAATGTATTTTCAAATAAAAAAAACACTTTAAAAATAATTATTATTTCACTACTAAATAGACTCTAAATATTTAGGATATTTTTTTATTTTTTATTTTCTCGTTTTTAGCATTAAAACACTACATTTAATTAGTTTGTGCATTAACTGAATCAGAGATTAATTGAAATTTAATTTTAATAAATGAGAATTATTAATCCAAATGCTATTAAACAAGAAACCAAACAAACAAAAGAAAATCATGGACGGGTGGGGTAGGGTCCTTCGGTCATGATTGGAGGAAATTGGTGGTGGATGACAACGGCGTATGGTATGGGAGAATAAAGTTCAATTCTTCTCCTTTCGGACCACCTTTATCACTTGCCCATTCGGATCTTGCCACGTAACACGGAAAGTTCTAAGCTACTTTCTGTTCTTACTTGTTACCATTTATTTCAATATTAAACCGGCGACGCCTAATATTCGACTATGGATTAGTGCCGGCTCTCGTTGCCGAGGAATCTGCGACGGAGTTAGGCATCTTGTCACGGGTGGTGAAATTTTATAAGAACTTATAAAGCCCAGGGCTCTTTTGGTACAGTTAGGCTATTGTTTACTCTCTCGTTTTATTATCCTCAATCTTATATCTTATATTTTGTACAATTTAGCTATTTTGAGTTTAAATTAATGCTTAATTATATATTTTTTGGTTGTGAGGGTTTAATTAAAAAATAATTGACTGAAAGTGAAACATGCATGTAATATAGAAAGTTCTTTAGAATTTTCTTGGAAAATTTATTTTCATTCTCTATTTTCTAAAGCTGTTAGATGATCGGTCCCTGTAATTTTTTAAAATGATATTTTAATATAAAATTTTATTTTCTTTAATTTTTAGTGTTTTTTTTTTGTGGGAGAAACAAATAGGACCGTTGGATTCTGACTTACAGAAAGAAAGTTGTTGTTAAGAAAGATTTAGACAACCAAAATGATTGCTTTAGTGTCAAATGATTTTATATGATATGAGGTTTTTATTAGGTAATTTTTTACCTTCAAAACAGTTAAAAAAACATATCTAAACTCGGAAATATTTATGGTTCCAAACTGATTTCAAGTTTTGAATTGGTTTTTTATGCTTTTTGAGTTCATGAATTGGTTTAACAAGATTTCTAGGGGTGTTGTTGCCTAGGTGTTTTGGGTTAAAAAAAATCTTATTTTTCTGGCCAAACTAGCAGCCTGATTCAAGGATTAACAAGTGACGCGTTGTCTGTTTTTTGTTGCAACCAGCTGGAGCGGATAGCACGTCATTCGCCCCATTAAACTTTTTTTTTTAAAAAAAAAGAGCATGTGCTCAGGCCTTTTTTTATTAGGCCTAGCTTCATTTCTTTTTTTTTTCAATTTGTTTTTATATTAATGATTTTTTGTGTGTGTTTTTAAAAATAATTTTTAAATTTATATTTTAATTAATACTTTCTCTCTATGATTTTTTGGGCTTTTTTATTCTTTGTTGAATAAAGATCATTTTTTAATTATATTGGGTGTGTTTAATTTATTATGAGGTTAGTATGATTATTCTTTAATTTTTTATTTATTTTATATAGATTAAATATTTATTTCTTATAATATTTTAAAAATATGTAACCCCCCTGTATATATCATTTCAATGAAATAGTATTCAAGGAGAACTTCTATGAACCTATAAATTTTAAGGGTTCTTGTAGTGTGTGTGTACACACTCACTTTAATATCAATAAAAAACATTTGAAATCATCTATTAGGTGGTCTAGTAGTAAGAGTTTGGAATCAGGGAGTTTGCTCCCCCTATAGTTTTAAGTTCGAGCCATGTAGAGGTTTACATGATCGTCAACTTCAGAGTCCGTGGGATTAGTTAAGGTACGCGCAAGCTAACCCGAACATCCATGTTAATAAAAAAAAAACATTTGAGAATCATTTAGTATGTGACCCAGTAGTAAGAATTTGGGACCAAGGGGTTTGCTCCCCCTGTGATCTCAGGTTCGAGTCTTGAGGTTGCTAATAATGATAGCCATTAGAGGCTTACCCGATCGTTAACTTCAGGGCCCGTGAGGATTAACCGAAATTTGCGCAAGCTGACCCGAACACTCCATGTGAATAAAAAAATAAAATAAAAATAAAAAAACATTTGAGATATTCACTACAAAATCTGTGTTTTCGACAGTTACCCTATCTTGCATATCGACACTTCTTGTTACTATAATCTTGTGACCATCCTGTGTAATGGAAACATTTATCGTCGTGTGTGTGTGTATCGAAAAGGAAAGGGAGTTAGTTTGGAAAGAATGGGAAGATTACAACACCTAGAAAAAGAAACCTCTAATGATGGAGATGTTAATTAAGAAGATGGTCCGATGTGAAGAAATTGAGCACCGGAAATATTCTCCACATCTTGGCATGTAGAAGCTTTCCATCCCCTCAATAGTATTGTCACATGCATGCAAGAGATCATCAAATTCATCCTAGAAGACACAATTTTAATGTCAAAAACTTCCAAGTTCAAATTCTAAATTAAATGAGTGGAAGTTTAGGAAATGTGAGAGAGTTGAAGCCCGTGAGCCATCGGGAAAACAAGGGCACCATAGATTGCTTATCATGTTATTTTAGTTACTGATAATTAAGAAAAAAAATCAAATCCAATGATGTTAATATTCGAAGAGACAGAAAGACAAGAACAAAGAAATTTTGATATCGTATTTTGGACTTGAAAATTCATGAGAATTTTAATTCTTAATACTCTATCTAAGCTTTGAATTCTAACAATTAAAAAATAAGGAATATTTTTTTAACAATATTTATAATATCTAACTCCATAGGGAATATTCCAACGTAAATGGGAGTGTTATTGGCTTACTGCTGGATGCAACTAAGAATTCTTAATACTCTTGATGATTTAGCTAAAAAACTACTATAACATGCCACTTCTTCTTCTCGAGTTAATGTGTATGGATCTTAACAATTAACTATTTAAAGTTGGAGAACTATTATGAATAGAGTATATTATTATTAGAAAAGTTTAATTTTTTAGTGAATCGATCTAACCAATCAGATTAGATGGAGTCTAGTAGACTTTTAGGTACTAGGGTTTAGACAAAAAAAAAACAATTAGCTATTAATATAAGCTCATAAATTCAACCCCATGATCAACAACTAAAGGCAAATCCCATATAATTAATTAGAGATTATATTATGGTCGGTGGTATCATGAAAATTCTTGTCGGAGTGGTTGCTATATACGGTGGGAGAAATATATACAGGCCATATAATTACAAGTAAGAGAAGAAATGTTTAATTTGCATATATATACAAGATTGCAATTAATTTTGAAAAAAGTAATTAGCAGTATGATTACTCATTCGTGGGTTACTTAATTAAGTAAGCTGCATTGCCCGTAAGCGCGGCGGTGCTCCTAATTAGCTAGGGTTTGGGTAGGGCCAACGGCTACATTATTCATATGACTAGTGGGTTCCTTTGAATATGAAAGAGATTCGATTCTAGTTGGAAAATCACAGTAGACGCGTGACACCTGTGATCTTAAAGCTAAAACAGAGAAACATCGTCGTTATGGAAACAAGGAAACATCCTCTTCATCGTGGAAGATAGCTTCACACACCACCAACGTCCTTACATACTCTCGACACCTTCTTTGTTTGTTTCACAAAAAAGCTGTCGGTTCTTCGGTTGTTTATTTTTAAATGATGGGTGATTTTTTAACGATAATTTGATGTAAAATACCTAACATGTTATGTTTAGTAATGGAGTGATATTTTAGTTTTTAGAAAATTAAGTAAAAATGTTGAAATTTCAAAATATAAAATAAGCTAAGAATCAGAAAGTTCTCACGGGATTATCACTTAGTGAATGTGAAGATTTCAACCCATTAAGTATATTTTGCAATCTTAAATGGTTGATTTAGTCATTTACAAGGTTTGTGATAAACTTAAATTTTATGACCCTGAAAACCCTTTAAAGATCTAAAAATACATGGTCTCATGCAACATGCATAAACTTAAATATTCATGGGCTTAGTCTAAGAAAAAAACATAATCCTCCTAAGCTCAACCTTAAAAAAAAAGATGAATGTCATAGGCTCAACCTAAGAAAGAACTTAACTTTCATATGCTCAGCTATATTTTGGATTATACTTTTTTTACACCTCTAAATATATAAAAAATATTTCAATAACTTAATATATTTTCATCGCATTAATGTTTGTGTAACAACACTACTCTCCGAGAGATGGGTATAAGGTTTTCCTAATTCAGTAACACTACTCTTCAAGTGATGGGTATAAAGTCTCCCTAGTACAATAACATTACTTTCCAGTAGATGAACTTGGTCTTCCTAGTATAATAACATCACCCTCAATGAGTTCCTTTCAACCACTTAGAAGTCTTCTAAATACAAGCTCCATCTTTCATGGGCTCCCTTAATTTCTAAAAAAAATTCTAAATATAGGCTCACCTTGCTTAAGTTCTCCTTAACCATTAAAAACAAAATTACTACAGGCTTAATCCTTAATCAGTTCTTCTCAGCCTTTTAAAAAATTATTTAAGTATAGACTGATTTTTTTTAATTTCACCTAGCCAAATAGAAATTAGACTTAATTAGTTAATATATAAATTGTTTAAAAAGATCTATTACCTTGAAATAAAAAAAAATACATATTAAGAATATAAAAACAACCGAAAAAGGATATGTATCAGAACCAGCCACAGTCAAACATTCATGATTATTCAAGTATCAGTGCTAATTCAAGTATTAGTTTACTATAAATCTAATCATATGCTACAAGCTAAAATTGTTGGATTACTTTATAAGGCGTTCCATTCTTATCATAGACAAGTATAGTAAAGTTAATAAAGCTGCCAAAAGGCCCCTTCTATCCTCGACATAAAGCAGCCACGCTCTAAACATTTAGCAACCACCGCTCGAAGCAAACAAACAAAACGGGACAAAGACTTTTAACCATTTCATTTCATGTCCATAAATTTATCGTCACACCTTAATTCTCTTATGTTCTTGGTGTGAACTGTTATCAAGTTGTTGTAGCAACTTTTTTGTGAGAGTAAATATAGGGATGAGTAAAAAAAATTAAAAAATATAGAAAATTAGAAAAAAATAACCAAAAAAACCGAACCGTGAAAAAAAAATCAATTAAACCGATTAAAATTTTGAACAAACCGGCCGGTTCGGTTCGGTTTGGGTTTTATTAGCCTAAAACTGAAAGAACTGAACCGAACCGAATCCAAACCGAAGAAAACCGAGCCAAACCGGCAAAAAACCGAGTCAAACACATTTGAACCGGTTTTTGTCCTAAAAACCGAACCGAACCAAAATTGAAACCGGTCGGTTTGAACCAGTTTCGATTTTTTTAAAATAAAAAAAATTAATTTGGTTATTTTTTTAATAAAAAAGAAATCAAATAAAAAAATATCATCCCTAATAAATATTATATCGGTGGCAAACGTTTACTTATGAGAAGGGATTTCTTAAAAAAAAGAAGGAAAAAAGTTGAAGTTAACATTACGAAGCCCAACTGTTTCATTGCTAAATACAGCCGATCAAGTTTGGATCGCACCAAAATCAATGAAGGGATGTGGCTCCCATGCATCCTTTCAGTGGAGAAATATTGTCACCAACTTTCGAAGTCAAATCCTGGAATCTGCCATCTGGGTTTGAAAAGTAAGAAATATATTTGGGAGCTAGCTGCAGAATGAAATGACTTCTTATGCTCTGTGTAGGTACGTAGACATTATTATTGAAGAACAAGAATCATGGTATCAGAATTATTATCTTGTTTTCATATTCACCAGCGTGATTATAAGTGGGTTTTTCATGCGCATCAAAACTGGAATTCAGGAAAGTTTGATTGGAAGTGTGAAACAGCTTTAGTTTAAAGTGTTTTTTTATTTAGAAATATATTAAAATAATATCATTTTTATTTTTTAAAATCAATATATCAAAAAAATATAAAAATAAATAAATAATATTTAAATTTTAAAAAAACACAGCCGTTATTATTTAAAAAAAAATGCATGCTCCGATGGCCGTCAATTGTTAAGCCTGCTACTCTGAATTTGTGTTACGTGTTAAATGGGTATTTTTCATTTAAAAGAAGTGTTCATGTTGGATTTCCAGCAGCCCATTTGTTTTTATTTATGTTCCAAGAATGTTTTTTTAAAAAAATTAATTTAATTTAAAGCAAGTTCAGAACGGTACAAACTATGAGCTGGAGAGGATACGTGCATGTGGCCCAGGCCATTGCAATTTTATAAAGAAGCTTCGGCATGGGGCACAAGAAATCCTGTCACGTCATATCGGGGGAAAAGGATTGGGGAGCCCCGGGAATGATGACAGTATGGCTAGCTAGTTAGGCATATCAGTTGGTACGCTGAAAGCTGGCTGGGTTTTGGATACGTATCTTCCATGCATGGGCAAGAATCCTGGAAGATAATCTCCCTGGGTATATGGATAGAATAGACAAAAATACTGTCAGAAAAGTCTCCTCCATTAATATCACCTGCACCAGCTCTCCTTGCCAACGTCGTTGTTATCCCGTGAATCCATCTCCTGGCTCTATAGTTGGTACAGAATCCAATAATTTGTATACAGGTGTCTTGCATTGAACAGGAAATGTCCAAATCCTTCCATGTTTTGATTTCTCAATCAAGGATTTTTATTAAATACTTGATGAAAAAAAATTCCAAGTTATTCTTATGACTACAGATAATGCATACGCCGCATGAACAGATGGAAGGCATGAGCTGTGCATTCCCAGAATTGGTTTGGTTTCTCGACTACAATTCATGGCAAAAAATGCTTCATTTTTCATTTACTCAATAGAATTATTCACTTGGTCGCAATACCAAATGTTTTATGCAGCATCACATTATCCTCCAAATAATCAATATATCAGAAGTAGAACAACTATGAGAAAACAGATTGAGCCCTTCAAAGTTTGAAATGCTAAAACAGAACCTGGAAAACTGGAACCCCGGAGAATCCATCATCGGGTAAGCCAGCTTGTTCCCTCTCCTGCAACAAAAGCAGCATGAATCGATCATTGTTGATACACACACATGCAGAGACTCCTCATTTGTAAGGAAAATAAAAGTGAAAAAGCAGGATGCTATACATTCCATGAATGGCACATAGAAAAGAAGTGTTAAGCGAAGGTCTTCTGGTTTTGCATGAAATATTTTACAGAGAGAATATTTTACAAATAGATTTGCATTGAAAATATTTTCAGATATTTGGCGAGAAACAACATGAAATGGCAGTGGTGGCAGTATTAAAGGTATGATAACAAAGTCTTGGTATAGTGGTAGTGGAGTAATAATGGTGATAAGGTGGTGGTGGTGGTGATGGTGGTGGTGGAAATAGTGCTCAGATTGTGGTGATTTGATGAGATAATGACACAAAGTCCTCAACGGCAATGGTGCAGTGGTGGTGGTGGAAGTTATTGGGTGATGCTGCTAGGAGAGATCATGAGATGATAAGTAAAATATATCCCCGTCTTCAAGAGATAAAATATTTTACCCAAATTTGATGTTTTTTATAGGTATTTTTTGTTTTTTTCCATTAAAAATATAAAATAGCTGCCAGTGCCTCCGTTTTTATTCTTCATAATGATTTATACATAACTTAATTCCATTGATATGCGTGTATGAATTTTCTATATGATTTTATTATCACTGAAAATGGGAAGGAATAGAGAAAAAAATAAAAAATGAAAATAAAAGAATATGCGCCGTCAGTTCTTAAGAATAGAGATACATAACGGGCAAGGAAGCAGGCCTGGGCCACGAAGCTGGTTGGATATGGAGCCCATGTTTCGAGGCCCACAAGTGCATCCAGCACCCAAAATGTCCTGTTAAGGATTTCTCCTTAGGAAGCAAAGTTGAAAAAAAAAAAAGGGTGTGAGAAGTAGAAGGAAATTGAGAGGGAGAAAGATTAACAAAAAAAATGTAATTAAGAAATAAACATAAATTATATTGTTTAGTTTATTGTAACAAAATTATATATATATATATATATATATATATATATCATGATAAATATGGCATAAATACAAAAAATATATATACATACAAGCGTTTGTTTTTGCGTTTCAAAAGCGCTTTTGAAAAATTTAAAAAAAATTTCTTCAATTTAATTTTTTTTGGTGTTTTTAGATCATTTTGATGCGCTGATATCAAAAATAATTTTTAAAAGATAATAGATATCATTTTGATGCATTTCTGAGTGAAAAACACTTTGAAAATCAACCGCAACCACACTATCAAACAGACTCATACATAAATAAACATGAGATTGATATCAAAACAAAATCATAGCATATATATTAATCAAAAAATATCTATGCGTGTGTGTTTAAATCAAAATAAAGAAACATATTTACTTGTTAAAATATATTAAATAATAGAGTTTTTGTTGTTGTCAATGATAAATTATTTGTTTTTAAGATTTTATTGCTCGACACTTGATGTAAAAGTTATTTGTAATAAATCTCATAAAATCCCAACAACAATATTTTAATTTAGATGTATTTTTAAATAAGATATTTGAAGCAAATTAGATAAACTCAATAATATCTCACAAAAATAAACTCAAGCTCTATATTTTGAAGGAATACATAAGCTTAAGGAGAAAAAAACTAAAATTCAAGGTAAATAAGAGTACGTAAAATCAAGAAAAACTTTGTTTGGACTTTTCATTCACCTTGATTTTATAATTGATTTTGAAAATTAAAAATTAAAGAATTAATTTAATATTAACCAATATTAATTCCCACATTGTAAACTCTTGATTAACCGCCATAAATGCATAATAAAATTTAAACATTGTGGTCATAACAAAATGTCTTTTGAGTTGAAAAAATTATTCGGGTTTTGTTGAAAAAACTTATTAGATTTTTATTTTAATGAGTTTGATAAAATAGTGGGTTGGACTTAAATAATAATTCTCTATACACCAATCAAGCCCAAAATTAAATTGGTAAAAAAAATATTTTGCAGCATAAAAAAATATTTTATAATAAATTTAAACTCGTGTCCAACTAAGGCCACGAGCACTAGTAGAGCAACTTACTTTATTTGAGCCATCTCCTATTTAAAAACTTGAATCTTACTTAAATTCAATCTTAACTCTTCAATAACCTAATATAAAAATATTATAAAAATATTATTTTTATTTTTAACATGAAAAGATTTTCTTATAAGGTTTCGAGTTTCATCAAAATATATAAATTTGATTTATTATTCACTCATGATTTTATTCAAATCATATTAATATTTCACGTTAAATAATATATATTAAAAAATAAATACCAACAAAGTTTTAATCTAAAAAAGAAGTTAATGAGTGGATTATGCTTTCAACATCAAACATTTTTTAACATTTTTTTTTTAAAAAAACCCACTAAATTGATCCGATGTTTTTGCTTGGATTATAAGCTTGTAATAGAATGGTTTATATACAGTGATTCCAGCTCCCTAACCTGTCTAGCCGACTTTCTAATTGTCAACTAACAAATTCCAACTAACTTTTAACTAGTCAACAATCTTGACACGTCAACTCCCCTTGTGCAATCATGGCGAGTATGAAATTGTTTCTGAATTTACCTCCAGCTGTTATCACCTAATCTTCTTCTTCAATCCTTGGCTTGTAATGCATCCAAACACAACTTTTAAAAAATACCCAAATCAACCATCACACGACATTGAAATTTTAAGTTACTGTTTTTTTTTTTACCATGAATTAATTTAGTTCGATTAATTTTTACTCGATTATTTAGATCTGAGTTACTTGATAAAAAAAAACATGAAAGTAAACCAATTGAAAAAAATTAAATAAACCCCATTGGTGTTTCAACATAGGATGGGATTTGAATTATTGAATTGTGGATCGGTAATGTATAATGATATTTTTTTTATTAATTAAAAATAGTAAATGGTTTTTATTTCAGGGATAAATAATATTTCATTTGTTATTATAAAATTAATTGGGGTTATAATGATCTATTATATTTTTTTTATAGTTAAATCACATAAATGATAAAAAAGAAAAAGATTGAGGAGGCTTTTATAAAATAATAAAATGACTTTATGACCATTCGAGCAAAACAAATTACTTATAAGTGTTTGAGAGTGTAGTTGTAATTATTTTTTAAAGTGTTTTTTACTTGAAAATATATCAAAATGATATATTTTTTATTTTTAAAAAATTATTTTTAACATCAGCATATCAAAATGATTTAAAAAAATTAAAAAATTATTAATTTAAAGTAAAGAAAAAAATAAAAAAAAATATATTTTTTCAAAAATATTTTTAAAACACAAAAACAAATAAAATAACTAATTAATGTTGGGCAATGAAATTCACGGTGGTTGGTTTTCTCCTCTTATTTTTTTTTAATTCATGTTGGGTAAATCAAAATTTAGATTTGTCTCTTTATTTTGATTTTTTTTTAATTGTGGTTATTTTTTCCTGGTATTTTATTTGTTATTGTTTAGAACCAATAGAATCTATATTTTTAAAAGTCTTACAGTGTGATTGATTGGACTGGTGATCTAGATCCACTAAAAAAACCCTCCAGAAAAGAACAAGATCTGGCCTAACGGCACCCCCACCACCTACCCTCCAGCAGAACAAGAGACGGCACAGGCGATCCCACCCCACCAATAATAATCTTGACTTGGTTCATCGCCGTGATCTCGTCCGTCGATCTAGATTCCAATCTCTGTCATGATTGTTGCCAAAAGCCACTTGTCGTTGTATCGTTGGGTGGCCCACGTCGTTTATAAACAAGCAATCCAGATCAAATCAGGGCAGGTAAATGGAGTCCTCGAGCAAGGAGTTACAGGCGTAACTGTGTTTGGATAAAATGTTGGTGTAACTGACTTTTCAACTGTACAGGTGTAGTGAAAACCAAGTCAAGAAAAGATCAATGTACCTGCCGTCACATTAACTTTAATTAAAATAAAAAACTGAATCATGCGGAGAAAGTACGGTGGCAGTAAGCAGTATTTTAATTGGTCTTGTAAAAAGCATTAACTTTCATTCGATGATATTTTAAATATTTTTATTTTCCAGGCACAATTAAAACAATAAACTGCCTCCTTGGAGTACAATTTATTCTTTTATAAATATAAAATATTAATAAAATAAAATGGCTGGCCAAGTTTTACATATGTTGACTTTTTTCGTTTTTTTTTTAATTAGTGTTTTTCTTCCCCGTTCTGTCACTAAGTATTAATTTATGACTTTTTTTTTATATTTTTAGTGGCATAGGTGATTTCTTCATCAATAAAAAAATATTATAAGAAATATATTTGTTAAAGGTAATTAAATACATTGTTTGTATTATGCAAGTATCTTAATTTTAATTAATTATGTATGTATATAAGCATTTTGATTTGTGATTACGAATTATTTTATATACAAAAAATGTATTAAACAAGCATGCACCAGGTAGTTTATAACTGGTTATGTGACCCGTACTTTGTCGCTGGTCATGTATTTTTTTTAAAAATAGATATGCTAGTTTTTTTTAACATAAAAAATCTTAATAAATTGAAAAATACTTGTGAAAAATAAATGAAAAAAGTCATCAGCGATAACTAAAAATAAAATAAAAAATATTAAGAGACAAATGTAAATCAAAATACTTAATTTTATAACATGAAAAATTAATTCAGTTGTGTTTGTTAAATTTGTTTATCAATATTATTTTGTATTCAATCAAACGATAATAAAATTGATTTAGCATGAAATTGATTGAACTAAATAAAAAAAAACTTATGCAAGACTACACACATTCAAAACATCATCTAAACATAAATATCTTTATTTATTAAAAAACATAAATTATTTTAATAAAAGCTTCTATTAAAAAAGCTAAATAGTAAAATATAAAATAATAGAGGAGGGATATTAATTGAAATACAAATTAAAAAGAATATTTTTTTTTAAAAAATACCAATTAAAATAAAAACAAAAATTAGAATAAAAAATTAAAAGAAGGCAAAAATAATTAAGGTGTCGCAAACACAGTTTTTTTTATAAATAAACAACTTGTATTTTAATAAACAAAATATCAAAAAATAGAATATTTTAATAAACAACTTGTATTTTAATAAACTTGTATTTTTTTAATAACAATAAGGGAGTCAACTCATGTTATAATATTAAAAAAAAATCAGAAAAAAAATATCAATTTATTCTTGATAGCCATTGAAATAACAAAAAAAAACTCGGTAGACCCATGTTTTTTTTTAGATGCCAAGGGTAAAATTTGTATTTTAGTGTTTTTGTTAATTTAATTTTGTTGAATGTATTAGTTTTGATGTAAATGATCATCTTTTATATAAACAAAAGTGAGATGGACATCTGTGATAAAGTAAGTATGTTTTTATTTTTATTTTTTTATATTATTATTGAACTCGAATCTTTGATTAATACAATTTATTAGATACACTTAATGTGAAAAACCATCTTTAAAACTAGGAAGACAAAAATTAATCTCAGTTAATACAGAAAACAACTCCAAATATCGGGAGAAATAAAATTCCTTCCGTCTACTAAATTACATGTTTCTAATAAATCTAAAATAGTTCATAGATATGATTTAATTAATAAAATCAGCGATGGAACATTAGTTGCATTTTCGTGAGAAATATTACCCTTGACATTTACAAAAAGGCCCACGGTGTCCAACCCCATATGACAGAGGATAGGATGGCGGGGGCATGTGCCGTTAATCATTTCATCACGGTCTGTCACTGTGGTCCGTACTGCATGGTAGACCCAAGACTATTTTTTTTTGCCCTCCATCTCCAAGCCCAAAAAAGACACACATTTCTTCACTGTTAATTAAAATCTTTGCTTTTGCTCAGTTCAGTCTTTTGTTTTTCTTTCTCTTTCCAGTCAACGCAGAGTTACACTCTCTCTTTCTCCAGCTCTTGGAAAATGGATAGCCAAGATCCCAGAAAGAACCCTACACACACACCAGGTTTGTTTCTTAACTCCACCCTCTTGCTTCTTCTTCTTCTTTTTCAACTAATGGGTTTTTTTTTTCGGGTACTGATATATAGAGTATGTTTGTTCGAAATCTTTTTTTCTTGTCTTTTTGGTGTCTGTTTTTTCTTAGTTTCTTCGAAGGAAAAAGATTTACGGGCTGTGTTTTTTATTCACATTCTGTGAAAATTCACTTTCTTAATGTATTCTGTGTGTATGAAATTATCTTGGTTTTTTCTTGAATTTCGCAGGGCATGAGAGCCATGGAGTTTATGTCTGTCACAAATGTGGGTGGCCCTTTCCAAACCCACATCCAAGTGCAAGACACAGGCGTGCACACAAGAAGATCTGTGGAACTCTTGAAGGATACAAGTTTGTTGACTCCGAGGAGACTCCACTCTCGGCCCTTTCTGACGATGACCATGGTTCTGATGAAGATCCTAAAACCCCTAGTGAGAACTCTTGTTATGGAATTATGTTTTTTTATCGCTTATAAAATGTGGAAAGAGAATGAATTTACTGTTTTGGATGCTAGATTTTGTTTTTTTAAGGGAGCCTTGGACTGCTTAAGGATAAGCTGAAATACATATTTGTACCTGGTCTCTGATTGAGAGAAACGCTGCATTTTTTTTCTTGACCAATATTTGTTAATTTGGCTGTGCAAGGTCCAAAAGGTTGGGAGAGAGGTATTAATGAGAAGGGTTGTGGTGGAGTAGGGAGCAGATCGAATAGATCAGAAGATGATGTTTTTACGGATGCTATTGCCGAATTTCCTGAAAGCGGATCCAGTCCGGTGACTAGAGAGCATACAAGGGATGTTAAAGAACCAGAAATTAACTTGGAAATCAATAAAGCCACTGCTCAATCATCCGAGGATGGTTCAATTACTGGTCAGCTTTTAACGGGACCTGATAATCAATTGATTTGTGCTGTTTTGTCTGCATTTAAGTTTATAATATGATTAATGCGTTCTTGGGTAGCTGCAATATTCAATACTGGTCGGAAGTTGTATTTTAATTCACTGTGACCCTCTCTTGTAAATAGGCTGCATTTCATCACCGTGATTGCATTCTTGGCCATGATGGAGTCATTTTAAGTGATGGGTAGGGTGGGTAAAATAGGCCACTAGGCATCATGGAATGTGATGCACGATGGTAAGTAGAATCTTTTGCTAGTACACAAGATAAAAGCTTTAGTTGAGATACTGGATTGATTGGCAGGGTACTCAAGAAGGTTTAATTGTGACAAAACGCTTTTAAGACTCACGAACTTTTGATATGATCTCTGGGCTGTTTGATGGATCTTGTTTGACATGCTCCATCTCTAGCTTTTTGGAACGGTCATGTGTCACCCAGGAGACCTTTTAGTGAGCAGCCACTGGGGTTTCACAGTTGGATTCTATATATTTGGATTACATCTGGTTTGCTATGCAGAATATTTCTTTTTGAATCGTGCATTTTATTCCTGGAATATTTATAGCTTTGAATGTCATTTTAGGCATGTAAAAACTCTCTGGGGTAATTTAATCTTATTTTCTTTTCTTTTCTTTTATACAAATAAGCGCACATGTTAATTTTCCTAGAGATGCCTTTAATTCCACTCTATTGTACATGCTGCACGTGTTTTTTGGTTGATGAAGTTATACTTGGCGCTTCAATTTTTTTTTTTAATTTCTTTTATGTATTCAAGCTGTGTAAATTTTAGTAATATTTTGTTCTCGTGAAACTGTTTTATAAATTAGTCTTCTTAATAAGTGTCCATTTTTTTCTGCCCCTTTTCTGAAGAAAAATAATGAGATTCTGAGTAGATGTGCACAAGTAATTCCATGTGCGTTGATTCAGATCCTGCAGTCACTTAACAATAGACTCACACTACTCCCCTCCCAGAAAATGAGGGGATAGATTTTGTGGATTTAAGATTGTTACATTTTATATCCAGTAAGCATGTTGGTTTGATTGTTACTTTATGGAACAATGCAGTTATCAGCCCACCTCCAAGCAATTCAGCTGACCACATCCAAATGCAAAGTACTGAAGTTCCAGTAATTAATCTGTCTGGAAGTGCTCAAGAGTCCCTGGATCATGACTCGAATGCTACGATTGCCTCCATGACCAGATCTTTAACAGATTGTAGAGGTGAAGAATCTGACTTTGAGCATAGCCATGATAACGGAAGTTCTGCATGGGACTCAATCCCCATCAAACTTGAAACACAAACAGATGCATCACAAGAGAATAAGAAGAGTGGCACTGTCGAGGATTTGCCAGAGACTGATGCAAAAGGAAATGAAGAAACTAAATTAGATGGACAGCTACTGGATGTAGTGGTTTCAACCGATGACAATGCAGAGGATGCATCTGTGTCACAGAAGATGGAGGATGTAACTTCACAGCCTGTGCCTGCTGCAGAAGTCCTTCAATTGAAGGAAGGAGGCTATACTGATGATTTAGCCTCTGGAATGTCTTTAAATGATCTCTCCCCTGAAGTTAATTTGGTTGAACCTGCGCATTCTTCTATTTCCACTGCTCAGATCGAGGGGGATACTCAAGAAATCGACTCTGCTGTTTATGTAAATTCAGCTGTGAGTTATGATAATAAGGGAGAAGGAAATGGAAATATGCATGTGCTGATAGTTCCCAATGACTTAACTGTAGTTGCTGATGCTGAGAACATGGTTAAAGGTTTTAAAGACCTTGAAGGAGGGAAATTGCCCCAACTTATGAACATGGATTCGTTTGGAGCATCTAACAATGTTAAGGATTCTGACCTTAAGAACAATCCTCAGGGTTTTAACTCAAGGCCATTGACTGAGGACACCGAAGTCTCTGCATCCAATATGCATGTTTTGAATGATAACCTTGAACCAAAAGATGGGACCAGCCAGCATATTGTTGAATTGCCTGGTGAAGCAGAAGCTGATATGCCCCAGAGATCAGAAGTTGGTGTAACAGATGTTGTGACAGGTGACTTGGAGAAGAGCATTTCTGTTCACTCTCCTGAAGAAGTTGTACCTTGTGATCATTGTGAAACTTCATCTCTGACGAGTTCTATAGAGCATGCTACAAAAGCCACATCTGATACTAACATTGTGGTTGTGCCAATGGATGCTGAGGTTAGGCAGACAAACTTAATTGGCATGGATGATACTGGTAATGATGAAAAAGATAAAATTAAAAGTTCTGAAGTAGGTGAAAATGAAAAAAACAATAGAAATACAAAGGAGAGTTTTGCAGAAAACAGGATACCGACTTCTAAACATGCTAGTATTCCCTCTGAACAAGCTGATCAAAGGAACAGTGTACTTGGAGATGTCAAAGCTGCTGGTCTTGAAGAGGGTAAAATAGAAAGATGCAATGCGTCTGAAATTGTAACTGAAGGTGATTCTGTATCTGGATTGGGGGAGGAAAATCTCTTGAGGGAGCCAAAATCAACACCTGAATCTGCTGTCAATGTCGAATCCTGTTTTACCTCAGAGAATGATATTAATGTGTGTGAGGGAAAGTTGCCACAACTTGCTAGTATTCCCTCTGAACAAGCTGATCAAAGGAACAGCGTACTTGGAGATGTCAAAGCTGCTGGTCCAGAAGAGGGTAAAATAGAAAGATGCAATGCTGAAGGTGATTCTGTATCTGGATTGGGGGAGGAAAATCGCTCGAGGGGGCCAAAAACAACACCTGAATCTGCTGTCAATGTCGAATCCTGTTTTACCTCAGAGAATGATATTAATGTGTGTGAGGGAAAGTTGCCACAACTTGCTAGTATTCGCTCTGAACAAGCTGATCAAAGGAACAGCGTACTTGGAGATGTCAAAGCTGCTGGTCCAGAAGAGGGTAAAATAGAAAGATGCAATGCTGAAGGTGATTCTGTATCTGGATTGGGGGAGGAAAATCGCTCGAGGGGGCCAAAAACAACACCTGAATCTGCTGTCAATGTCGAATCCTGTTTTACCTCAGAGAATGATATTAATGTGTGTGAGGGAAAGTTGCCACAACTTGCTAGTATTCCCTCTGAACAAGCTGATCAAAGGAACAGCGTACTTGGAGATGTCAAAGCTGCTGGTCCAGAAGAGGGTAAAATAGAAAGATGCAATGCGTCTGAAATTGTGACTGAAGGTGATTCTGTATCTGGATTGGGGGAGGAAAATCCCTTGAGGGGGCCAAAAACAACACCTGAATCTGCTGTCAATGTCGAATCCTGTTTTACCTCAGAGAATGATATTAATGTGTGTGAGGGCAAGTTGCCACAACATGAACACACAGATATAGGTGGAATTTTGGATCCTCAGGAAAGCAGAAAGGAACCTGAAAGCAATGGTATGGCCAATCAACTAGTTGAGCGTGCTGGTGAAGTTAGTGCAGCTGCTGAATCATATAGTGGTGGAGATGCTGAGGTATTATGGAAGTCTTCTGAAGACAAGATGGTGAGAGAGCCTCTAGTTTCTCGTTCAGAACCTTCATCTTCCCTTCAAAATTCTTCCCCTGTTGCAGATAATCAGGCCAGAGATTTTCTTGGAGTTGCATCTGGGAACACACCTGAGTCTTTGCCTGATGAAGGTGATAATAACTTAGTTACACAACAGGTTGTTGCATCTGCTACTGACTTTTCAGTTGATTCAGTTAGCCAAACTGATAGTTTAGAAGGTCACTGGGGTTCCGTTTCAGGTATGTTTGCAATGAAAATTTAATTCCGGATTTACTACTACTTTTGATGTCATTATATTTTTTTTAGGTGTGACATGTAGAGGCTAATTGGGACCCAAAGCCCCATCATATCTTGCACTTGCATAATACAAAGTGTTGTATAAATCACCTTAGATTATTGAACTTCAATTGGTGTTTTAAACGATTCTCAAAAACACACTTGTTGCAATTGCTACATTGTTCTAAAAAAAACTTTACTCAACCAAAATTCTTGTCATTTCATTGCTTATTCTTGATTAGGATTAGCTCCCTAATCCGTAGAGCATCTATAACATGTGTTGTCAGCTCGTTTGCAAACCATCCTTTCCATGACGCCTACTATTTTATTTTGATACCTTTACAGAACAAGGTTTGTCACGTTTCCATTAATTCAATCTAGTCTGTTGTTTCTAATCCAGTGCTTTCTACCCAATCGGATATACCAGCTATTCTTGATGCTGAGCCTTTGCCATCAAATGGTTCCCAAGCATTATCAGAAGCAGAGAAAGCCACCTTGAAGAAGCCGATAGCTGCTTCTGAGACAGAACATGCTGATAAATCAGATATTTTTGATCCCCCATCTTTCATGACATTGGTTGAACCTAGAGATGTGGTTAACCAGAAAGCTGCTGCATCTGAAATCCAGACAACAGGGAACCCACAACAGCCAAAAGCTGCTTCTGTACAAGCTGGTTGGTTTCCTTCCGTTACCAATGTTTTGAATGAGTCGCAGGGGAGAAAAAAGAACGAAGAGATTATTGCCAAGGTCACAAACTGGAGCACCGGGGAACAACACCCTTCTCTGAGGAGCCCACAACATACTCCTTTAAAGAGCCTTTTAGGCGAGGCAAGTATGGAAACCAAATCCAAGGCACTAAATGCCAAGGAAATCCTAGTTGAAAAGGATGGTTCCGCAGCTAAAGATAACGGTGCTTTGTCTAAAACAGTGAGCTCCATTCTGGCTCCTCAAGAACCTGTAGGTGAGCCTGCCATGGTGGAAGAGAAAGCATGGAGTTCTCCAGCAAGGTATCCTGCAGATATTAAGAGAGAGAAGAGGAAAGTCAGGGGAAGACCATACTGGGCACAATTTGTTTGCTGCTCATCTGTAAATTAGCATAGTTAATGCATTAGCTATATAATATAGGAATGATGATGCATGTGGGATTTACCCCACCGAACTAGTTATGTAAAGACTATATTAAATCTGGACATTGCTATTGTTTTTTAGTAGATATTTTTTAAATCATGGAGAGATTGATTCAATGTTATTTGGCTAATATGATGGTTCTAAATACAACTTAAATATAAGTAAAAACCAGCATTCAGAATAAATTTTTTTAATATAAATATTAAGATGTTAATATATTGAATTGATTTAGGTTAATTTATTAATTTACATGCCGGTTATGAAACTTATATTTTTATAAAAAATATATTAAAATAAATTGTAAAGTTTAATTTTTAATAAATTTAATATTAAAAGATAAAATTAAAATTAAAAACTAAAAAAATAACTAAAAAATAATTTAAGTTAATATGAATTAATTTATTAAACTTATGATTCAGAATTATGATAACCAAATAAAAAATAAATTAAAATAAATTATGTATGTTAAATTTTAATTAATAATTAATTAAAAGATAAAATTAAAAATATTTGATTAAAAAAATAAAAAATAACTAATTATTTTGGATTAATTCATTAAACTTGTAGCTCGAGTTATGAAATAAAAATAAATTATAAAATTTAATTTTAAATCAATTCATTAGCCTGTGTTAAAAAAAAACTTAATTAAAAATATAGCAAACTACATGTTTTCGAGACATGGTTGGCCGTTGATCTTACTTCTAGAACTGCTCGGACTGATATTGTTTGTGCCAACACCTTTCTCATGCTTGTCTTTTGAGTCGAAGAGGCATGGATGCTATTATTAGTGAGATGGAAGATGCAAACACTTGTTGGAATGTAACAATTGCGAACATCATCTTGCTATCATCTTTGAAGATGATAGATTTCACCCGCTTGAAGTTCTTGCTCTCTAAGTTACCAGAATGTTGTGTGGAACTTGATATAGTCATTTTTGGAATTCTTTTTGATGCAGAAGACATAAGTTTTGATGGAAAAGAGTGTTTACAGATGTGGAGGAAGATGGGTCTTCTTTATAAACGGGTGGAAATGAACACTGATCCTCTTGCTCTCTCTGCTTCTGGTAAGGGAGGCTTCCTCAGAAGCTGTGAAGAGGCCTGCTCTTCCCTGGAAACTAATGCTAGAGAAAAGAAAAGATGGACTTATGTTGTCATGAATTTAGTCTAAAAGCAAAGCACAGTGAGATGCAGTGTGAAATGAACGGACGCTGATGAACTGAGACTGGGGATATATAAGCTCGTCAATATTACATCGATCAGATCATCAACTTCTGTTCATAAGTGAAAGCATCACTTCTATGTGCAGGAAGCCTGATGCGGAAGGCTGTATATTGTGACTTGTATTATTTGGTGCCGAAAAGGCCTCGTGTTTTTATTCATGAAACAGTGCCTGTGTATAATGTGCTTAATTTTCCTCTGCTGCTCTCGCCATTACTGGCTGGCCGTCCATGCCATGTGAGAGTAAACCTGGTGCGTTTTCCACAAACATCTTTATTTATAGATTGAAAAGCTGGTCATGGTCTCCTATTCCAGTAAGCTTGGAGAGGGTTATGCCATTATAGAGATATCTTCCTTTGTAAGAGGAGAGGAGCTTTTGCCAGGCGTGCTACCCTCTTAGAGTTTCATTCTTTATATGAGCATCACGCTGGGTAAAAATCTTGAATGCCAGCGCTCACAAAAGGTGATTGTAGTATAACGACAACATCCTGTTATGGGTCAACTGGGTGGGCATTAATGCTAAAGTCTTTGGCATCACGAGGTTGCCGGTGAAGATAACTATGCTCCATTTCCTCCACCATTTTCCCTTCATGGCAACTATTGTTGGAAGTTTACATTTCACACTGGAATAAGTGGCTGCGGATTCTTCACATGTCCTTCCTATGTCCCTTCCCATTCATTATAACTTTTAATTTTATCAAAAGTTTACCCTTTATTACTTGGAGAACTATGACATGATTACTGTAATGTTATTGGTTTCAAGGTTTTTGATGATTCCATAGATGCAGGATCATCATACATTGCCACTTCTTGATTAACATCTTGTAATTAATTATCATCTCCTGATCATTATCACTTTTTGGTTAACACCTTCGATCATTATCGCTTTATAGTCATTACTACCTTCTAATCACGATTATTTCTTGGTTAACACTTTCAAATTATTACCACTTTTCGGTTAATACCTTATATCTGCTATCATTTCATGGTCGCTATCATCTGTTGATCACTGCTATTTTCATTAACATCTTTTGGTCGCCCTTTTATGGTTATTACCATCACCTTTTTACACCATGATTACCTCGTATTGTGATCACCTCTTAATAATCACGTCTATCTCCTCAAACCTCGTGCTATCTCTTGCATATTTTGCTCATACATGGTTTTTTTTTCTATATATTTATTGACTTAAATATTTGAATGTTTTTTGTTAGGAACTTTATTTTTTTATGTAATCATAAAAGTTGCCTTGTTAATCCACCAACTAGTGGTCAAGTCCAGTCACTCTATAAATCCAAGACATATCTGCAGAAAATCCAATCGAGTTTTCACCACTTCATCACGATTTCTTTAAGTCATGTTTGATATTGTGGTGCATGATGCTTTTTAAAAGTGTTTTTCACTTAAAAATATATCAAAATAATTTGTTTTTCGGATTTTTTTAATTTTTAATATTAGCACGTCAAAATGATCGAAAAACACTAAAAAAATTAATTTAATGTTTTTTCAAGATAAACACACTTTTGAAAAGTGAAAGCTACTGCATTATCAAAGTGGCCTTTCTAATGAGAAAAAAGAAAAGTAAAAGTGCCAATATCATATTTTCCCAGGTGCTTGTGTCCTCATCACAAGCTAGGGTTTTTTGAATTGGCTGCGTAGATCTTGTTATTTTTTTTTTGGGTAACCCGGGGTGTCCGGGCCAGCTTACGCCCACCACAACTAATTCCCAGACCTACTGAACACCTTGCAAGTCCAATAAACAGATAAAACACTACGGGGATAATAAACATACATACTGAGTTTCAAACCCAGGTAACAGAAGTAAGGAAACCTTGCCTCTGCCACTAGGCCAGAAGGGTCGGTCCATCTTGTTATTGATTTTAGACGCTGATGAAAGAATAATTTGCATCAATAAACATATAGGACTAATAGGAGGAAGCAAAACCGTAATTTTTAAAAAAACAAGGGACTAAATGATAGAAAAATCAAAATATAATGTTTTTGGGTCGTTATCAGGTAGGCCGGGCGAGCCCATCAGGGAAATTGTTAAGTCTATCTTGTCATCACATCGACAATTTCTTATAACATAATGTTTGGCACGTGCGAAGTACTTTTGTAAAATTCTCTCCCTCGTAGTCCCAGTCACCAAAAAAAGAAAAAAAACCTTAAGAAAATTAACACGAGGATTGATAGATTATCGGGGCACCCTTGCTTGCAGGAGCCCTCTCTCTCCTATTTTAGACACGGCGGGCGGGAAACTGATAATTTGGGAAAATCTCTCCCTCCCTCCAAATCCAAATCCTTAAACCCTAACCCTCCCTCTCTCCTTCCCCAATTTCGAGACAGGTCAGTTTCTCTCTCTCACTACCTCACCCATTCATGGCACTTCTCCACAAACCCCACACAGTAGATAAAATCCACAAATCTCCTCTCGATTTCGAAGAAGGTGAAGCCGGGGGCACCCCGATACGCTACGTGTCGTTGGACCGTGTCTACTCTGCTGCATCTCTCTGTGGATCAGCCAACGTTATGTCAAAGAAAGTTAAAGCCCGGAAGCTCTTACCCCACCACCAACACCACCTTCACCATCCACGGGGCGACCACCCCCCTTCTTTACTCCACGTTTACTCTCGCCGTCCAAAACGGGCCCCCCGACCTTCCTTTTTTGATTCGTTGGTTTCACGCGCCGCTGAGCCTAAGGAGGCGGTGAAGAGCGACTTTTGTGAATTTGAGGAGGAGTCGATGATCGAGTTGAACAAGGAGAAGAAGAGGAGAAGGACGGGGAGTAAGGAGTTGCTGAAATTGGGTGTCGATTCTAATATTTTGCTAGGGTTTGATAGGCCTCGATTGAGGGATTGCCGTAATAATACTAACAACAGTAATAGTAAGATTGGGGATTTTAAGAGAAAGAAACGTGATTCTATGGTTACGAGTTCTGATAAATTTTCGGCCCTTCCAGCTACTAGTAAAAAATGGGTCAGGTGGGTTTCTCTCTTAATGTACTAATTGAGATGGATTTTATTGAAAATTACTGACGAAAGTAGTTCTTTCAGTTATTAGAGTGGTGGAATTTGAATTTTTTCGGTAAAGTTTTTAATCTTTATAAGCTGCATTTTAGGTGCTGAGACAATGTAGCATGTATTTTAATCACATTTTGACCTTTTGCATTGGCCTACAGCTGGTTTCTGCTTATTCATGTGAGTTTTTGTTTAATGGGTGTAAATTCTGTCTTCAATAGGTTGAGTTTTGATGGTGTTGATCCAAAATCATTCATTGGGTTACCATGCAAGGCAAGCATATGCTTTACTTCTCTTGGTTTCGTGAGATTATTTCCATCTCTCTTTACCTTTTTGTTATATGCATGATAAAGCTGATTTTTACAGGTTTACTGGCCAATGGATGCTGAATGGTATTCTGGACGTGTTGTTGGGCACATCGCAGATACCAATCGATACAATGTATGGCTTGATGCCCAATTTATATTTTTTATTCTAAATTTCGAACAGCTTTAGAATTCAAAGGATACGATGGGGTACTATTGTTGATGGGAGATGAACTGAATGCAGATTGAATATGAAGATGGAGATAAAGAGGATTTAATAATTTCGAACGAGAAAGTAAAATTTTTTATTTCTCATGAGGAGATGGAGCGGTTGAACCTGACTGTCTCTGTAAAAAGTACAGATGGTGATAGATATGATTACAATGAGATGGTTGTGTTAGCTGCCAGTTTGGATGACTGCCAAGATCTCGACCCTGGGGATATCATATGGGCCAAAGTCACTGGTCTGCACCAAATTTCTTGGCTTTTGTCTTTGTCTGTCTTCGTTCTATTTGATTTCACTATTTGCATTACTGACATTAACCATAAAAAAACCTGAAGATATCTCAGAGATGCTTTGAAATATCAAGGCTCTGTAACACAAGATACGAATTGCGAGCTAAAACCTTATCCCTTTTCTTTAGATTAGGCTTTGAGGCCCTATGACCAAACTGATTCTTGTGTATGCTTTTGCAAACATATTTTTACTTCTTCCAACATGCTAATCTTGACTAAATAATGCTTTATAGTTTCAGGGTCAAGGAAATCCAATGTGCTGGATTAGAAAGACTATTGATTGAATGTATGGTCATTTAACGGCACACAGATCGAGGGCATTAAAAAAAAGGTTTACCGGGTAATTTAAACAAAAAGAAAAGGAAACAAAATCAATGATTCTGTTAAGAACTTGTATCAAGCCTATTTTGTATTTGTGTTTGGATGGTCTTGTTTGCCTATGCATTAATGAACCCGGATTTTGGTGGAAAGGATCTTTTGCATTTATTTGATTCCTATCCTCATGCCTGGGCAGTTTCTGTCATTATGTACATGCAAGTTCTATCATCAGTTAATTATTCAAAACTTGACTTAGCATTAATCTCTTCGATAGATTGAATGTCAGCACAGTAAAGGCAGGCATTGTAACATGCAAACTGTTGCACTCAGCAGCACGCACACTATATTGTGCTAGTTTTCTCGGGTTTTGAAGAAAGCATTTTGTGTAACACATTAGAAAGATAAATTTACCCTTTTGGTTTTACACCAACTATATCTTTTAATTGTTCTAGTGCAGGTCATGCTATGTGGCCAGCAATTGTTGTAGATGAAGCACTTATTGGCAATCATAAAGGCTTAAGCAAAAATATTGGAGGAAGATCAGTATCTGTGCAATTTTTTGGTACCCATGATTTTGCAAGGTTTGTTGTTCTTACAAGTTCGGAGTTTTTCTCGTGCAGTCAATCACTCCCCAATATGTAGGACATCTATTTTTCTCGGAGGCTGACTTTATATTTGATCTTTCTATTATCAGAATTAAACCAAAGCAGGCAATCTCGTTTCTCAAAGGACTTCTTTCTTCTTTCCACCTAAAGTGCAAGCAACCTCGTTTCACTAGAAGCTTGGAAGAAGCAAAAATGTAAGGTTGATTTTAAGGGTTCAGTTCGTTGAAGTGGCATGAGAGTGTGGTGTTTCACGCTTGAGTACTTGTTATTTAATCAGATTTGTGATCGTGCCCCTGCAAATCCCTCTTGATGTATAGGGATCGTCACTAATTTCTGTTGTCAATTTATCAATATGGCATGCTTTCATCACTTGTTGAGTTGGCGAAGGCTACTATATTAGGGACTGTACCATCTTGTGCTTGTCTTCTTGTAATATAACCTGCATTATTGTTTTGAAACCTGGGAAATGGGTTGCATGGGCTAATAACACTTCTGACACAGCCTTTTAGTGACTCCACAATTGAATTACTTTCTACGCTGAGAATCCTTGGAATTTGTCCTAAAGGCTTGATGATGCTCAGGCTCTGGAGTTGGTTACCAATATTCTGTACCTGCACAATTAGTTTTTTTGGTTGATAGGCTTCACTTTCATTGTTACTTTACCTTCTTGTTATCTATTTCTTACCTGAAGTTTCACTGGACAGACTCACTGTGGAGCAGCTATACAGTGCAGTTCTTTCAATCATAAGAGTTGGAAAACTGTGAGAATACTTAAAATATGACATGGACTGTTGGGATCCTGATGCTGTGATCATTTTGTTTTGACCAGGTATCTCAGTGAACAAAAGCTTCCGAGAAGAATGCTGCAGCTGCAAAATGGCATGAAAGCTGATAGCTGTGAGAGTGCTAGTAGTGAGGATGAAGGGAGTACAGATTCAGGAGAAGATTGCATACAAGATGGAGGGATTCGAAGGATATTGGCTAGGCTGGGTACTTCTCCTTATGTAATTGGGGATTTGCAAATAATAAGCCTTGGTAAGTTTCAGCTTTTGGAATTTGCTTCTTGTGTTTTGTTTTATCTAAGACATGATTGAACATGTTTTGTGCATTTCACCACCTTTTTCTTCTTGATGGCAACACAGTACCTGCAGCCTCGTCCTGCTACTTAATTGGGGAGGCTGGGTATTAATATGTAATTAGTTTATATTGTTGCAGCCATTTATTTACACTTATAGACTTGTACATTGTCCTCACAGGAAAGATTGTTAAGGACTCAGAACATTTTCAAGATGACAGATTCATCTGGCCTGAAGGGTATACTGCCCTGAGGAAATTTACTTCGATAAAAGGTGGTTATTTTTCAAATATCTTGTGGGACATGTTTATTGCATCTTTTATGCTACGATGAACTCGTTTTCTGAGATTTTTCTTTTTCATTTTCTTAATCATCTTGATTTTATTAGTTCCCTGACTTATTCTCTTTTTTGGTTTTGGTTTTGACTTTGTGGGTTTCAGATCCAAATGTTCTTATGATGTATAAGATGGAAGTGTTGAGAGATGCCGAGTCAAAGATTCGGCCTCTATTTAGAGTGACATTGGATAATGGAGAGGAGGTCAGTTATGATGAGGTCCTAAAACCACTGATACATGTGCACTCCTATTATCTCTGTGCATTGCATGCCACTCTCCTCATCTAACTATTTTTTTATCTCATCTTGTTAAATGATTCTTTGTACTATACATCTTAGGTCACACTAACCTTTTGTATGGTACTACCAAGAACATTTCATGTACAGATAAAAGGTGATCGAGGAAACACAAACTTTGTAGGGCATATTTTGCGGGAATGGGGTAGAATAGAACTTGTAGTATTTTGTACTTGCTTGATATTGGCATGTTGCTGTCAATAAAAGGACTTTTATGATCAATAAACTATGATCTATTCACTTTGTCTTCAGCTGTTTTCTTCCTATCCATCAAACCTAAAATATAATTGGCACCTCACCATTTGTGCCGTTGGTTGCTTCACTGCTTAGGGTCAACCTGCTGAAGGAGTATCAATTGATTTTATCATTTTTAATTTTTTTTTTTTTTGCAGATTAAAGGATCCACTCCAGCTGCTTGCTGGGATAAAATATACAGAAAAATAAGGAAGATGAAAGATGGTACTTCTAATGGTTTTAGCACTGAAGGTGGAGTAGGAAGAATACTCAAATCGGGTTCTGAAATGTTTGGGTTCTCCAATCCTGAAGTTATAAAATTAATTAAGGTGTGCATCTTGGTATTCTATGGCCTTAAAATTCCATAATCTGGACCTACTTTGTATTTTTGTCATTTTTTCCCAGCCATTTTGTGTTGGAACCTTCTGAATCACTCATTTGCTAGGCAAATGGATAATGAATGGGTTGGAGTGGAATATTGTAGATAGTTTCTTTTTAAGATAGAAACCTACTTTTGTTATTTTACATAATTGTAATTTGATTTTGAATCGTTCTTGTAATTTTTCATTGGATTCTGAAACTTTTCAGAACTTTAAGTTAGTCGAGTGTTAGAGTACCTGGTTGGAGAGGAATGCTAGAATTTTTAAAAACTAGTACGCTTTTAGACATGCTTCAGGTGTTTTTCAGGGGAGTTTTTTTAGCTTATTCAGCGGGGCTATGCTTCTCTTTTATGTAATTCACTTTGCTTTATTATTTGGGAGGATGGATTATTCTCCATCAAGCTTTTGTCATTCTTTTTGCATTTAATACAATTTTCTGTTATCTAAAAAAATAATGGAGTGCAAGAGAGTTGTTCTTTCACTTTTGTTTTTAAAACTCATTTAAAGAAGAAAATTTGCAAAATTACAGTAATGAGAAATATACATCCTCAACAATAGAATATCTAGAAAATATACTTTTCAGCTCTGCCAAAGTGTCATCTAAGGCAGCATTACACCTCTATATCTCCTATCCTAGATACTCTAGGAAGCCAAAATAACTATTCTATCTCCTAACAGTAAATTTTTTTTAACAATTCTCGAATTTCTCTCCACCTACACTCTGCCACCACAAACATTGTTCCAGTTCCAAAGAATCCTGGAGTGCTTCTCTCCCAAATGCCCCCAAAAAATGCTCTTAATGGGTGATTTGGTAATCAATTTTTTTTTGCATGTTTAACGAGGGTCTTCTCAGGAAGTCACTTGGGAAGTTCATGTTGGAATCAAATAATTTATACGGATTGGTTGTTGAAGCTAAGTATGAGTGGGATGTGAATCATAATTGGTGGATATTCAGGGAAGCCAGGAATGCTTATTGTTGGAGTGCAGAATATGAGAGGATGAGAACACTTCTCTTTTGTTCGTTTTAAGCTAGCAAGAGGGGTTCTATATTGTTTTGGCATGATTAATGTTATGGTGAAGATCTTGTAAAACTATTTATCTGTAACTTTTCAAACTAATTCTGGATAGAGAAGCTCTGATGAGCTCTTGTTAGCTGTAAATTATGGGTTCGCTTCTTGGAATGTGGTTTTTGCAGAAGGGCACAAGATTGGGATGTGTGGCTGAGTGAGTGTGTGGGGTTTGCTTTGACCATTAAATAACCTTCCTCGAAGAGAAAAGATCTTCAGCAAAGAGGCAGCTGAATCTGTTAACCATCTACCTTTCACGTGAGCTTCTTGCTTATGGGTGATGTTGTTCAGGACTGCACAATACAATATGGTAATGTGCAGAATTATGTAGACCCAGACTTCCCTGTGATTAGCTTACAATTACAATAACTCTCACAACTGAGCAAATTATCTCCTCTTTCCCCTATCCTGAAGTAACGAAAACCCTCAAATCTAACCGAAGCAAAGAAAACCCTCGACTCTAAATTTTCACCATCAATCAGAATTCCTTAGAATCATGAATATTCTATCATATCTGTTGAGGTGACATGACACCCACTATTGATGTATTAGAACTTTGCTAAAACTATGTTACTAGCATCTAGGTTAATTTTTTGTTTTCTGTGATGACATAGTTTTTTTCTTAGGTGGCCTAGTGAATTTAACTTTTTTCTTATTCTTAAATTGGATCAAGTTCCTTGAATTTTTTTGGCAGTATTGGGGTATTTTTGGTATTATGTGATTGATCACCATATCAAAAGTTTTAGACTAGTGAATCTTGCATTTTGTTCAGCTGGTGTCTTTATAGTGTTGTTGGAAGTTCAGAGGTTTTTTGAGCTTATGGTGTTTATGCATACTTGCACGAGTGTCTACTCTTCAAATACCTTGTATTTTGATTGTAATTTTACACTAATTTCCAATGGTTCTTACAGGGATTATCAAAATCTAGACATTCTTCCAAACTGTCTATGTGCAAGTTATCATCTGAAAGATATCAAGGCATACCTGTTGGTTACAGACCTGTTCGTGTTGATTGGAAAGACCTTGATAAGTGCAATGTCTGCCATATGGATGAGGTGAAACCTAACTTCTCCCCATAAGGCATGGATAGCACTAGTTTGGTTCAGCAACATGCTTACTTGTTGCTCAACCAACCCCGGCCCTGTCATGGCTTATAAAGAAACCATGCATGAAAAACGCTTAAAATTCCTTGTTTCACATTATATCTTTATAACTTGCCTTGCTTTCCAGGCATCTTTGTCTTCAATTTGTTTCCCAACTATGGGAATCCTTCTCCTATTACTCCTACTTTGATGTTTCACCATGGTTAGAAATTTCTAATTGCAGCTCTTTGTTTTCAGGAATATGAAAACAATTTGTTCTTGCAGTGTGACAAATGCAGAATGATGGTAAGGGTTTCTGTACTTGTTTTTCTGTTGTCAGTTTCATGGAATTTGCATAATGGATTGTGTTGTGACCGCAGCTTTTCAAAATGGCACTGTTTTCTCATTATTTACTCTTAGTGCCTTAATATTGTTTTGTAACAATTCTTCCTCTTGAATATTGGGGTGACTTAACCTTTTGTTCCTTTTCATTTCATATCTACAATCCTTCTAGTCCTATCAACAATTTAATTGAAATTGGTGTCTGCTCAGGTCCATGCCAGATGCTATGGGGAATTAGAACCTGTTGATGGTGTGCTGTGGTTATGCAATTTATGCCGACCAGGGGCTCCTGACTCCACACCACCATGCTGCCTTTGTCCTGTTATAGGTATGTGGTTGTCTTAGAACACCTTTCTTATAGCTAAGAGCCACACCACTGAATCTGTGAATTTACTTTCCTTTAGGTGGTGCTATGAAGCCTACAATGGATGGACGCTGGGCTCATTTGGCTTGTGCCATATGGATACCTGGTTAGAATCTAGTTTACTTTTTGTTTCTTCCTTCCTTATAAAGACTTATGGTGACGCACCTTATATGCTGTAGAAACTTGCCTATCTGATGTCAAGAGAATGGAGCCCATTGATGGGCTAAATAGAATCAATAAGGTACAATGGCTTGTTATTTCAGTTTGCATTTTCTTGTTCTATAGAATGTTCCTTTCTGGTTTGTGTTTGTTTATTCCTTGTATTTACACTCTGTAACCTTGTCACACTGAGTGCTACTTGTTGTGCTGCAGTAAGCTAGTATTGCAAGGGCTTCTTGACTTAAGAATCACTACAATCAGATTCTTTGAGATCAAGCAATGCACATTTGTTTTCCTTCTAATCTGGATTTTGTGACTGAGCAGGATCGTTGGAAGCTTTTATGTAGTATATGTGGTGTAGCTTACGGAGCTTGTATCCAGGTAAGCTCATAATTAATCCAGTGATAATATTCATGTTAATATGTATTGTGACTTTCTGGATAGGTGCTTCTGCATTGCTTTCTGGTTCCTTTTTGGTGCTCCCTGTTCTTATGTAGCTATTCTTGTTTAGTTATCTTTATTTAATTTGTGCTGGAACATTTGCAATAGTTTTATTGTTTTCTGGAGTTCGCCCAAAAACCAATTCATCTTTAATAAGCTCAATGTATGTGAATGGCCAGTACAGAAAGCTAGGGACTTGGCGTTCCTGAATTGAAATCTTGTGAATGGGAACTGTCTCCCTGCCAATCCATAACTATGCTAGTGAGATTTGCATTGTAGTTGTCGCAGCTGATGTGCTGTCTGCCCCATCAACTCTTCCAAAAGCCTCCAATGCTGATGTGATTGAAAATATAAGAAACCTTAGCCCAGCTCTTCTCAGTGAGACTATGAATTCTCTCTCGACTACTAGTCATTCAATGCCCCATTCTGAGAAGGATGATATTCAGCTCTCTAATTAATGTCGTAAATGAAATGCATGCATTTGAAGGGTATTCAAGTGATCCTATCATCTTCATGAGATTCTTTCGTTTGCTTTTTCCCTATAAATCATAGCAGATTGATGCCCTTGGATCTTCACCACAGAACTTCAGTCATGAAATATGCATTAGAAATTTTAGTTGGTTATTTAGAGAAAGGGCAAGTTGTGATACACAAGGAAAATTCTATTGTGAACTTTGAGTTGTAAGAAACTGCATGAGTTCCAAACATTGTTATACCATCAAGAATCTTGAAGTTATTACTCAACATTACTTAGGAGCATAGAAAAGTTGTAAACAGTTGGTATAATTTTTTTTTTCCTGGATTCAACTTTTTACCCTAAGATGAATACCCTAATAAAATATCAACTGTTGAGATGAAATCAGATCAGTTTGTATTTTTAAGAAAACCTTTTATCTAAAATGGATGTATATATTATTTTTTGGATAACATAAGAATGAATTACTGTGTGTGAGAATGAAGGATTACAAGTAGAATGAGACATCCTCTTAGAGTATAAAGTGAGAATAAAAAAAAGAAGTGGAATTTCTAGTCTTTTTGAATATTAAGGAGATTCTGGAAGTTCTTGAAGCAGAATTTTGTAAAGGTCCTAAAACTATGTTGTTCCTTAATAATTGCTTTGAAGAAGGTTGGTCCACAAAGATTATTGAGTTCTGCTTCAACTAGACACTGCAAATAATTTGAATATTGTACATCTTCATAAGCTTTTCCCATCTAGAACTCACTAAGTGTTTTCATGCAATTTCCTCCCTTCTATTCTGGATCACTGTAGATTCTGTAGAAATATCAAAAGGCCTGTTCCACATATCTTAAACTATCAGATAATGTAAGAATAGACGAGTCTGCATGTTTCCACCATTGTGGCAACTGGCATGTATCAGGCGATAGGGTCCAGTTTACCTAATTAAGAAGTGTATATTCTTATGAATTTCATTTCAGTCTGTTTGGAATTTGCTATTAGACAAAGGGCTATCTTTCTATATTGTGTGCACTATTTTTTTCCATCAAGAGCTCTTACTGTTTTTTATTTATGAAAAATAATGAAAAAAGGGTCTAGCAAGAGAAGGATAAAAAAGCTAATATTTTTACATCTTTTTATTTAATAATTCACTTGTGTTTTCTCATCTCTTTCCTTTCCTTTCTTTATTTTTTGTTAGTGCTTAGTTGTGACCCTTTTGAAATGAATATTGTTTACAGTGTTCAAATAACGCTTGTCGGGTAGCATATCATCCTCTTTGTGCACGTGCTGCTGGCCTTTGTGTTGAGGTATTCTTTATCAAGCATTCAGAGATTTGTACTGTGTTTGCATATATAAATATATATTTGTGTGCGTGCTTGTGTGCATCCTTGCATACATGTCTGCATTTATATATTTATTCCCTCTAGTTGTTGATAGAAAAAATAGCTTATACATTCCTGTATTTTATCTTTCTCTATGTTTGCACAGCTTGAGGATGAGGACAGACTCTATCTCCTTTCTTTTGATGAAGATGACGCAGATCAGTGCATTCGCTTACTTTCCTTCTGCAAGAAGCATAGGCAGCCATCTAATGAGCGTGTGGTCACAGATGAACGGGTTGGTCAAATTCCTCGTCGGTGTTCTGACTACATCCCACCATGTAATCTATCGGGATGTGCTCGTACGGGTATGCTTTTCTGTATTCTTGTGTGCTTTTGCAGTTCATCCACGACCAGTTACTTTATAAAATCTTTATTTCCTACCCTCTGACATGTGTGGGGAGAACATGTTTGTAAACCTTTTATTTTTTCAATTATGATTCTCTTGGCAACCATTGACTTCATAACACTTAAGAGTCTCCATTGCTCTCTGTTAAGCATGCCTTCCTTCAGGTACTGTTTCTGAATTGTTAATAACTTTGGTGGCATATAGAAATTGCATCTTTGTTTGCAAATGTTTCCTTATTATATGAGTAGCTGCTTTATTGAATCTATCAGATAAAAAAACCAGAATATTATTTTTGTTTATATCTGTCTTTTTATGCTTGTAGAGCCTTACAATTATTTTGGGAGAAGGGGACGGAAAGAACCTGAAGTCCTTGCTGCTGCATCCTTGAAGCGATTGTTTGTAGAGAATCAGCCGTACTTGGTTGGTGGTTACTCTCAACATGAGTCTTCAGGATGTACACTTGCTTCCAATGGACTCATTAACTCTGGCTTCTCTTCTAGTCTTCAAAGGCTAAGAGCCTCTCAGCTTGATGCTCCTAGTAACATTCTCTCTATGGCTGAAAAGTATCAACACATGCGGCAGACCTTCCGAAAGAGATTAGCATTTGGTAAGTTGGTATTCCAAATTTCTATTTGAAGTTTCCAGTTTATTTGAAGGAGCATTTGGAACTCTATGTGGTTGTTGTTTTTTTCTTTTGCTGACCATCGAGAATGTATCATGCCATAGGCAAATCTGGAATCCATGGATTTGGCATCTTTGCAAAGCATCCACATAGAGCCGGAGACATGGTAAATTAATTTGCTCATGTGATATGATATATTTCTTTCTGTCATGTATTTGGAATTAACTTATAACTACATGATTTTTTAGGTCATTGAATATACTGGTGAACTAGTCAGACCTCCAATAGCTGATAGGAGAGAGCACTTTATCTACAATTCATTAGTGGTATGTTTCTGTTGAGAATTTTGCCATTATCCTTGCCTTTCGTATGCATGTATTTGTGGCCTCTTCTAGTACAACTATGAACTATAATCCATAACACTAATGTGATTATTTTTGAAAGGTTGATTACTTACCATGTTGTAGTCCTTTAAAATGCTGTTGAGATTGAAGGTTACCTTTCCTTTTCCTTGTTAATGCAGGGTGCTGGGACTTACATGTTTAGAATTGATGATAAACGAGTCATTGACGCCACAAGGGCTGGAAGTATTGCTCATCTGATTAATCACTCATGTGAGGTGTGTGTATCTTCTGCCTATTACAAACGAGAAAATTTATTGGAAAGATCTGTCATTTATGATTTATAGAAAAGATTTATGATTAATAATTTTTGGCATATGATAAATTCATCCAACTTAATAGCATTTTCCTCTCATTCAACTATTTTAGACTTGCTTGAAGGTGAATGGTCACATGGATAATATGCTTCTGATATTGTTATTTATTTCTACACTTGTTTTATCAATGTTAAAATTCCTCTTGCTTTTCTGCAGCCCAATTGCTATTCAAGAGTTATAAGCGTTAATGGTGATGAGCATATAATTATATTTGCAAAGAGAGATATTAAAAGATGGGAGGAACTCACATATGATTATAGGTTTCCCTCGACTCCTCTGTGAAATAAGTTCCTTTTATTTCCTTGAGATGCTGACTTTATTTCTTTCAGATTTTTCTCAATTGAAGAAAAACTAGCATGTTATTGTGGCTTCTCTCGATGCCGCGGTGTGGTTAATGACACGGAAGCTGAGGAGCAAGTGGCTAAGCTCTATGCTCCTCGCAGCGAATTGACAGACTGGAAAGGAGAATAAAAGAGGTAAGCGCAATTAAAAGTCTTTTTGTCCTTCTGCTTCTCTTTCATGTTTGTTGAATTCAATGTGGCTTATTAATGCAAAAAATATGTAGTCGTTAATGCACAACAGAAGGGCACGCCATTCATTTTTCTTAATTTCAATTGCATAAAGAACCATGATCGTGAAATATGCACCAGGTCAAAATGATAATGGTGCTCCCATCCACAGATGGGCCTACATATGCACTGCCACTCTCCTCATGTGTGTCTCCATGCTTGTTGTATTGTCATTTTATCTTTCTCCATTCAGAGCTGGCTGTTAAACCTTGTCTGGTTCGATCTTATTTTTCTTATTCTTTTTTCAATGTTTTCCCCTCTTGCAAATCCTTTTCTTTGTTGATATCACATCACTCCTTTGGCGAAATACTGCTTCCCTGTATTGATTATTCTTTCCAATTCCTTTATGCAGTGATTTCTCATGACCAGATATGACTGGAAAACTTCTGAAGACAGATTGTGTCCTCTCCACAATTTGCTCATCTAGCATGCCATTTTGCAATGCCAAAGGGTTGTGGATTTTTGTTTCTGCGGTCCTATATTCTTGTTACCTTTTCTCTTTTCTTATACCCGTAAAGAAAAATCAAGTGATTCCGCTTCTTCGCCTCTCTCGTTCCTTCCCCCTCCCTGAACATGTTAACTTTCTGAACCTTGATTCACCAATTGAGATCTTACCTGTCCATACAACACTTTAGTTCAGCTTACAGGTGGACACTCTGCCTCGCTCTGTAATTTTTCCACAGATAGGTACAGTAATATTTATGGAACCAGATAAATGAAATCTCATTATTCATCCAGTTCAATGATCTGTTCAAACTTTTGATCTCACTTTGTATCTCTTTTTAAAACCTTGTTCAAGGCATTTCATTTTTGAATTTGTATTTATCACTTGGAAACTATTCTAGCTCAATGTTGATTGCCATTTATGCGGAAATTGGATTTTCTTGGATGAAGGAATTGTCTATATTAGCTCTAGATTGCATTTATTGCAAGGCATTGATATTAATATCATTCGGCTCATTGTAAATTTGCCTTTTTTTGTCTTATAAAGAAAAAGATTATAAGAAATTTTTTTTCTAAAAAATAAAAATTACAATTATATTACTGCTACAGTAAAAATAGAAAAAAATTATAATTATGCCATTTATTTAGTAAAATACCATTTCTTTTTATGTATGTGTAATTTGCATTTCATGTCTATGTTCTGAAAGCCATGGTTCACTAGACACATTATTATTCCTGACAAATAATCAATTGATTTATTATTAGAGGCAAAATGATTTTTTTTATTAGGCCCATTAGTTATTATGAGAATAATCAAGGATAATTTGATTTTTTTATATTTTAAATGCATAATGGTTTTTTTATATATTTTACATTTTAAAAGCATATTATAAAGATTATATTATTTTTAAAAGAAAAATTGATAAAATTATTTTTTTTATTCTTTTCCTGTAATAAATAAGTTGATGAATGATTTAGTTATTTTTGTTAATATAAAAATTATTTTTAAAAAAGTTATGGGTGTGAGCATGTCTTTACAAGCTCAAATATTGTTTTTTAGGATGGTGTTAGGAGCATATCTCCATGCTTTTTTCTTATAAAGAAAAAGAATATAAGAAATTTTTTTTCTAAAAAATAAAAATTACAATTATATTACTGCTACAGTAAAAAATAGAAAAAAATTATAATTATGCCATTTCTTTAGTAAAATACCATTTCTTTTTATATATGTGTAATTTGCACTTCATGTCTATGTTCTGAAAGCCACAGTTCACTATATACATTATTATTTTTGAAAAATAATCAATTGATTTATTATTAGAGGCAAAATGATTTTTTTATTAGGCCCATTAGTTACTATGAGAATAATTAAGGATAATTTGATTTTTTTATATTTTAAATGTATAATGGTTTTTTTTTTACATTTTAAAAGCAAAATTGTTAAAATTATTTTTTTTATTCTTTTCCTGTAATAAATAAGTTGACGAATGATTTAGTTATTTTTATTAATATAAAAATTATTTTTAAAAAAGTTATGGGTGTGAGTAGCTTCTTTCCAAGCTCAAATATTGTCTTTCAGGATAGTGTTAGGAGCATATCTCCATGCTTTTTTTTGTTATTGGTGATATATGTGTACATGATGGCATAATGGTTGAGTTATGATTGATATTTTTCTTTATTTTCTTTTCTCTCTCTCTCTCTCTCTCTTTTTTTTTTATCAAAATATAAAAGTGTTATTTAATTTATTTTTAATTTTTAATTTGATTCTTATTCTTTTTATTGCTATTTTTTAAAAAAAAATTTGATTGATTTTTTTCTTCAATTTTGCCCCTCATCATTTGGTTTCATTTGATTTATTTTTTTTTATATCAAATTTAGTCTTTATTCTTTTAATTTGTTTTTTTAATTATTTTTTTAATTGAGTTTTGCTTTCAATTTTTTCCTCATCATTTAATTTCAAATTATTTTTGTATCAAATCATTTTTTAAATTGTTATTTATTTTGTTTTGAATCCTTTTTATATTGCATTTTTTTCTTCTAATTTCATCCTTCAATATTTTGATGATTTAAAATTTTGTTTTGTTATTTTTTTGGGTTTGTTTTTTAAGGGGTTTTTCTTGGATTCATGATCACGATCATGAGTTTTGAAGGTTAACACATGTTGATTTTGATTTTTTGATTTGTCTTTTTTAAAATTAATTTTTTTTAAAAAAAACAAATCATCATTCAACATTTGATCTATTAAGAATTAGATTTTATGCTTTATTTTTTTAATTTATTTTTTATGAGATTATTCCAATCCTATGCTTATGGTTATAAGGTCAGGGAGTTAACACAAGTTGAGTCGAATTTTTTTTATTGTTTATTTATTTATTTTTTTCTAGCTTCACTCTTCAACTTTTGGTTGCTTGATTATTGTGCTTCAAAGTTTTATTCAGTATGTTTTCGACGGGGTAACCCCGATGTCACGACTAGGTCGTATATTTAGCATACTAACTTGGATGAGCTCGAGTTTGAGTTTTATTTTTATTTTTATACATTGTCAATTTTTTTTTGTTAGTTTATTTACTGTCATTACATTTTTTATTTATATTATTTAAATTAGTTAAGCTTATTAAATACAATTAAATTAATAACCCAAGTCTTAAGATTATTTTGGCTTCCTTATAAATGTTTGTGTCGCTTTATCTGGATTTTTGTTCAAGTCTTTTATTCAAGAAGAAGAAGAAGAAGAAGAAAAGGGTACATACGGTGATCATTTTAATTCAGCCCTTGGCTACTTTGGCCACCACGACGGCACAATCTACCCCACTATCTTCGATGATTCCTCAAGTGCTTACTGTGGTTGAAACATGATTGGGACAGAGAAATAAAGATTGTTGATCCAGATTTTTAATGAAGAATGTTATCTAGAATGCTTTTATAGAGTGGGTAAGTCAAATAGATACATGTTTTGGCCTACAAGGTTATTTGATAGGGTTGTAAATCTCATTACAAACACTAAAAGGCGTGATGAATAGCATCGTGGATTGTGATACTATGTTTTTTTAGTTCCTAAACTTTTTTATTTTGTGTGATTTGCTTTGTTTTCTAACTGGTCAAATTAATAGTAATTGCTTTAATTTTTTAAGAAAAGATAAGATTCAAAAACAAGAGATTGAAGTAAAAAAGATAGGGAAAATATGTGAAGATTTTAAAGTTGGTTTGGAAATTCCATTTTGATCCTTCTTCCTATATGATTTATTGTTAGTTCCTTTAGTTTTTTAAAATTAAATTTTGTTCCAAACTTTGTTTTTCTTATTTTTAAGTCTCTTGTTTGAGAGAGGAGAGGAAAAGTCACTTGATTCAGGTGATAGAGAGAAAAAATTATTAGTCAACATCAATTTTTGTCATGAAAAAAGAAATTTTTAGTGTAAACAGGTTCTATTTGATAAGAGGAGTTTTACTTGGATATTCTATGGCATTCTCTTTGTTCGGGAAGGTAAATCTGAGCCTAGGGAATTTTTGGAATTCAAGTTAGTTTTTGCTTTCTTTGTCTGATTTCTAGGTTATTTGATGTCTCAATAGTATTTTTTTAGGTAAAAAAAGGTTTGAAAAGTGATTTTTTGGGTATGAAATATCCTTGCCCTTATTTTTTGTTGACTCTTCGGTGATCGATTTGTAGGGCTATAGACAATGTGTTGTTCGCACGCTAATATTAAAAAAAAGGGGCACGCACAAGCCCACCCGCTTGACCTTTTTTTTTATTTGATGCATTCTCAGTCCCTAAAACTTTTTTAAAAATTAATTTTATTATTTGTTATTTGAATGCCTCTTTTTGTTATTTAACTTTAAAAAAGTTAGATTTTTTTTATTATTATAGTCCCATAAGCTTGTCCTATCCTTTTTTTAATATATAAATATTATTTGATGTAAAAACAGGGCAATATGTCTAGTTATCATATAATTTAATGAAAAATAATTGATAAATAAAAATATTTTTAAATATGGTGGGGTGCATAATCCGGGTCATGAGTTTTCCAAGTTAACCCGGGCTCACCATGATTTTTTTTTTAATTTTATCGATCAATTTGGGTTGATTAAAAATTGAGCCTAATAATTTATTTTGGTTTATTTTTTACAGGATTATCATGGTTTTATGACCTGGATCACGAGTTTAGAAGATTAACCCAGATTAACCAGGTCGATCCACTACATTGTGATGTCAGAGTTTTTTGTTAAAAAATAATGTTGTCCAATATGTCATTGTTTTAATTTTTAAAAAGATTTCTAATATACATTAGGTTTTTACTTTATGGTCAAAATTTTTCCCCTGAAAAACATGTTAGAAATGCTTTAATTTTTTTTAACATTAAAACAAATAATTTGACGTGTGACGTGGTGTGATCCAACTATCTTAGTAGCTACTAAACTCTGTGATTGTGCTGGAAAATGATAGATTAATTTTGTTAATGAATTGCATTACAATAATATTCTAACACTTCCATCTTTACTTATTATTCATATTGATTGAAGTTGTGAAAAAATTTCATATAGAAATTAGAGTTTTCATGGTTGGGTTGATATGTTTGACTAGTAAAATAAAGCCTTGAGTAACATGAAACTCTTTGATGTTTAAGTCGGTATGTGAGTAGAGCGAAAAATCTATAGGAAAAGAAAAAATAAAGTGAGGGTTAGAGGATGTGTAATGATTTCACTTAGTTTTCATGGCATTTAGCTAGCTTTGATTGGGTTTTTATAGTCTTTGATTGGCATTGATTGACTTTTATGGCTTTTGTCTAACTTTTCTTACTAGGAATTACTCTCTAGTTATGTTTATGATGATGTTATGACTGATTCTAATTAACTCTTGCCTGTGTGATTAGGTGTATTTATACACCCAGGTATGAGAATTTCTTCATGGAGAATAGATTGCATCATTGGTTGAAAAATTTGTTTGGCTGACATTCTAGCTCATGGTTGATGTGTTATGCTATGATTATTGTGTTATGTATACTATTGGTAAAAAATATTGTTGATGGTCTGCAATTAGTATAAAAAAAGTATCTACTATACATATAAAAAGTTGTGTGTATACATATAAAAATTGTATGAAAACTTTATATGGACGACTCATGAAAACCTAAAAAATACATAAAAGAGTCGTGGGTAGAGTAGTTGGATGAGAGTGATATTAGGTTTAAGTAGAACTTTGATCGAGAAAATTCTATCCGTTTAGGCATAGTCTAAATGGCTAGAAGTCCAGCCACTCAGGCTTGGAAACAAAAGTTTTAGAAAAAAAACTTTTCATTTTTGTTTTCTTCCATCATCACTTACCCTTCTTTTTTTTACATAAATATTTGAAAGATTTTGAACAATATAATAGGGAAATACTTATACTTATAAATATTACTTTTAATATAAATGTGATCAAGAGTTTTGCTATGAAAAAATAAAGTGAGGGTTAGAGAATGTGTAATGATTTCACTTAGCTTTCATGGCATTTAGCTAGCTTTGATTGGGTTTTTATAGTCTTTGATTGACATTAATTGATATTGATGGCTTTTGTCTAACTTTTCTTGCTAGGAATCGCTCTCTGGTTGTGTTTATGATGATATTATGATCGACTCTAATTAACTCTTGCCTGCGTGACTAGGTGTATTTATACACCCAGGTATGAGAATTTTTTCATGGAGAATAGATTGCTTCATTGGTTGAAAGATTTGTTTGGCTGACATTCTAGCTCATGGCATGGTTGATGTGTTATGCATACTATTGGCAAAAAAATATTGGTGATGGTCTGCCATTAGTGTAGAAAAAAGTATCTACTATACATATAAAAAGTCGTGTGCATGCATATAAAAATTATATGAAAAATTTGTATGAACGACTCATGAAAACCTAAAAAAATACATAAAAAAGCATGGCAGGTAGAGTAGTTAGATGAGGATGATATTAGGTTTTAGTAGAACTTTAACCGAGAAAATTCCATCCGTTTATGCATTGTCTAAATGGCTAGAAGTCCAGTCACTTAGGCTTGGAAACAAAAAGTTTTAGAAAAAAAACTTTTTATTTTTGTTTTCTTATATCATCACTTACACCCTCTCTTTTCAACATATATATTAAAAAGATTTTGAGCAATATAATAAAAAAAATACTTATACTTATAAATATTACTTTTTTGGCTAGAATTACATGAAAATGTTACCTTAGCTAGGTCCGTATGAGAGATGAATGCTTTGAGGTCATGCCTGTAGCTTTGGTCAATCTTTAATGTAAATTTTTGCCAATGTATTTTTTATGAAAAAAAGAATTTAATGGCGTTGCTTGTGCAAATAAGCAATGTGGTAATAAGAAATGAGTGGAAAAATAAGTTGGTTTGTGTATGCATTTAAGAACGTATTTTTAGAGTCACAAAAATTAAATGATCAACTATTTTTTTTAGTGACAGGTGGTCAAGAAGACCCGGAGGATTTAAATAGAAACTTGCCATGGAGATTTTATAGACATTTCATTGGATACATGAAGATTTTCATGGGGACACGGAGAAGCATTATTGTTTTTTATTTGAAGGGTTCAAAAGACAATGAGATTTTTTAAAAAAATTATATTATCTTAGCCAGCATATAATGAGTTTTTTTTCCTGCCTTTTCATGTGCATCCTTTTCTTCATAAAATGTTAAATGTATTATCTGGAGATCAATCTTTCCATCCCCTTTTCGAGTGCATGCCGTTCTTTTTTCTTGTGTCTATGATCATGGTGAAAGAAATATAACTTATTGAGACACCTTATGTTTGAATTAATTTTAATTAGAGATGGGTATTGCATGAAGTCCTTTTTCTTGATGATAGTCAACACCTCAGCTTGTGTGGTGGTGAGAGACGTTATTAGACGTTATTTAGTCATATTGGCTTCTTCCACTTGACTATGGTTCTTCATCATTTCTTTTACATCTAAACGTGTTTTGTCATTGAGAATGTATAAACATTTCCATAACATGTAGTTATAGACTCCACTAATAAGGACTTTAATGATGATATGTTCAATTAAATTCTTCACTTTTAGCATTTTCTTGTTCAATCTTTAGAGATATGATCTAGTACTTTCATCTTATCATTATGTAATAGCAAAAAGCTCAACCATCTTTTTTTCATATTATTGGAATATTAATATCAAAATAAGAGATGAGATTCACTTAGAGATCATGAATAGCTAGGATAAAGCCAAAATGACAGATTCTTCAGTTCAAATGAGCAAACACATTTATGCTAGGAATGCATGGAGAAGCAGAATAAGGCTTTGGCAAAGATGCTTGCAGGGCCACTCACCTGAAAAATCCAAACATAGCATAAAAGACAAGTCAATGGATCTCAATTTGTTATTAATATTGGAATTCCAATTGGTTTTACGATTTTAGAATAGGACGAGCCACACCATAGCATTTTACACCAGCTCGCGACTATTATTCATCAGCTTTCCTTTGTCTCCTAAATACGTAAAACAAATGTCAACGTTCCTAGGAACAAACCATTTACATCTTGCACATTTACTCATGAAAGTATAAATATATTAGTAATTTATTATTTTCTAATAATATTATATTTTAAAGTATTTTATTAATATAATATTGTTTTTATATATTTATATATAAATATTATTTTTTTTATTTCTTACTAGAGAGTGAGAGTGAATATGGTGCTACAATAAAAAATCAAGAAAGTGCAGTGTATATCTACAATTAGTTGTTGTTTGACGAGAGGGTGTTTAAGAGTATGATAATAATTGTTTTTTTAAATATTTTTTATTTAAAAATATATTAAAATAATATTTATTTTTTAAAAAAATTATTTTGACATCATCATATTAAAAAAATTAAAAAATATTAAAACAATTTAATTTGAAGTAAAAAATTTAATTTTTTTTAAAACATAAAAATAAATAAAAAATCTAGGTGAAAAGGAGTTTAAATAATACCGAGAGAGCCCTATGTATTGATTTATCACAAACACAATCCTATAATATTATGAAATAGACAATTGAGTGCTAAAATAAATACAATAATGTAATTTGATGTTAGATTCAAAATTGTGGACTTGTACACATTGCGTCTAACTAATAGAAAACCACCACGTGCCCATTTAACGGAAATTAGAGAAGCTGATTCTGGACTAACGGTGGCACGAGAAATTGAGATGCCAAGCCCTCAATCATCCACTTTAGAACCGTAACTCCGTTCCGTCCTAACAAAAAGAAAACAAAGAGGGAGACGGCAGTCGCCAGGCCACGCCAAGTCACGTCCCTCCCCTCCCCTTGTCTTCCCTTCGCCATACGAAAACTGTGAGTACGGCAAACTGTGCGGGTCCACCCCTACCGTGCACACAAAAGCCTTCCCCTCCCCTCCCCTCCCCTACCTCCAATAAATAAGTTATTAAACCGTGTTATTATTCTCCTCTGCTTTTCTCGCTCGCACCAAATTCCAGTTTGGTGGGTCGTGGAGGGGACGGTGATGCTGATGATGATGGCGGAGGCTCAGTCCTGTGTTCTTCTTCTTACGATGATGATTTCTTTCACAATTGTTTCTGCAAACAACGGAGTTTTTAGCGTCAAATACAAATACGCTGGCCTTCAACGTTCTCTCAGTGACCTAAAAGCACACGACGATCAACGACAGCTCCGTATTCTCGCCGGAGTCGATCTTCCCCTCGGCGGCATCGGTCGTCCCGATATCCTCGGGTTCGTTTTTCCATACATATAATCCTCACTTTTGTTTACTTTTATTATTATTGTTATTCAATATTTTTTTTTGGGGTCCGAATATGTATCTGTAGGCTATATTATGCTAAGATAGGGATTGGAACTCCGACGAAGGACTACTATGTACAAGTGGATACAGGAAGTGATATTATGTGGGTTAATTGTATTCAATGCAGAGAATGCCCAAAAACTAGCTCTCTTGGTGTATGCCTCTCTCCCTCCCCCTCTGTTCCTTCTCTTTGATGTTCATCTTCTTTTCTTTTCTATATTATTATTGTTGTTATTATTATCTCTGAATTAATATTTTATTTATTTCTTTGCAGATTGATCTTACTTTATATAATATAAACGAGTCAGACACTGGGAAGCTGGTTCCTTGTGATCAAGAGTTTTGCTATGAGATAAATGGGGGTCAATTACCTGGCTGCACCGCTAATATGTCTTGTCCGTATCTTGAGATTTATGGAGATGGGAGTTCCACTGCTGGTTATTTTGTCAAGGATGTTGTGCAGTATGCTAGAGTTTCTGGTGATCTCAAAACTACTGAAGCAAATGGAAGTGTTATATTTGGGTGAGTTTGTTATTGTTCTTGCATGCCACTACTAGGTACGCAAGTTTTGATTACTGGGTTTAAACTTCATTTTAAGGTGCTTCTTAGGTTATTGAATGCTTCACATGCTTAGAAGAAAAGGATATAATGGACGAGTGCTGCGGTCCCAGGGTAGAGGAAGCTTTGGGACCTAAGTTTTTTCTTTGTCACCTTTTCTTTGTCTTGCTTATTGATCTTTCGAAGGTATTTGTTCATAGAGAAACTCTTTCGGGTTTATCTATAAAAAGGGGGTCTTCAGGGGACTTGCTGGAATTTTACTTAGTGAATGACATTGGGTACCTTAGAAGAAAAGGATATGATACAAGGTGCAAATCTCGAAATTACAAATTTTGAAAAGTCAGCTGGATACATACACAAATAATTGTGTTGTTATTTGTATGCTGTTTTGTTGTTACATTGTTAAATATTCAATGGTTGCAGCTTGTCTTTGTTTGGTTCTGGACACATTTCTTTGTCTATGTTAGTTTAAATATACGTTGTGAACAATTTCAGTATATATTTTGCTGCCATTTATGGTATTAATCCAAGTCTATGCATAAAAAAGGTTGTCTTAAGGAACAACATCCAGAGCATAAAAAGAAAATTGCATGTTTTTCCAAAAGGAAGATTTTGGAACTTGCTTTAGATTTATCAAATATGCATCAGGAAGTATCCAAGAATATTAGGTTCTTATGCTGGCATGATATGAATGAGATTGCTATGATGTAACCACCCAGGCCACTTAGTATTACCAATTGATAGATTGTAAGTGCTTGTTTTCAAATTTAGGATTTCAGTTTAGATGCGTTTCTGTGGATTTATCTCAATTGGGTTTGGAATTCACTTTCATTGTAGTTTTCTAAGAGCTTTCAGTTATGTAGCTTATCTCATTCATGCTGAAGGTGTTGGCTAGTAGATTGAGGCACAATTGGCTAAAATCTTGAACAAGCCAAATTGTTCAAAAAGTGCTTCAATGTCCTCATTTGTAATCCAGTCTTGGCTTTTAATTGTCTTTAGAGAAATTTCTCGCAGCATGCTGAGTTCATAGGTAATGTTTTGGTTAACTAGGGTTAATTTGGCAAGTAGAGGAAGAAGAAGAAGTGAAGGAGAGGGGGGGCTTAAAGAAAAAGGGAGATCAGAAAATTTATCCAAATAAAAAAAATGTACTAGAGCTTAGGTTTAACTCCATTACATTTATTCATTGAGAGAAGAAACTTTGATCATACTTCTTTAAATTTCGTACAATGACCAATGGATAGCATTATGTTGATTATTTATGACCTGGGTTGACATTCATTGTCTTTGGAAATATTTGGTTCAACCATTTCCATGCACTCAATTAGCTAATTTTGAAATCTTACAAATTTCATAATTGAAATGGCTGTCAATAATATTTGCCTAGGAACTTGCAAGTTTATTTTTTAACTAGGTTCTTGTCGTTTTAGTAATTAGTACTATTTTTGATCCCCATATCCTGTGTACATATACACATGCATATAGATCTGCATGTTGTATCTATCATTTATCCATTTTTTCTCAATTACTCCCTCCCTCCCTCTCTTGTTCTTATAACTATTGTCTTTCTACCTACTGACATTGATCAAGTTGATGTGATGATGAGATAGGTGTGGTGCTAGACAATCAGGAGATCTAGGGTCATCTAATGAAGAAGCACTTGATGGGATACTTGGTTTTGGAAAATCAAATTCGTCGATGATTTCACAGCTGGCAGTAACTGGAAAAGTGAAGAAGATATTTGCGCACTGCTTAGATGGTACAAATGGAGGTGGAATATTTGTTATTGGGCATGTTGTGCAACCAAAAGTTAACATGACTCCTTTGATACCAAATCAGTACGTGATTTATTTTTGAAATTGCTGTATGTTTTCTCATTTAGGGTTCAGGGATACCCTTTTTTTTTTTATTAAAGAATGATGTTATTTGAAAGATGAATATAAAAACATACAAAGTGGAGTATAAGGAATCTTCCAAACATATAATAAAAGAAAAGAAGACAAAACAAGTTCCTTTTTGAATCTTCACTTTACAAAAGAACTTTTATTGCTAATTACATGGCAAAAGATAGGAGCTGATTTTATGTGCTTCATTAGTTCATATGTATCAGTTGCCAGATTTATGTTGAAAATTAAGTCTCAGTACCAATATAACAACTTTTTACAACATTTAATGCCAAATTTATGTTATGGTTTAATGGATAGGGTTTCTTCCATGCTCATGATCTTAAAGCTTTTTAAGTTGGATTTGTTTCTTCATCCATGACTATTTTAATATTAAACACTTAGTGTGTTCTTCTTAGGTGTGTTAGATCTTGGTGTATGGAATTTAATATATGAAGCTACACTTTGGTAATAAAATTTTTAGGCCCCATTACAATGTCAATATGACGGCAGTTCAAGTTGGTCATGAATTCCTAAGTCTTCCAACAGATGTATTTGAGGCAGGGGACAGAAAGGGTGCTATAATAGACAGTGGTACAACCTTAGCTTATCTTCCAGAAATGGTTTATAAGCCGTTAGTAAGTAAGGTATATGATTTAAATAGCTGTTGTTTGCTGTAATTCTGATTTAAATAGCTGCTGTTTGCTGTAATTTTCGTTATAAATTGTGAACTTATGTGATTTTTGTCTTTATCAGATAATCTCTCAGCAACCTGATCTGAAAGTTCATACTGTTCGTGATGAATATACATGTTTCCAGTACTCTGACAGGTACAGTCTGTAGCTTTTGTTTTTGTTATTTTTCATTAAAGCTTCTAGGAACATTAATTTCAAGATATAAATTTGAAAATTCTCTTGTGGTTATCTTTTAAAATTGTATTCTTCTCAGATATGATATTTTATATCATGTACATCTGATTTTGTTTCACACGCATCAAACATCAGTATATGGCTAATTCATTAATGGATATCATATTAAAAAATGGTAATAGTCTTATGAATATATATGCTACCTTTTATATTGGAAGGTGTACCGATTGTGTTTGTGTTCTTTACTCTCTTCTCCTTTCAAATTTGTTTCTTTGTTGAGTGTCTTGTAAGTTTTCACTACTCTGGTGAGCCTTTGGGGCTCATTTTGTATTATCTTGAAGATTAATGTTAGTTGAAGCAAAACAGGAAAGCAAATCCTATGACTACTTCTGCATGGATTATGGCTGTAAATTTGAGAAAAGCAATTCTTACTGTATAAGTTTGTGCTGGTAAAAGTGCATAAATTTGATTCCTTTATTTTCATTTCATTTAGCTCGAGCTTCCTTTAATGATCTGTAGACTAAACACGAAACTCAGTTTCAGATTCTTTCTGTCATAATTCGTCACTAAGGGACCAGTGTTTGTTTCTCAGTTTTGTTAATTTCTTTAACAATGATTCTCGGAAATTGATTATCGTTTTACAGTAACTTCATACTTTGTTCAGACTTCACGCGGATGTCCTCCTGAATAATATTTCAGTATTGAGGTGCAGAATGGAGTTGCTCATACATTTCTTGTTTCATTTGCAGCTTGGATGATGGATTTCCTAATGTCACTTTCCATTTTGAAAACTCAGTTATCTTGAAGGTTTATCCACACGAGTATCTTTTTCCCTTTGTAAGTATAATGCACTGTAAAAATTCTTACAGCTTTGGTTTTGCAGTTCTCTAGCATATTTTTGCTCTTTCTTTTAGAATAGCTTCTCATCTCCTTATTGTACCTTAGAAGACTGCAGGCCTCAAATCTAATCATCTAGTGTTATACGTAATGGACATGTTTTTTAATAGCTCATAAGCTATCATTGAATTGAATTCAGCTTTTACATGGTTTCAAGGAAAATAATTTGAAATTTTGGACTTCATCTAGGCAGTTATGCAGCAATGATTTTCTTTTTTCAAAGCAATCCCTAGTGGACACTGCATTGTTTTTATTCAGTTCTTTTAATTGCACTTGCTTGTACTTTATCTGTTATTTAAGCACAATGACGGATCAAATGTTAAAATATGATAGAATCCCCTGTGTTGCTAGGGCATAAAAGCAACTTTTTAGACATGCACACACTGACACAGGATAGCAGGGTAAAAAAACACAGAGAACATAGGTAAAGGGGAAATAACCTAGAAATCTCAGCCGGGGACAGGGATAAGCAAGAATTCTCAATATTCAAATCATCAAATAAAGATCTCCTTAAACCATAACCTTTAGCTCTTTCCTACAAGCACCAAACTCTAACCATTAAAAAAGTTTGGATATTGATTCAATCATCAATAGAAAGCTTAAGCGAACTCCTACAACTGGGAATATAATGTATTCTAAATTAAAGTTAGTTAATTTCTAAATAGGAAACAGGACTCTATTTTGTACATGGCTGTCCTAAATGCTCTAAGTTCTGACCTTCAATTTGTCCTTCTAAAAGTCCAACCAGTTTCTCATAATTCTCAAACTGTCCCCTACTCAGTGGTCGTTGGTGGGGGGGTATGGTCTCTTGCCATTGCTTCCCTGGATCATTTTTATTGTTGTTTCCCAACTGTTAATGATCATACGTGAACCCATGTCAATTGTTTTGCTTCATCCAATGCCCATCTCTGGTTAGATAACTTCTTTGGTGAAGTCCTTTGTCTTGTAGAAGTTGCTCAAGGCCTAAAAGTCATTTTGCCAATGGCTTCATAAATTCCTTGCCTTATCCTTCGTTAATGCCTTGCCTTTCTTCTCAGATGCATATCTTATACAGCACCATGCTTGTTATTCATTCGGTGGCGAATTTCTGAGCTGTGTTTGCTATCAAAATTTTACATTAATAAATAAGATAAATTAACCAGGTTACTAATTTGGATTTTTACAGGAAGGTTTGTGGTGCATTGGATGGCAGAACAGTGGAGTGCAATCGAGGGATAGAAGGAACATGACACTTTTGGGAGGTATAAGCAAAATACATACATGTTGGTGTTATTCTTATATGGAATGTGTATAGTTTGTAAATTATCAAACATATCCTTTTGTAGTTTATTCTTAGATCATGGAAACTTAGTGTCTTCTTCCACCATAAAAACACAACTAATTCAAGGGGACATCTGCTTTGATTATCCATCAGTAGAAACTTTGATCATTTGCGAAATTCTTCTAATCCTTTCTCTTCTTCATTTCCTTTTGCAGATTTAGTACTTTCAAATAAACTAGTCTTGTATGATCTTGAAAATCAGGCCATTGGATGGACTGAATATAACTGTGAGTCTATAATTATTTTTCCTTTGTGCTTTTGAATATCTTGGTTTGCTGTTTTACATTTCTTTCTGGTGCAAGTGGTTTTTGTTATTAGAATATGGTCTGATAATTTGTGGTTCATCTTTGTGGTATTTAGACATATTCATAATATAATCAGGAAAAACAAGCGATCAGACTGATAGGACTGGCATACTAATTTGAAATCAAGTGATATTTAATTTTAGCATAAACTGGAATACCATACTGAAGATTAAAAAGAAGTGAACCCTTGAAACTTCAAATTGAAATAACTTCATTGAATCAATCAGTTCTGTTTTAGGGTATCCTTCTACAAAGGATATGATGTTTATATAGATACCAAGAAACTTCTATCCTTAACTAAATGGGAAATAAGAACAGTAATAAAATATTACTTGTTAATAATTACAATAACATCATATATGCATCATCAGTCAAATAATAATAAAATTGTAAATGTATTAAATTACAAATAAACAAGTAAACTTTATTGTTCCTATACTGCATCATCACACTCAAGCCAAGAGCTGAATATCTTGTTTGTTGTGTTCTGGTTCGAAATTTCCAAAAGTTTTGAGAATTAATGCTACTTCTGTTTTGACTTATCACTGAAGATTGCTAGGTGAAAATCATATATGCAGTTAAAAATTTAGGTTTCTGGTATCCAGTTCCATTTATGCTGAATTTATTGTTGTTGATTTCAGGCTCTTCAAGCATCCAAGTGCAGGATGAACGGACTGGAACTGTACATTTAGTAGGCTACCACTATATTAATCATGCTCGCAGTTTGAATGTGCAATGGGCTATGTTGTTGTTGCTGCTGCTAAGTACGCTGCTGCTCAGTTTAGTTTGCTGAAACCAGTACAGAATAGCGACGGTCAAAATTAACATATAGAAGAACAAATATTAAAAAAGAAATCATTAGATTTATTGATGAATGGTGGATCAGAAATTTTTTTTCTCTGGACATTCACTTTGGGTAATATTTCTTCCCACTGTGAATGGGGGAAACACACAAAGGTTACAGCTAGTCCCAGGTTTGAGTGTACAGAGATTTTTTACATGGCTTAGGTCATCTTATATTTAATTTGAGTTTTGATAGAACAAGTCCCCTTGTATTACACACGTCTGTCACGATATTCATTCACTGGCCAGAAAGGTCTGCTGGCCTTTCTGCAGGCTTAAAGTCGCACCTCTTAAGTCTATACAGAAGCCTGATTGAACATGGCTCACCCATTATATGTGGGTTAAACCAGTGGCGAAAAGGGGATGGAGTTGGAAGCATGGAGATCTCTGCATGCATTCATCCAACAGGGCTTTGGTGAATAGGACTTGAAGAGGGGGTGGAAGCCATGAGAAAGTCAGTGGTAAACTTCTTCTGATGTTTTTCCTTGCATTGCTCTCCCAAATGTTATATCCAAAATGCCCAATTGCCTATCTGATGTGTTCTCAAGATTGTCCAAAAATGTCAAATACAGTTGGGGTTATTATTTGAGCAGTCGATAATTTTCATGTCTTATGCCTATTTTTGTAGAGCCAAAACATCATATAATTTGGGCATATTTGAGGTGGATGTTACCCTTATAAAATGCCGTTGCTTCTTTGAGCATTATAAGTAGTGAAGGTGGTTCGAGTTTACACCAAGTCAGAGATTCTAAATATTTGATTTAGTCTATGGGATCTGTTAGTTGAGCATTATAAGAGTATATATATTAAGGTATTTAATTTTGTAAGACAAGTTATTTATCCAATTATATTTACTAAATTTATTTTTTTATTCAATCAAATGATAATAGAAATAGATATATATATTAAATTGATTGAATAAAATAAAAGGATGAAAAAAATATGATGTAAGGTTACATATATTAGAAATATTATCTGAAAATAAATATTTTTTATTTTAAAAATATAATTTATTTACATAAAAGAGAAAAAAACAATTATAGATAAATAAAAAAAATCTCTTCAAAAATAAAATGCATCTACAATAACAAAAAAAAAAATGATTATCATTTAAAAAAGCTCTATAAAAAAATAAAAGAGAGGAGATATTCATCTAAATATATATAAAAAAAATTAAAAACAAATATAAAAAAAAGCATTAATTTAAAAAAAAAAAGAAAAGGTTAGGCATTGCTGTGCTTAGCAAGCCAGGTCAGCCTGCAAGGCCTATTTTGTTAGGGCTCACATGACCGAGCCTTATTTTTGTTTTCACATCTAAAGCAAACATGTTGCACACCCTAATTTTCTTTTGAAAAAAATTTAGATAATGTATCATCTATACTACCTAGTTTCTAGTTACTATAGTGGCTAGAAAAAAAAATTGATAAATTTTTTATCTAAAAACTAAATTTTCAATCCAATTTTTTACCCAAAACATCTAGAAAACATCACATACAACTTGATAAACCCATAAAAAACCTAAAAAACCATCCCAAAACCTAAAACAAAAAATCTAACTAAGATTATATATGTTTTTCTTTGCAATTTCAAGGTAAAAAACTCTAATATAAGCTCCCCTTACCAAAAAAAACAATTGTATATCAATTTTAATTGTTTTGATGATCGGAATAGGTATGAACAAAAAATTTGTCTCTAACATCAGATTTTAACAATTTTCTCTCACCTCTTTTAGTAAAAAAAATAAGAAAAATAATTTTTTTTTAATTTTTCCTTTTAATTTTGAAAACCGAAGGAACACGATATCTATAATTTGTAAAATATAAAGACTATAATAAATATTTTATCCGAACTTTTTAAAGCTACTCATTTCTTGTGGTTTTTACATTGATTTCTTGTCTTTCAACTCCACCTTTCTCCAACAAATTAATTTATAATTTGGCATAACAAGGGTCAAATAAAAAAAACGAAAAAATAGTATTGTAAACAGTTCATTCATAATTTCATGTGAAGGGATTAACAATATATTTTACACTGAATTTCCCACGCGTTTTAATTATTTTAGTTAACAGTTAATTAATAATTTGCTTTCCTTTCCACTCCATTTGATAGTTGAGCTAGTTTTTTCTACACAATGAATTGCCTCTTAAATATACCTGACCAGACCATTCTTTGGAAGTTTATAACCTCTTAAATTCATAGCTAGTGATTTAGTAGTTGAGTTTATATGGTTCATGGGCTGTTGCATATTTGCATATAAAAAGCAAGAACCACAATATATATATATATATATATATATATAAGTTAGCCACATTTGTTCCTAATTAGGCAAGCTCATATACAGAGGAATTGGGGGATCAGAGGGAGAGAAAGACCAACGACATGAACAGTGAAATAAAAGGAAACACATCGATCGAAGAGCTGTATGGCTATACAGATCAAAACCCACAAGGTACACATCTAGATGAAAGGGGCATGGGATCAATACAAATTCCCTCACTGTGGCGAAACAACTTTGATTTAGGAAAACTCCAAACCCATCAAGCCTGTAGAGGAAAGGAGATTCTTACCAGCAGAAAAACAAAGGGTGGACTCTGGTATGGCATCTATGGTCCCATGTCAAAAGAGATAATAAGAGAAAAATGGATGAAGCCTCTTAAGAGCATAACTTTTAGACATTGCAAAATGACAAGACGATCACCATTTCTAATAGGAAGAGAAACCATATATGGTAGTAGCAGAAACGAGATGTACTGGAAACAAATATTCATCAAGAATGCCGGAACAGATAGGGTTTATCTGACTCTACCTATGTCCTACCCACGTATTTATTCAAAACTACGTGAGTATTTATTCAAAACAATGCCGATTTGATCCTTTGCCATTAACTGATCTTGTTATTTGGTGGTGATGTTCTCGATATTTGTTTTCCAATATCCATAATGGTCCATTGTGAGTAAACATATGTAAATTTGAGAAGAAAATCTCTTATATTTTTGTACAAGATCATAAGACCACAAGAACTTCTATGCATGTTATTTCGTAAAGTATTTTGCATCCCCTCGTTAGCTCCAAAGGAAAAGGAAAGAAAGAAAAACAGAGATTCTTAGGCTATATGCCTTTATATGCACTCGAAATCTGGGAGAACATTCAACACCCGTACGTGCGTTCATTTTCCTTAATTAGTTGTCTTTTTTATGATCATTATCTGCAGCTTGTTGATGGATTCTGGACCTGAGAAGCACAGAAAGCTCTTCGGAGATCATAATCTGAGGAGGCAGTGGAATATTTAAAGTTGCTGGGGATTGTTCTGGAGTTGAACATGAGAGATCGGTAGATCGGATTTTCAGCATGTCAACACCTCCATCACTGTTCATTATAACTGCATTGCTTGGCAGTCTGTCGGCATAGAATGCTTTGTTCTTTTTCAGATGCCTGTCGATAACAACAAAGGTTGCATGAAGACTTGTGGTTTGCTCGAGAACCACAAGCTTCAAGGGATGCCCCATCGCAACCTTCATGCAAGGAACCACCTGCACAAGACGACGTCATACAAATGATATCATGATACGAAAAAGCATTTCTCTTGGTTAATTACAGTTAATTAATCATCAAGAATTTGGTATTTATGTGTGAAAATTAATTGCGAACCCCTTTCTGGTCGCAGAGCTGGATGATCCCACGAATCTTCTGAGACTTCTGGTCATTCTTCCATTCACCCCTACCCTTGAGTGCCGACCAATCTCCAAGATCAAATGTCCAGACGTCCAACCATGTCTTCAGCGACACTAGCCAGCACAAACGAAACGCAAAATTAATTTAAAGTCTGAATTAAAGTCATCATAATTTACTTATACTTGGAATATTACGCATTTATTGTTTGGCTCCTCTACACAATTGGTGAAGCTAGAATTTCTAATTATCGGGGGAAAATCTAATTATAAGATTATTTTTTTGTATCGAGATCTAAATATTTATTAAGTAGTGATGGGATATTTTTATATTTAAATCACACATAAACTATGGACATAATATTTTAATATTTATTTTAAATTATTTTAACAATCATAAAATATTTGTTTTTTTTAATATAAATAATGATTCCCATTTAAAATTTTGTGTTTGTTAAGATTAATAAGAGATATATTAAAAAAATATTTTAATTGTAAAAAATCAATGAACTGAATTCTAAATTCCTCAAAACTTGACCACTTTATTTTTTGGGTTTAAATCTTTTTTATCCACACAACATTGCGCGTACATAAAAATTAGTATATATAAACTAAAAAGGAGGTCAAGAAGTTATAAAAAACATAAAGATATATAACTGTAATTGAAGTTAACTTTGACTTTGATGATAAATAAAATTGATAATTAAAATCATTTTAAATCCTTTTTAAACAAAAAAAAAACATCAATACTTTGACATTCTTACAAATCAAAGTTAATATCTTCCCCTTGAGAAGGAAAAAATTGTAATTAGGTGATCTGGTTCCAAGCTGTAATGGGCAATTACTTTCGTCAAAAGAAATTGTAAGAGAGATTGAGGGGCGGGGAATTCAACCTATGGCCATTGACAGCCTGGTAGTGTGTGGTAAATAGGCATAAATAAAATCTATAAACATATCAAAATGGAATCTGATAAATAAAAAAAAAAAAAATTTAACTGCTCAGGTTTTAAGTTTGCTTTTTAAAAATCACCAATTCGAGTCTCATAAACCTCAGAGTCACTAGAGGCTTACATGATCGTTAACTTTAAGACTCGTAAAATTAGTCGAGGTACGTGTAAACTAATCCGAACATCCATATTAATAAAAAAAAATAAAACAAAAATAAAAGACTTGCATGCAAGAGGGATCCACGGCATTACGCCAAGAAGGGTGATAGTGTAGCCAGTGCCAGTGACATGGTCAAGCGCCCACAGGAAGGGCTCCCAGGAGAACCCTCTCAAGGCATCCATCACAATCACTACATGGGTTGAACTGGGTGATCCCCTGGGTACCAAAACGTCAGCCAAAGAAATGCCGGCGTTGCGAATGCTTTGGGGTTGGGGCGGCGATGCGTCCCTCTCCCCATCTCCACCTCCTATACAAACAATCATTTCCCACCTCTATAGATCTAGTTCTAGTCCGTATATGTGTCTAAGATCTATCTTTTTGAAGAGTCAAAAATGTCTTGAAACCAGAAAGGGAGGAGCCCTTGTTGAATTGAAGGGGGGGAGGGAAATGGAGATTGGAGAGAGGGAGAAGACGCGGCGCAGAAATTGAAGGGCGGAAGAGAGGGGAAAGGGAAATGGAGTCCCTTGTTGCCTATAAATGGGAGGAGCCTAGCCAATGTTATCGGAAGTATCAAAAACAAAAGAGACAAGAAAACGGAACATAGTAAGATATTATCGAGGAAAAAGGATTGATAAGCGTTGAAATATATGATACAAGATACAAGCCGGCTAAGAGTTCAGGGTCATCCAGCATCAATGCAACTTGTGATTGGTACATAGAATCATTGCTGGAAAGAATTTGCCTAAATTGCATGGTCCTTTGAACCAAAAGCGATGACAAAACAACTTATGTGTCAAAAACAAAAACAAGAAAAAAAGAGTTGGACAAAGGATAACTTGTGAAACAAAGCACTTGGTTCCAAACTTAAGTACACCTGCGAAAGAACACTGAATAACAAAATGGTAGATACAGTATATGTTGCATAACGGACACAACAAGGAATTTAGACACGATGAATCTTAAAATCTACAGAAACATACAATCAATCCATATGGTATAGCTGTCCAGATAAGTGAGCTTCCCAAACAGACTAAAGCTCAAAATAAATAAATCTTGCAAGCGTAATTTCCCACTCTTTATTTATGAGCACGGTATGATAATTTCGATGGGGCTGCCTTGAACTAGCATGAATGAAGAGCTCAGGAGGATGCTGAAGGACTGGCAGTAGATGGATTAAATGCAACCTGCTCGGCACAGGTGAGGTATTCATGGGGCCCAGCATCCTCTCTATTCAAACCCAGCAAGTCAAGGTAATATAGATAATGGGAGATGAAGTTGTTCATGGCATCTATATCACCCTGGCCGCAAACTTGATCCCCATAGAGAACATTCATTGTCGTGCCAAAACCAGGAACCCGCTTAGCAAGGGTATCATTCTTGGTGGGCTTCCATTTGCCAAGAAAGGCTTCATGGGCTGAAGGCTGTGATTTCTTTATCGGGGTCAACCACCTCCACATTGCAGCCTTGAAGGCAAGGGTGGCATTCTGTTCTATGTACTCAGGATGGCTCAACAAATCCTCCTTCAGAGCTTCTCCAGCAGCTCCATAGTTATAGTTCCTATGGTTACAGGAGCAGCATAAAAATGATCTGAACTCTCTTGGATGTTAAGTTCTCACAATGCAGTAAAACAATTTTTCTATGGGCTTTCCACATTTTTAAAAGCAAAGAGGGAATAAAAAATATAGCTTCTGTTTGATATTACATCTAACTAGATCTACCAATGCAAGTTACAGACTTGAACTTGTACACATTTAAATATTATTCCAATAATTTTATCTCCATGGAAAGAAAATATGTTGGTACATTTATGAGATAGGATAGGAGTGTCAAAAGAAGAGACAAATAAAAAAGCAAAAGATCGTTAAATTGTAGACACAAAGGAAGGTAACATACCAGAAGATTGGTATGGCACCTCGGCCATAGTATTCAGCTCCAGGAGTACAAGGATAGGTGTATTTGTAAAAATCATCACAGTATGACTGGCTAGGACTCATTTCCTTGTTGTAGCAAAGACCCCAGGCCAATGGTCCTCCAGTAGCGACTCCATAACCACCTAAAATTACCATCACTATCAATTATGTATGCAGAACACCTTCAACCGCTATGACTTCATTAAACTTCACTATAACGTGATTCATACAGACTTCTATTAAAAAAAATCAACGCATCCTATCCAGCACAAGTAATTAACAAAGATTTCGAAATTCGGTCACCCAGGAAGATTTAATCACAAAAAACAAACAGTTTTATTTTACTTTTAGTACTCGATCCGATAGATTTAATTTAACAGCAAAAAAAAAAAATTATAGGGTTAAGAATGCATTAAATCAATTAATTAAAAAAGAAAAACGAGTACTAACAGGAGGTTTTGCAGCCAACGTGAGCAAGGAAAGCAGCAAGCTCCTTCATCTGCGTAGCCTTGCCACCGGTGGTACAAAACCCAAGATGCTGAAAACTGGTGGAAGCAAGAATGAAAGACCGGTAATCCCAGAATCCAACAGCGTGTGCCACAGGAGAATTCCTATTCGAAAACAGGTTCTCAAACTGGTAAGGCTGGAAGACATCAGAAATTGTTTGATTACAACAGTACTCGGACCAGTCTAAGCACTCCCATCCTCTTTTACACAATTTCTTTCCTTTCACAGTCTTCACTATTGTCTTCTCCGAATCATCTCCGTTCACAACAAGTGCTAAATTAACCAAAGCAAGTGCAAGAATGATCCAGATGGAAATCTTCATCATCTCCGTAATTTTCTCCCAGTATACACCCTAAACAGTGAATCAGTAAGAGACCCAGATCATTAAAATGGAGAAAGAAGCATCGGAAATTGAGAGAAATGGAAGATCTTAACTTACCGGGGAGAATGTGGAGCTTCAGTTGAAGGGGAAACGAATATTGAGAGAGGGAGAGAGAGACCGACAGACCAAACTAAAAAGAACTGGAGAGTGTTAGATCGGATGTCCTTTTCGGCTTCCGTAAGCCCAGTGGTGATTAAAGGGCGGACAAGTTTGGGAGAGATCAACGGTAAGGATTCGCTGGATTGGGGAATAAGTGTAGGTTGTTTATGCAATAACAGGCTGGATTTGAAAGAATAGAAGCTGACCCCACCTCACTCCACCGACAACTAAACTGCAAGCTGCAAGAAATGGAGTTGGAATTTTTTTTTTTTAATAAAGAAAAGAAACGTTAAGGAATAGTTTTCAAAGGTAACTTCATTAATTAATATGTTTGGTAACGTAGTAATTATTGTTTTTTAAATAATTTTTTATATTAAAATATATGTAGATAATATTTTTTATTTTAAAAATTTATTTTTAATATTAGTATATCAAAACGATATAAAATATACAAATCATATTAAATTTTGACAAAAATAAATTTAAATATTTTAAAATATAGTTTTCAACCCATTCCCCAACTTTGCGGTGAAAATAGCATGATAAAAGTTAAGGAATAGTTTGATACAAAATACAGTAAACTCTAGGGGACCTAGAAAGAAGCATTCGATAATTGAAGGACTTGTTTTGAAAAAGATAAAAGTTTGAAGGACTGGTGATGCAATAAAGCAACATTAACGTATCAAACATAATTATCATTTAGTGAATGAGCATGCAAAACGATAAAATACTACCGAGTTCTAAAATAGACTCCTCACCAACAAGTTGAGATGGAACATGTAAACAACTATATACAGTCTCCCACTCCCAACCTTAATTTAGTTCCAAATGCATGTCTTAATTATTACATTTTCAATTGAGTTTAAATTACTTTATTTTATCTTAAAATAATTGATATTATATAATGCCACCTTTCTATCCACATTCTCTACCAATAACTCCTCCTAGAGAGGTCCAAAACAAAGCCCTAATATAGATTTAAGCTCCACATGCCCTAAGAGCAGGGGAGTTTTTGATATCTTTGCTTTATTGTTATTTTTATGCTAGCTTGTGTGTTCCGTGGGCTAGAGAAGAGAAATAACTGGTATGACTTGAAATCTTGTAATCTTTTCAATACAAAATTGAGGTTTTGGGTTTTTAAAAATTTATCAACTTAAAAAAAATTTAGATTAATTTTTTATTCACCCACCATTAATTATCATTAATTATGCTAATGTTTCATAGTAAAGTATATATATTAGATAATCTCTAATAAAATCTTAACTTAAACTTGGATGAAATCCCATAATTAAATTAATTTTAAATTTTGATATTGACCATCCTTTCATCCAATTTCATAACTCTTATATAAAGTGGAACCGTTTACTATTATTAGTCCATATCATCTATATATGCACAAGTACCCTGTTTAATAACAATCATGACACTTTTATTTTGATCTCAGATTTGAGTCATATGATTGCCAATATAATAGTTACTATAGGTTTATATGGTCGTTAACTTCAGAGTCCGTGGGATTAGTCGAGGTGCGCGCAAAGATGATCTGAATACCCATATTAATAATAATAAAAAAAAACAATCATGACACTTTCACAACAATAGCTTATAAGATCCCATACTTTACTGCTAATTCAAATCTATACAATTATTAACAAAAAAAAAAACTAAAAGGCATTGTAAATACATCGTACACACATCCATAAACCATTTTATATGACAACAATGTAAGAGAGCCTGGATATAGAGATCTCAATGAGGCTGGAGGAAGTTGCATGCACCTCTTTAATATAGTGGGTTGTCTCACACGCTGGCACATGTATTTTATGTGTAAATAATTTTTTTTATTTGATTTCTATTCTTTTATACTTTTTAAAAAAATTTTATTTAGTTTTTAATTCTTTGATAACCTTTTAATTTAGTCATGTATTTCATTCCATCTAATCTAATAAAGGCCTAATCGAAGAGAAGGGAAAAGAAAGAGACAGATGGTCAAACCGGTTAGCTCATTGTGGTCATGACTTGAATCACGAATGTAGCGGGTTAACCCAGTTTGACCAGGGTAGATCTAATATATTGTTGCATTTTTATTTTTCTTCCTAAACTTTTCTTTTCTGTTTTATCCATTGAAAGTCCATTGTTTTGTATTTGAGCATGGTCGGTCGAGGCAGAGTTTAAAACAATAACAACTTGAGAAACTTTTGGGAACCAAGTCGGGTTTTGAACGGCACAACCAGGTCATGTTTAGGCCTACTTGGATGAACTCGCCATGTCGAGCCAACTTTAGTACAATTGGATTTGATACCTAGACCATGCGAGGAAATGTGGCATATGGAAAAGCCAAGTAAAAAAAAAGAGCAAAGGAACTGTGTTAAAAATTTATTTTGTTTTGATTCAAGTTTTTTTTTAAAAAAATGATACATAATTAAAATAAAAATGTTAAATAGCATGACATGTCGCAAGATCAAGTTTTTTTTTATCTACATCCATTGCTTAGCATCCTGATTTAGTGTTTGTTTATCATTAATGACTTTTTTTAGCATTTACTAAATATGTGGCTTTCGTTATGTCACGGGCTGAGTCAAATTTCTCATAACATAAAAAAGATATTTAGGTGATGATAACTTTTTTAAAAGAGCAAGAAAAAAATTAGGATTCAACTTATTGATTTGAATAGATTCAATAAGTTTAGTTAATTTAACAATATGATTACAAAAAAACCAATGACAGTGAAAAAAAAAAGACAATGACTAATGGAAAAAAAATCCAAAACTTAATTACTAGCAAATCAAATATTGAAAGATAAATTCAATTATTTTTAAAAGGACAAAAAAAACCTGACTTTAATTAGCTTGCTAAACTCGATCTCGCTTCTGAAGGCAAGATAACCTTAAACAAAAAAAATTGAATGAAATAATGGAGGTCAACTCTCAGGTAAACAAAATAATAAAAGGTAAAACTAAAAAAAATCAATAAAAAAATAAAAAAAAATCTCGAGTTAAGTCAGGTTAACTCGATTAGCTTAGTATGATTCTATAGAAAGGAAACCATCAAAATTCACAAAGTTGAAGATCCAATAATATAATATCTAATGATAAAATAAAAAAGTAATTTAAAGAAAAGAACCTAAAAAAATAATAAAATCAAACTAAGCTAATTTTCAAAACTCGTGACCAGAGTCCTGAGACCGAGTTACTCTATAGAAAGCAAATCTGAAAAAAACCATGAAGAAAAATTCTCAATCATCCAAAACTTAAAAAAAAATAACAACAAAAAACTAAGAACCAAATTTGGTATAAAAATTAAATGAGATAAAACAATAAGGGATGAAATTGAAAAGCAAAATAAATCAAGAAAATAAAAAAAAATAGCAATAAAAATAATGAGGATCAAATTTGGTATAAATATTAAATGAAATAAAAAATGAGGGTTTAAATTGAAAAATAAAATAAATAATAATAATAATAATAATAATAATAACAATAAGAAAAAATTGGAACCAAATATGATAGATGAAAAAAAAATTAAAGAATGATGAAATTGAAAAACAATTTCAAATTTATAAATTATTTTAAATTAAAAAATGATGATAAAAAGAACATGGACCAAATTTGAAAGAAAAACAAATCAAATATTTGCTTTGAAAATTTGAGGGTTTGGCGTGAAAATTAAGGGAAAAAAAAAGGTCACTGACGCCTAACCAAAGATATGTTAATCATATACGTTGCTTAGGCATAAAGAAGACGCCGATAAAATTTCAACACCACCCTATAATTTAACATTTGGCAACCAAGAGACGCTGCATGCATCGCCAGGAGCTCTCAGGCAAAACCCCTTTACTGACGTGTATACTCTATATATCAATTATTTTTTTAATAACATTTATATTTAGTAAATTATCGAATCAATCGCTTCTCAATCCGCATGTAATAAGAAAAAAATCATAATGTTAGATGAAAAAGCCCTATAAGTATAATATTTTTTGCTTGTAGAAGTAATTTAAATATTTTGAGAAAAACAAAAAGACCAGGATGCCCTTGGACACTAAGCTAAGTTTTTTTGTTTTTTAAAAAGTAGTTAAGTATTTTAACTGTGCAACAAAAAAATAAAAAGATTAATTTAACTATAATTAATTTGATAATGTTAAATGGATCTCATGAAAATTCCATTATACCCCTCAATTTGCACTTTCCTGGCGTGTACGTAGAGGACAAACATATTAAACTATAACTAAAAGGGCTCAGTCTTTTACTGTGGACTGCACAGTGCAGTCCACAGTAAAAGATGAGCTGGTTTTTTTTTTTTTTTTTTTAACACTTTTAGGGTTTTTTTTTCTTTTAATAATTTTTTTTTGTTAATGTTAAATATTTTTTTATTCAGTTATCAGACTTTCATGACACGAATCCCGGGTTTAACAGGTTAACATGGTTTGACGAGTTAACCAAGAATTTTTTTTTGCTTTTTTTCTTTTTAATTAATTTTTTTCGTTTACTTTAGTTTGTTAATGTTAAATTTCTTTGTATTTAGTTATTAGACTTTCATGACACATATTTCAGGTTTCACGGGTTAACTTGGTTTCACGGGCCGTCAATTTTTTTTTGTTTTTTTGTTTTAATAATTTTTTTTATTTAATTTAGTTTGTTAATGTTAATTTTTTTATTTAATTATCAAACTTTCATGACACGGATCCCGGGTTTAACCAGTTAACCTGGTTTGACGAGTTAACCCGAATTTTTTTTTCTTTTTAATTAATTTTTTTCGTTTAGTTTAGTTTGTTAATTGACAATAAACTAAAATTGCTTGGTGTTTCACAGTGCAAGTCCACAGTGAAACGCTGAGCTGTCTTCTTTTATTTTTTTGTTTTTTTTTGTTTTTTCTCTATTTTTTTTTCGTTTTCTAGCCTTTATAGGTTTTTTTTTTGCTTTTTTCTTTGTGTTTTTTTCTTTTAATGAATTTTTTTTGTTTAATTTCTTTTGTTAATGTTAATTTTTTTATTTAGTTATTAGATTTTCATGACACGGATTCCGGGTATGACGAGTTAACCTGAAATTTTTTTTTTGCTTTTTTTGTTTTTAATTAATAGTAACATATACTAAAAGGGATTAGTGTCTTACTGTGGACTGCAAAAACACTGATGCTTTAGGTTTTTTTTTTAAGTTGTCTCATTTTTTTTAGCTTTTTTTTATGCCTTTCGGGATTATTTTTTTGCTTCTTTTTTTTTTAACAAATTTTTTTGTTTAATTTAATTTAGGTTATTAATATTAAATTTTTTTTATTTAGTTATCAGACTTTCATGACACGTTTTTTGGATTTAACGGGCTAACCTGGTTTGACAAGTTAACCCATAATTTTTTTTTTGCTTTTTAATTGATTTTTTTTCATTTAGTTTAGTTTGTTAATGCTATTTTTTTTCTATTTAGTTATCAAACTTTCATGACATATATCCTGAGTTTCACGGGTTAACCTGATTTCACGGGTGAACCCAGTTAATTATGGGTTAACCGTCAATTTTTTTTGTTTTTTTATTTTCATAAATTGTTTTTGTTTAATTTAGTTTGTTAATGTTTAATTTTTTTAATTTAGTTATCAGACTTTCATGACACAGATCCTGAGTTTAACGGGTTAACATGGTTTGACGAGTTAACCCGGATTTTTTTTATTTTTAATTAATTTTTTTTGTTTGGTTCAGTTTGTTAATTTTCACTTTTTTTTATTTAGTTACCAGACATTCATGACATGAATCCCGGGTTTAACGGGTTAACCTAATTTGACGAGTTAACCTGTAATTTTTTTTTGCTTTTTTTTTTAATTTTTTTCCGTTTAGTTTAGTTTGTTAATGTTAAATTTCTTTCTGTTTAGTTTTTTTTTTCTTCTTAGAGGTTTATTTTATTTTATTTTTTCTTTTAAATTAATTTTATTTAATTAATTTAGTTTATTAATATTAAAGTTTTTTCTAAGTAGTTCTCGACTGATGCCTTTAGTTTTTCTTTTTTTTTTCTTTTTATGCCTTTGACTGTGGACTGCACAGTGTAGTCCACAGTAAAAAGGCTGATACCTTTTGTTTTTTTTTAATTAATTTTTTTTGTTTAATTTAAAATGTTAATGTTAAATTTTTTTCTATTTAGTTATCAAACTTTCATGACACGGATTCCGGATTTGACATGCTAACCTGATTTGACAAGTTAACCCGGTTAATTATGGGTTAACCCATTAATTTGTTTTTTCCTTTTTAATTATCAAACTTTCACGATGCGAATTCAAGGTATGACGGGTTAACCTGATTTGAAGGGTTAACCCAGTTAATTCATATTTTTTTTCTTTTTCTTCATTAGTTTTTTTTTTCCTGTTGGTTTTTTTTCTTTGTTTTTTTTTAAATGAATCTATTTAATTATCACACTTTTATGACACGACCTTGTAGTCAGACCCACGTCCAATGCTATTGGGTCTGGTATTGCAGTCCATACACTTTTATGCTAAGGGTTAACCCAAGTTTAATGTTATTATTAATATTATAAATATTACTTTTGGGTCAAGCGTTGCAACCAAACTTAAGACTCTTGGGTATAACTTTGCAAAAAAACCTAACACTTTTAAATCTTGACTTTTTTTGAAATGCAAAAAATAATTGACCCGCAGCATCGCGCGGGGCATGTAACTAGTTATTATACTGTAACAGGTGTAATAATTTTTAGTACACAGTACAACACCAATGGCTCTTAGTTTTTTTATACATATAATTAACGCATACAATGATTGATTAATTTTGTGGAACTCATTAATTAAGCTTTCAATTCACATTTCAAGATTTTCATTGTCCGTAGAAAATAATTAACGGCACCTACAATTGATTTTTTCATTTCAATTTAATTTTTTTTTAACTAAAATTGATTTTTTTATCTGACCAGCAACGTAACAATTAAACCAATACCGATAATAACCCTATAAATCTCCAAGTCTTGAGCTAATCTGGAGTTCATATTTCAAATACTTCTTTTGATTTTTGGTATTTTAACGAAATTCTTCACGCCTTCTCGAATTTCAAAAACCAAACAAACACCCACGGTAATAACTTGAACGTTTTAGTAGTTGTTAGGGGTGAGTAAAAAAATTAAAAAATTAATTAAATTGATAAAACTGAAAAAAAATGATTAAAAAAATAAAATCATGAAAAAAAACCGATTAAGATTTTAAAAAAATAAACTAATTTGATTTTAGTTTTATAAATCTAAAACAAAAAGATAAAAAAAAACCAAATCAAACCGAGCCAAACCGGTCCTAGTTGCTTCTGAGATTTTATATAATTTATTATAAAACTTACCTTCTTTAAATGGGTGATTAAATAGAATTTGATTAAATATAAAGAAGAAGATCAACGGACGATATTTATGGAATCCAGCCAACTAGACTATGTCGGTTTGCCAGCCATGCAAAACGAAAGAAAAAGGCAGGCCTCTCTCTCTCTCTCTCTCTCTCTCTCTCTCTCTCTCTATATATATATATATATATATATATATATATATATATATATATATATATATATATATATATATATATAATAGCCACAGGACCAACAATATAATTAATTAACATGCACATGAAAAACAAAATTATTAGATGTGATAGGATATCAAGAGGGATTGAGATCCTTTTATGTTTTCTTAAAAACATAGTCATCATATTAAATTTAAATAATTAAATTAAAATTAAATGGACATAATTTAATATATATAATAAATACAATAACAATTTAATTTTTTTTATAGATTATTGAATTTAAAATTAATTATTAAATTTGAAACATGATCAGTCATGTTTTTAAGAAAACATAAAGATTCACATCCTCCAATCAACGTCACTAAACCATGTTACAGCTTACGGTACTTTTTAAACAATTTTGATTTTTATTATTTAATAATTAATCATAAATAAAAAAGCACCTACATGCATTTAATTAAATAAATACAAAAATTATTTATACTAATAAATACAAAAAATTAAAATAATATTGATGCATTTATTCAACTCGTCTCATTGAAGATTGAATTGTTTTTTCTAACATAAAATATAAATGTATAAATACTAATTACCATGTGTAAACAAAGAACAATTTCTAATATATCATGAACCATAGGTATGAAACCCGACCCATTTTGACAGATTGACCTGAGATCCTAATCCTAAATGAGGTTTCAAATCACAAAAACATGGGTTTGTAATTGGTCTAGTCAAACTCATGTGAGACAATGCTTTTTTTTATATTTTTTTTATAAATTCAAAAAATATAAAATTAATTTATAAATACTTAACCTCACATATCTTTTTTTATAACCTACATTTATACGAATTGTTTCTTAACTTTTAGATGTGGGATAACTATATATAGCTTACATCCATATAAATTGTTTATTAACTTTTCAATTTGGAATAATTATATTACAGTTCATATTTTTCTTTATAACCTATATCCATATTTTTTTAATTTGAGATAAATATACTATCATTCACATTTTCTTTTTATAACCTACATTCATATAGAGTATTTTGAAATTAGTGAATGAGATTCTCAAGTTATATGGGTTGGTCATAATACAAGGTTTCAGACCAACCCATATTTTCTTTTTACTTATATGGATTTAGTTTTCAATTTGGAATAATTATATTACAGTTCATATTTTTCTTTATAACCTATATCCATATTTTTTTAATTTGAGATAAATATACTATCATTCACATTTTCTTTTTATAACCTACATTCATATAGAGTATTTTGAAATTAGTGAATGAGATTCTCAAGTTATATGGGTTGGTCATAATACAAGGTTTCAGACCAACCCATATTATTTCTTAACCTTGTAAACTTGGTCATAATACAAGGTTTCAGACCAACCCATATTTTCTTTTTACTTATATGGATTTATAAGTCAGGTCAACCCCGGGTTGGTTTTAATAAGTATGTCATGCCTAGCAATTAAATTAGTGATAATATGTTCATAACTATGCTTTGATGCAGGAATATTCGGAGAATCTTGCTTTTGAGCTAGTTTCGTGCATGTACTCTGTGTTTATGGATTTGTGCTTTCGATCCGAAGTAGAAGAGTATCAATTTCTTTTAAATGTCACTGTTAATTGGAAGAAACAGAGAGGCTAATGTCAAGTAACCTTGTATTATGACCAAGTTTACAACATGACAGCGCAATTTCCTCTTATGATACACCTAAGAACTCTTTCCATGTTTCGAAATGTAGCAGAAGAGAAAATTTCTTGTGGGAGCATATCAGCTAGCCCTCCTTTTCAACTACATATTACCTTGTGTGTAGCAGCTGCAATAATAGACCAAATTATTTTTGAGTATTAATCAGGCATAGATAGCTGGGTACGTGGAAAAGAAGATCACGATGATTGATCCTCTCTAGATCGACCGTTAATTGATGTGTTCAGGTATGGTGTGCTCTTTCTAGACTTGTAATGAGCAACTTTGAAGAGGATATGGTCCCAAAGACTCCAAGAAGTAACCCAAAAGCAAGAAGGATCACGTTTAGGATTAGAACAGGCTTAGATATTTGAGCCCATGAAAGCTTGATGTAGAAGGCACAGGGGAAAACTATGCAAATGCTGACACTCACAAGGGAACCAGTAAGGCTGAGGACGTGCTCAAAATATGGAACGGAAAGTGCTAGAGCTAGTATTACCAGTAGCAGAAATGAACCCACAGCGCCTCTTATAACTGTCTTAGTCCTGGAACTAATAGAGTTAGGAAGGTTGTGCTCTAGCTGGATGGCGAATGGTGCGAATTCGAGTGCATATTTGGTCATGGGTGTTAGCACTGTTGCCCACAATGCAATCTTTGTAATGATATGATGTCGAGGCATGCTTAGGGTTATTTGAGAGCTGACTTCAGGGCCGAATAGTCTGGCACCCATGAATGCTAGTGACGCGTAAAGTGCTGTCACCGATGCGAAGCTCACTATAGATACCTGGAACCAAACGTGAAAGTTAAAGGGTGAGCAAAATATTCTCAAACATTACGTCAAAATTATGGAATATTTTATATTCATCAGAATAGAAGAAAAGTACTGTAGTTAATTTGATTTGAGGAGAAACTGAATTAATTAATTAGGTGTGATACCATTGTAAACTTGGATGGATCTTTCATGGATTTATACAAGTCGGGGAAAACGATGTGGCCAGCATAACTGAAGATGTAAAGGCCGGATATGGCAGGAATCTTGTGGAGGTGGAGCGCGGGTATACTGTGATTCGCTTTCACAACTTGAAAGATGGCAGTGCATGTCACGGAAGTGAAGATGACGATGGACATGAGAATGCCGCCTGATGAAAGGAAAGATATGGAAGAAAGATCTCTCAGCCACAGAGTAGGAAGTGCTACCAGCACCCCTATCAAGGTTAGTAGCTGAGATTTATATAATTTTGCCCATATTGGTAACCTAAGTTGTGTCCCTGCAAATACTGTTATAAGATTGTCATGAAGTGATATGGTGTAGGAGACTAGGGCCATGAAAATCTCCAAGTAAATGAAGGTCGCAGCTACAACTCTTCCATTGGAGCCAAATGCATGCTGACCAATATCTGTATAGCTCCTTGACTTGGGACTCTTAGCAAGGCATTTTCCGAGCAGGTGGGATGTATATGCACATATTACACCTAGTCCAGCCAGCAAGAATGCAGAAACCCATCCTCCATTTTCTAAAGCATAAGGAGTGGATAGCTGCCCAAGCCCTGTGACGGAAACACATGCGAATCAATTAGCCAAAAACTTATTGTCCATTCACTCTAAGAAGATGGAATCAAGAGATTTGAAAGCCTTACCAATGAGCATTCCAATCATGTTGATGACAGAATGAGCAAAAGAACTATTAGCCTGATCAGTATGATGCTCAACTCCTGCCTCGTTTACCACAGCACTCTTTAAAACTTGGGTACTTTCGTGATCACACTTGCACCCTTTATTTTCCTCTACACAAGCATCACAAGTAACCCATTGCGGAGCCAATTTCTCACCATGCACCGACTCACTCGCAACTTGAATATTCCGATGGGAGAGACAATCTGCAGATTCAGGGCAGAGTAATTTCCTGAAGGACTTCCGTATCTGGTTCCACATGATAAAACTCTTGGATACCCAAATTTGGAAAACAGAAAGAAATAGTGAAAACAATTAATCGGACGGTCTACTTGTAACTATAGTTTGTATACTAGACAGAAACACCTAGTTAATTAGCGATGAAAAGGAAGTGATAGGGTGGGTATATTTATAGCAGAAGATGGATACAACGTAATACTCTGCCTACCAATTGTAAGAATCTAGCCATTGTATCTGATTGGAATTCCAAGTGGTCTGAACCAAGTGGTACAATTGATCAAAGGGAATCTTCCAGGGGAGTTGGCAATTGGAACATGTTGCTTTCCGACAAATGCACACAGGCAGGGAAGCATTGCTACTTCGGAACACATCCTGATGATGCCACGAATTCTGTGAATTAAGCATATGAATAAATTCAGGAGCACACCTGACTATATGATTTAAAACGAAGAAGAAGAAGAAGAGCACTCAATGAATATTATAGTTCAACTGAAATTAGTATTTCATTTTTTCATAATTTGCTTGGAGTATAGGAATATTTGATTAGGTTAGTTTTTGAGTTCTCTCGACTTCAGTTATGTTTTGCGTCATGCCTGGATGATTTTTAATTAAATAATTATTATATACATTAATTAAATCATTTTCCACGAAATGCTTTCGGGCAATAACATGTTGGAGGAGATTGTTAAGACTAAATTATTGTTGCAAAATTCTTTAAAACCATTATAGTACTACTCAAAAAGACTATGCTTTCGGGCAATATTATGCTGGTATTCTACATGCATATCTGTTGTTATTTTTTTTTAATTATTATTATTCTCTACATTGTGTTTTCTAATGGTGTGTGTTTGTAATTAATTTTCCTCTATTTTTTTCTTGGAAATAATTAAATCATCGGTCTTTATAATGTTTCTGTGATAATCGAATAATTTTCCAAAGTAAAATTTTCATATTTGATTGTTTATTAATAGAATATTAATTGTTTCAAATTTCAAATCATTGAGCTGTAATAATTAGTATTTTTTCAAGACATTTCAAGTTTGAGCAATAATCATTTGTTGCATGTTTATGTTAAGTCCGTGACTGGAGAAATTGATGATAAATGTTTTATCTATAGTGACTCGCAATATATATATTAAATTATTTTTTATAATTTTAAATTGTTTTAGTATGCTGATATTAAAAGTTATTTTTTAAAAATAAAAAAAATTATGTTAATATATTTTTGAGTAAAACATACTATAAAAAATAGATATTATTTTATTTTCAAACATGTGCTTGCTTGTTTATTTTAGATTAATATGGGTATTTTAGCCAGCTTATATATATCTTGATCAATTTTATAAACTCTAAAATTAATAATTATATAAATTTCTACTGATTTTAAAATTTATAAAACTTCAACTATAACATGTCGTGAGGGGTGATGAAATTCGACTCTTCACGCTACCAAATCCATCGTACTGGTCCAGTTATCATACCACTTATGCATGATAAACTAATGCCGTATCAATTAGGTTCCATTTATTTGGAATTGGCTGCGGTGGCTGAGAATTGGATCCTTTGCTCTTATTCCCACGATATGTTGTGTAAATCTTTTGGGTATCTTTATGAGAATTTCCAGAAGCAGTGCTTGGGGGGAGCACAGATGCCAAATGCCACACAGACCACTGCTGACTGCCTGATGATGGGAAGGGAAGATAGTGGCGCCAAACATCCCAGTTGAAAATGTCACGTAGCCCTGTTTCTGAGAGCCAAATTGCTGATGGAGAACGAATCCTGCAATTTTCTATTTAATAACAAGAATATACCGTGGAATAGTATACATATAATTCTTAAACCCCTCTTTTATGTTGCTCTGAAATTAGATACTTGAATATGTACATGAACATGAATGCTCTAAATACATGAAAAACTCTTACTTTTAAGGTAAAGTCTGTTAAACAATCTAAATTTATATATATATATAAAAAACACAAATATCAAATTATAAAAAAAAACAAAAAAAAAACGAAATTAAATTTCAGAAACTAAAAAAAATACCAATTAAATCCATAAAAATCATGTTTGAGATTAAACATTGTTTCATAAAACCATATTCTACTATTATGTTAAAGAATCTAAAATTAAGCAAAGAAAAACAAACATAAAATAAATCATTTTATTGTGAAGTTCATAGTTTAATCAAAATAAAAGAAATTATATATAAACTAAACTAAAAATACTATTCCAACTTTAGTATATATTAACAAAATGAACCCAGCGATACACGTTATTCTCTCTTTCCAATTAATTTGGACAGCATCCGCATATATCCATGATGTCGGGCCCTTTAATTACGTAGAAGATAAATGAATCCCAAGGCCTTGTGTTGCATGCACATGGATTCCATGGCCGCCCGACACCAGCCCAGAACTCTGACGCTGACAAGAATTTTAAATCACTGATATCTTCATCTTCTCTATCCTTCTTTCTTTATTTATTTACGCCGGCCCTGGCTAGCCCTCTGAAAGAAGAATATCTACACAGCACGTGTTTTCTTAAAATAAACATCATATGTGGTTGTTCACCGGATGGCCGGTATTACGTTTTTCAGCAGACGTCATTCCGACGGCATTTGACAGGCAAACATTCCTCCACTGCCAAAAAGTTTGGAAAAATAATATGCTTCTACTAGTTTCTTTTGATAAATGAAAATTCTTGGTTCATAAAAAATGACTGGGGATAAAAGACTGCCTGTAATTACTTTTCATCGTGTTATGGCATCGAGGATGAAATTGTTTGTCATCACTGACTCTTTTTTTCCCATCTTTTCCCTCTCATTTCTTATATTTCGTGTTATCCATTTAATATTTTAAAGTTGTTATTTTATTTATTGATATTTTAATTTTAATTTATATTCTTTTGATTTCTAAATTTTATTATTAATTTTTTTATAAAATTTTAATTTGTTTTTAATTTTATCCTTCAATTTCAATCTATAACATGTTTTTTTTTTCAATATGATCTTTATTTTTTTGATTTGTTTTGGGTTCTTTTGTTAAATTAATTTTTCGTTTCAATTTCACCCTTCAATAAAAAATTTATAATTGTCTTATTTATTTCTTATTTTAATTTTGATCATTATTTTTGAATTGTTATTTTTGTTTTGTTTTTACTTATTTTATCTTTCAATTTTATCATTTAATATTTTTTTTTTAAATAACCTTTGTGATTTTCTTTATTTTCTTGTATATCAAGTTGAGCTAGGTTAGCTAGACCCTTTTTATGGGATCGCTTTTTTAAAAAAAGCTTTAATCTTTTTACTGATTTATTCCTTCAAAAGTTAGTTCTTTCTAAAATTAATTTTCATTATTTTTCCTCTTTAGACTTTTATTGGGTTATTCAGTAAAAATAATTTGGGTCATGAGGTTTCATTCTTCTACAGTTGGTTTGTAGAGAATCAAGATTTGTGATTTTTTTTATTTGTTTTTTATCGGGTTATCTTGTTCTCATTACATGGGTTATAAGTTTGTCATATTAATTTGGGTTGACTTGAAATGTTTTTTTTATTATCATTTTTTACCCAGTTATGTCCTTCTGTATTTAATTTGTTGGAATTTGAGCTATTTTATTTTTCTCTTTTTGAAAAAATGTTTTTCTCCCAAGTTACCTTATCATTTTTTATTTGGTTAATTTGTTGTCCATGTTTATTTTTTATACAGTCGGGTCTGACATGAATTGTGAGTTTTTCTTCTTCATTTTTTTTTTAGTTTAACGTTGGTGTCTGGACCAACTTACGCGCACCTCGACTAATCCCACGAGCCCTTAAGTTAACGATCATGTAAGCTTTCAGTGGTCATCATATGAGTAACCACATGACTCAAATTTGAGACCACAGAGAGAACAAATCTCTTGATCCCAAGCTCTTACCAATTTTTCTTCCTCATTTAAAACTTACTTACAATGCATGGTCATATCAAGCAAAAAAAATCTTGAGCTTAGCGTGAGGCCATGAATATAGTCCAATATCTATACTCACTTGAACCGCTTAACCAATTACCCTATGCATCAAATCGTTCAAAAAAATGTTTGATTAAGTTTATATATTTGATTAAAATGATAATTGACATTTAGGGAGTTAATTGTAAAAATAATTTATACAGGGACTAAAATGTATTTACCATAATAACAAGGACCAAAAATACTTCCAAATAAATATCCATTTGTAATAAAAATAAAATACAAGGACTATAATAATTTTGGTAACTTTCCAGGAACGAAAGTAAACATTGGCGCAAGGCTTTATATTTAAATGGATTGGATTGGATGGCTATCCGCCACCCACCGCCATCAACCCATTTAGATTTGGGTATCCACACAATCCGTTGCCCAACGGGCCATGAGACGACGAGGGGCTGTAATTATATAGAGATGATTTGGTCATGTCGTAGTTTCACTAATATAATCTTTAATTCTAATTTATTAAAAATAAGGGCATGAAGGGAGATATAATTACACGTGTGAAAACATTAAAATTAAATTAAAGTTTTATATCTATATAATTTACCCAATTGAAGGCAAAAACGAGAAAAAAATATATTCAACTCCGGTATCAATGTATATATATTTATATCTACCCAACGGTTCTCCACCCAAATTTCTTTGTTTGACATTTTATTTCTTTTTAAAATAGATTATGTGTTTTATTTAATGAAAATGAATAATAAAAGGCATAAAAACCTTTAATACAAGTTCGCTTCCAGCTAAAGCTTGAAAACTAGCTCCAATAGTTTTGAGTTGTGAGATCATAGTTTTGAAATCCGGTTTGGCAGATCAATTCAGGATTTAGTTGATTTGGAGCTAGAATCAAACCGGGTTGAAGAAAAAATAAGGTAAGGAAAAACTCAGTGTAACCCGGCGGGTTGACCCGGTTGACCACCTGGTTACAACTCGTTGACTTTTTTTTTTTTTAAAAAAACAACATTGTTTTGATTTAAAAAAAATTGACTCGATCAATCCAGTAACCCGGTTAAAACCCGAAACTCAGACCTTGAACTGAACTGGGTCTGGAAATTATGTGTGAGACGGATGTAAAAAATGTTAGAAATAATTGCAATTGCTTAGATCAATTTAATGATAAGAGTAGAGCTTAAACATGTAACAAAAATAATTTAATTTTTGTTAGAGATCTAAAAGAAAATGGACAAATGAGACGGTAGATAATATAGATATTTTTTCCGTACATCAAATAAACGTCTCTTGGCTCCTATTTATAGGAGACTTTATTAAAACATTTTTTGAGTGGTTTCAATGAAATAATTTCCAACGTTTTTAATATAAAATTTTCTAACAATTTTTTAAAAATAATTAAATGAGATGATTTAAATAAATAAATACTAAGTCTAGCTAGGGTCTCTCCCCAGTAGTGACGTACGAGCCCAAATATTCTATTTTGTTTTTAAATTTTTTACTATATAAACAACAAATTGTTTTTGTAATTTTTTAATATAATATTGAGGTTTTAAATTTGTAAAATTATATTAATAAAAAAAATTTCAAGATCAATTTCTCATTCATCAATAACTTATTTTAAACTTATAATTAATATTCTATGTTAAATTGAAAATAATTTACAACAAAATCTTAATTAAAAAAATTATTATTTTTAATTTGAACTAAAATATGTTCATTAACAAAAACAAGTTCTTAAAAGAAAAGAAAGAAAGAAAGAAGAAATCTGTGAATACGGAGGTGGAGGATGAACCTCCATCACCAACCCTAGAAATGACATGGCTGTACATAGGGTAAACGGAAACTGTAGATCAATGTGGCAGGGAAAGATTCTTGGATGCATACCTCTCTCTGTCTGTGATCAGTTCATTCTAGCAGCCCCCTGGTCATCCAATTGCTAAATTTCTTAAACGAAGGGTCCACCTTATAAACTCTGGTAATAAATGGACGTAGCATCAGAGAGAGAGAGAGGGAGAGAAAAGAAGGAGGAGGAGGAGGAGGAGAAGGAGGCAGGCATGCAGCATCGTGTTGACTGGGGGCCCGTGTGTTCCATGCAACTGACTCGTCGGAGATATACCACATGCATCTGCTCAACACCAACCCTGCATGCATGAGAGGTCCAGTTCCCATCCATCCATGGCAATTATGGCAATCTCACCACTTCTATTTCTCGATTTTTGTCCCTTTTCCCATCTAAATATAGTTTTCCAACGAAGAAACAATGTTTGGTGTCCAGGAAAATGATAACATCACTTGTCACTTCCTCGCATAATTATAAAACAGTACCAGACATCATTAATTCAACCTGTTTTATTTCCCTTTTCATGGAGTGCACGTAAAATTTCTGCGACAAAAGGAAGAGGAGTAGTCTCGCCTTTCTCTCTTATGTTACTTTTTGTACTAATTGTATGATGAAATCTTGTTTTGTCTTATAGAGACATGAGTGTTTTGAACGTTTCTGAGGATAATACGTCCACCTCCAGGGTCAAGAATAATTTAACGGCGAGGAAGGTTTCATTTCTCATACTTGTTAGAATTCAAAAGTCAATTTTTACAGAGAATAATATAATTTATGTTTTAAAATTTTATATTAAAATAATTTTTTTATATAATATCATAGCTTTATTAAATAAATAACCACAAATTTAAATTTTATCATTTTTATTTTATTGGATAAAAATTAAGTATAAATTAGTAAGAAAATAATAGTAATAATAATTGTATGTGTAGGGAAGAAAATAACAGTAATAATAATGACCCAAAAAAGACAAGAGAAACACAGGTTACAACTTGATAACTTAAAATTTTCAAGTAAACATCTTGATATTTAATTGAAATTCTAATTTTGCAGGTATTTATTTTTATTATTATATCATTAAGTAAAAGATAATTGAAAAAAACAAAGTTATGAAACCGATGAAATCTATGATTCGGGTCGCAGGTTTGACGAGTTAAGCTGCAAAGCCCAATTCAATCTAATAATCTCAATATTAAAAAATATCGTCTTGAATTATTTTTATAAAGTCAAACACGCTTTTTACCAATCATCTCGGGTAGTTTTTGAACCTGTCAAGTTGACTAGGTTATGTTGAGGTAATTCTCACACAATTTAATTTGAAACCCGAGTTAGTTAAAGAGTCGAGTCTGGAATTTTTAAAGTTGATCCGATGGATTGAGTGTACAATACCAAAGAGTTTCTTGTGTAACATGGGTAAAATAACTAGTTATTTTACTATTTGAGGGGTGATGGCATCTCTAAAGTTTTGAAGTCTTTTAACTTGGTCCTTGCATTTATAGATTTTTTTACAAGAGGTGTCCTTTTGAACCCTTAAAAATAATCTATTTTCCTTATGGTTGTTTTGTTTTAACTTGGTTTCAAACTTGTATAGATATTGTTTATATTGACATGCCACTTGTCAAATTGTTTATATTGACATGCGTTATTAGAGGTGTTTACGGTCCGGTTTGGTCTGGTTTTAACTAAAAAATTCAATCGAAACTGGAAAACAATATTCTTTGTTAATATAACCCGGACTGAACTAAGAACCGGTTTTGTTTAATTCAAGGCAGTTTTTTAGCATTAAAAACCACAAACCAATGAAGATTTGTGGAGGACCTTCGTGAGTGCTGGAATGAGATTCCTTAATTATAGGAATAATGAAATCAGATGTGGGTAAGAGATAGATTCAGCCGTTAAAGAGAATTATTCCTTCCTTGAATAACCATGGACCTAAAGCTTCTCCCTCGATTTTCTTCACAAAGTCTTGCAAGTATGAGGTAGCCAAGATGTGGTGTCAAAGACTCAAAACTTAAAAGTAAGATTTAATGTTAAAATATGAGAGAAAATGAGGGAAGGAGGGAGGGGCGGTTGGAAAAGGGGACAGAGATAAAATGATTTAGGGTCAGGGATGTTTCTTTTTATACCTTTTTTAAAGTTATTTATATTTAATTAAACTAGTTTTATTTGGTTTGGTTCAATCGATTTAAGCTTTTTTAAACCAAAATCGGACATGACTAGATGATTTTTTTAATTTTTTAATTGGTTTATTCGGTTTTTTCGGTTAATTTTTTTTCAGTTTAATCGGTTGGTCGGTTTTTTTGAACACCCCTACGCGTTATTGTAACAGTTCTTTTTAATTTTTTTGTATTGTTATTAAATTCTAATATATTTATATGGTAAGAGTTTGGGTTTTAAAATAATATATACATAATTAATGATAACTAACTTATATAAAAGAATTCCAAGACATTGAAATATTGATATGTTAAAAAAAATTGAACACTCGATTTTGCTAATTGGATATATTCTACAATTATTAATATATATTATAAAGAACCTTTTTTTAAAATTAAAAGCTTTGTTAAGAATAATACTTGGATATTTAATTTAAATTTTAACCAAATACTAATACTAAGTTGTCTAACCTTAATATTATTAACTAAAAAGTTAAAATATAGGAAGCTCTTAGGATGCTTAACAATTACATTAGTTATCCTTTCTATTTATATAATTAGGGTTGTATATAATATTAATAGTGTAATCCCGTATACACATGATCAAAATTATAAGCTATTCAAGTTAACATATATTTTGATATTTGTGTTCTAAGATTCAACATTGTATTTCCTATAATACGCCCCCTCAACATAGTTAACCTCGACATACTTAGTGTGAGTATGAAAGACATGATTGACCGATAGATAAGTAACACCCAAGTTATCACACCATAACGTAGTCGTAGAAAAAAAAAAGGCGAAGCTCTAAAAGTAAAGAACGAATCCATAAAATTTCAGTAGTACCATAAACTAAAGTCTTGTACTCAGCTTTGATAGAGAAACGATCAACGGTCTGTTGTTTCCCTGATTTCCACGAGATAGGGGTAGAACCAAGAAACACAAGATACCCACTCGTAGACTTTCGATCATTAACATTGTCAGCCCAATTAGCATTAGTGAAACCACGAAGAGGTAGAGAGTCACCACGATGGATGTGTATACCAAAGAAAATTGTGGTCTGTACATAATGCAGAATACACTTGATAGTAGCCTAACAAGTTGCAATAGGAGCATGCATAAATTGATATACTTTATTCACATCATAACGCAAATCATGTATGGTAAAGGTAAGATATTGAAGAGCACCAATAATTTATTTATAACATGTAGAGTCAAAGTACAAATCACCAGATAACATGGCAAGCTTGGAAGAAGAGGAAGATATGGGAATATCAATACGCTTACAAGAAGACATACCCACTCTGTGAAGAATATCAAAAACATATTGTTGTTGAGTGAGCATATGTCTCATAGATGTGGATTTAACCTCATTTTCTAATAAATAATGGATGGAGTCGAGGTTCCGAAGCTTGAACTCTGAGCTCAGTAACAAAATTAGTTTAGCAAGTGCAAAAGAGTTATTTTCTGTAAGCAAAATATCATCAATGTACACAAGAAGATAGACAATATCACCAGCCATAGACATGATAAATAATGATGTATCAACCTTAGAAGCATAAAAGCCAATGGATAACAGATACTCAAATGATTATACCATGCCTGGGGAGCTTGTTTCAAACCATATAAGAACATATACAGATGACATACATGAGAGATCAGAGTAGGATAAGTAAATCCAAGACGTTGTTCCATATAAACCTCTTCTTGAAATATCACATTCAAGAAGGCATTATAAACATCAAGTTGATTTATCCTCCAACCATGAGAAACAACAATAATAAGTACCAACCAAACCGTAATTGGTTTAATCACAGGACTAAATGTTTCTGAATAATCTATACCCTCTTTATGAGTGAAACTTCTAGCAACTAGATGTGCTTTGTAGCATTCAACACTACTATCAACACGCCATTTAATTTTGTATACTCGACAAATACCAATAACATTTATGGAGGGATGAGAAGGAACTAGAGACCACATACCATTAGAATGAATATCATTAATTTCATTTTGCATGGCATGATGGCAAGAAAATATCAGTTTGCTTCCTTAAAGGTGAAAGGTTCATGATCAAGAAATAAAGCCAAACAGGAAGAAAAAGAGACAATAAGATAGGTTATCTTATGCTATTGTGAGCGAAGAACTATTTGATGCTAATATGGGACCTAAGCAGGAGGTGAACTAGTAGAGACCAAAACACTTTCTATATCTTAACTTGGTATCAGAGCCTCTTCTCTCTATTTTTTTTTCAAACCTTATTTGACATGGGTCTTGATCAAGACATCACATCTGTTATTGGCTCTATGATGACATATCTATTATGTCAATCCTCCACTTTATTCTGCTTTTGGCTCCTTCTTCTTCTTTGACTGCCCAATAGCTATAAGCCTCTATATCAGCACCTTATTCCTCTTCCATTCTGACATCTGGTTCTTCGCCTTCTCTAGTTATTCATCTCCCTTATCTGTTGGTGAGTTCCCAACTGCTCCTCTTGTTGTTAGTTTAAATCCTGTTGCTCTTGTTTCTCACATCAATTTTATGGTTCCTTTAGCCCACATATAATAGGTTATTTCTTTAAAATTATTGTATACCAACTACTTATATTGAAGGATGTATATGAAACCTTATCTCCTAAGACAAAAAACAGAAGTGAAAGGAGGTTGTGGTAATAAAGAAGTAGAATGAAAATGGTGATTATAGTAACTATGATGTTGATGGTGGTTTTATATTAAGATGATGTGTGATGCAATGATAGCAGATGAGGTGATATTGGTGACATAGTGATAGTCGTGGAATTGTGATGATAGGTGGTGGTAATATGATATCTTAAAAATAACATAAAAACAACTATTTTAATTTATAATTTTTTTCACACAAAAATATGCAATAATGCAACCAAACATACTATGTTTTATACATACATATATACATGTATACACACAAACAAAGCACTTTAAGTAGTTGATTGGTGTTTGAAAAAAAAAGTGTAAAAAAAAAATACCATAAAGAAGGATTATTTGGGGTATTTATACACAACCAAAATTCTATATCAATAATTTTTTTTTATTTCAATGAATTTTTAACCTCAATTTATAAACTGTTACTCCGTTCCACGTAGAATTTCAACTTGAGATCTTTTAAGTATAAACGTGTACCTCACGCATATCTAAGCTCAATAATTGATTCCTTGTCCTAGCTAGTTGCTAAACAAACTCACATGATATGCAATCCAGCATTTAAATTTCGTTCAATCTCTTGGTTCTTTTCATATCTGTAGTCACTAGAACTAGCAAAAGTTCAAGGAAGAAAACAATGATTAGTATAGAAGATTTGTACGGGGTTCTATGTGCTGTAGTTCCTCTATATGTCACCATGTTCTTGGCTTATGCCTCTGTGAAATGGTGGAATATATTCACTCCTGAACAATGTTCCGGCATCAACAGGTTCGTTGCTTACTTTGCAGTTCCACTCCTATCCATGGAGTTTATTTCAAGGATAAATCCGTACAAAATGGATCTTCTCTTCATGGCTGCTGATGGGGTTTCCAAAGTCTTGATCTTGGTGGTCTTGCTTTGCTGGGCTAATTTCTCAAGAAGAGGAAGCCTGGAATGGGCCATCACTCTTTTCTCTCTATCCACTCTCCCCAACACCCTTGTGATGGGGATCCCACTGCTAAAATCCATGTACGGGGATGATAAGGAAGGCCTTATGATCCAAGTTGTGGTGCTACAGTGCATCATCTGGTACACTTTATTGTTGTTTTTGTTTGAATACAGAGAAGCAAGACTAACAATCTTAAAGAACTTCAAGGGGAGTAGTAGCAGTAGTAGTTTTAGTAACAGTGAGAGGAGCAAGGGAAGTTTCAAGGGTGTTGGGGAAGTACTTGGAAGCTGTGGAAGTAATGCAGATGAAGTTGTTAATGTTATTGTTTCAACCCCTACAAGCCAAGAGATTACTGAAAATGTCAACACCAAGGTTGCACCGGATCCCCAGCAGTTTAGATCAATGGTAGCAGCTGCAGTGGATGGAGATGATAAAGAGGTCCATTTATTCATTTGGCGATGTGTATGTTGCACTTCTCAAGGCAAGATTATAGCTAGAGAAACAAGCATATATACATGTTTGTTTCGATTCATCCCCTTTTAGTTTTCTTTCTTTCGCTAATTAAAGTACTCTACTGTGGATGATTTAGGTTTCTGTGAGCAGTCAGTGCAAGTTCTTCGAAAAGAAGAAAGTATGAAAAGGGGACTAGAATCTGAAAAAACGGAGGGTATAGAGAACAATACGGCTGCAATATCTTCCTTATCATCAGTTATGCTCTTGCAAATTCTGAAGACAGTGTGGCTTAAGCTGGTGAGGAATCCCAACTCCTATGCAAGCTTAATAGGTCTAAGCTGGGCGTTAGTCTCTTGCAGGTATTCTGAACTAGCAGTTAGTACATGATTACTTGAAGTATATTAATCCAGATTTAAAGCTCAAGTATTTGACTTATCAAAACAAAAGTACTAAAGCTCAATTACTTTTTCCACTTTTTTAATGATCTTGCTACTTCCCTCCCTCCTTAATTTATTGTACTTGTTTGGCTAGATATGGAATAATGAAGCCCCAAATAGTGGACAATTCGGTAACAATCTTGTCAAAGGCAGGTCTTGGAATGGCAATGTTTAGCCTTGGTAAGACTAGAGCAGTCCTTTCATCTATTTCTGTGGGTTCATTATTTGTTTCCTCATATTCAACATCAAGAATCATTCGCACATGTATGGTTAATTACGATCACTTTCAGCTTAATCACATTCAAAGCTGATTGAAATTTCTCAACTGTAATTAAGGACTGTTCATGGCCCTGCAACCAAGAATCATAGCCTGTGGAAACAGAATGGCTATTTATGGGATGCTTGCAAGGTTTTTAGCTGGTCCAGCAGTAATGGCAGTAGCTTCCATTGGAGTAGGCCTGAGAGGGACCATGTTGAAACTATCCATTGTGCAAGCCGCCTTGCCGCAAGGAATCGTCCCTTTTGTGTTTGCTAGAGAATACGGTCTACATCCAGATGTATTAAGCACTGCGTAAGTTGGAACTCTACGATAATTTATTTCAGGCCCATGGGATTAGATCAGTTAAACTTTAGTCCTGTGATCGATCTTAAAACAAGCTAGAAGAAGGAACCGAGGTTTCAGTGCATTTCAATGCGTCAGAGGCTGTTCTTCTGGAGATGCTGGTCAAGAAATCCAGGGACCAAAGTTTAACAGTGCTAAGATCTCAGGGATCTAAAATAACTTAATCACCATTTCTTTCTTATTCCTTCACAGCTTGTCACTAGTATGTTCAGAGTGATTTTATTTTGCAGGGTGATATTTGGAATGATAGTGTCTCTGCCCATCACAATACTTTACTACATTTTTCTTGGCCTCTGATACGAGGGGGTGAAGATTGTGGTTAGAATCCACACATCCTGTCATCGTAATCCAGCAACAGCGTTTTCATTCAATCATGGCCTGCACTCTGGTTTTTCTTCAATCATGGCCATCCGCATGAATGAGGACGAAGCTTCACTGCAAAGTCTCAGCCACATCAGTGAATTAAGTTTGCTAATATTGCTAATATTTATAACCCCATTTTACTGCGAGTTACAGATCACTCCGAGACAGTTTTTGTTTCTTGTAGTAAATTGGCTAGGATGTGTGTAGTTTCCATGGAGAGAACATTGATTTGAACTTAAAATTTCATGTTCAAATCTCTCAGGAATGAAGATGGAGAATTTTATCGAAAAAGAAAGGGTACTTTTATAGTTTCTTTGCGATTCAAGGACTATTTAATATTCCTGCTATCATCAAAAACGAAGAACAGCACAAATTCCAAAAGATGTAAAGCATGAGTTAAAGGGAAAATATTTGTTGACAACATGTTGTCAATAAATAATGGTGACAATGAGAGGCGGCAAGCTCAAAATAAGGATAAGAATTTCACGTGAGGAGACGGGGCAACCCACGTATTACTTGGGGAAATAAAGGCTACTTTAACCATGTGACGCCACATGTCCCTTAAAATTAGAATTAATTTAAGAAAAATGAATTAAAATAACAAATACAGTTTGGAACTTGGCTTTTTAATTAAGGTTAACAAGCAATTCGAGCCAGTGTTAGAGCTTACTTAATTTGTAAACAAATAGAGTTCGAGTTTAAATTAACTCAACTAATGTAGGTTGATGAGTTGCTCCATTAGGCTAGTGATTTAGCTTTTGAGCTGATTTAATTGTTTGCTTAATTATGTGTTTAGATTTTTAGTTAGAGTGAGTGTATTTATATTATGAAAAACTATAATATATATAAGGATTAGTATGCAATGTTATAAATAAGGATAGATAGATTTTAACAACACTCTTGCAATCATTTTTTATCTCAAATTTTTTTTATTTAATTATATGATAATAAAACATATAAATTTTTTTATATTAAATATATTTTAAAAGAAAAAATAACAGGACAGCCGCGTGGGATTAAAATAATAAAAGTAGATTTTTGATAACAAATGATGATATTATATATTTTTTAAAGTTAAATAAAAATAAAACATTAATAACAAAGTTGTAATTGTATTTTTTAAATTGAGAGACAAAAAATATATTAAATAAAAGAAAATAATAAAATAATAAAACCCAGATGTTGTGGCTTAGCCCATTAAATTTGTAATTTAGATCATAGACTCAACTGAGTTATAATATATTTTTAACCTAAATATAAAATAACAAAAAAAACTCATACACGTGAATCTTTGAAAGGAAAAGAGTGCACTTGGGCTTAAGTTTTTTTTTCTTTTAAAAAGAAAACGACCCTATTTTTTAGAGAAAAAAAAAAAGATAGGCAAACAACATTTTGCATGTTGAGGCAATTGGCATGTTGTCTACCATCTTGAATATTTTTAACCATTGTGGTGACAAAAAAAAATAAAATCAAGGCACTAAAAGTGATGTTAAGGTGTTTTTGGATTGAAATAAATTAAAAATCAGGTTATTTTTTTATAAAAACAAAACATTATTTTTAAGTCATTTCGAATGAAAAACACCTTAACAACACCATTAGAACATTTAGAAACCAATTCATCTACCCAAAAGGCTTGAAAAAGGTCCAAAAACTTGAAATCAAACCGGGTTAGATTTCTCTTCCTTAACTTGGATATGTTTTTAGGCAACACTAAGGTTCTAAACAATCACCATCAAACTTTTATTATCGTATGGAGCCCATGGCACCAAGAACAACTATTTTGGTGGTAAAAAATGTCATAAATGACAAGTTTCTCTCTTGACATCGGAATCCAGTAATCTCTCTCTTTTCTCTCAAATCAAGAACTAAAAAATAATAAAAATAAAATTTTATACCAAAATTAAATTGCAAAAAAAATTGAAGAACAAAATGGGTATAATGTTGAAAGTTTGAGGGCTAAATTGAACTTCTTATAAGAACTTTGAACCCACCACCTATTTTCAATGCTTTTTTTCACATTGGTTCTCTTTCTTTTAATCTTGTCATTGGTCAACAAATGTGCATCAATTATCCTTTAATTTATCCCTCAAAAGGATGCAATTGCCCAAAAAAATTTTGAGGACCAAAATAAAAAAATGAGATTTTTGAATAGTAAGCCTATAATGAAATGTGAGAGGCTCCACAATACAAATCCATACAATAATTTACCAACATGTTTTAGTGTTTTCTATAATTAAAATTAATTATTAATTAAAAAAACTAAATCAACTCATGAATTTATCGTAACCGTATAGAGAGATCATTGTGAATTACAATAGTGTTACATAGTGATTTATCTCACTCTTTTTTTTCTTTGGTTTATTATACTCTGGTCACTCAATTTCTATTTTGATTTTGGTCCTTTAATATCGTGTTGATTTGGGATTGAGCTTTATGATTTCTTTTGTTTGCCTACGTGTGGAGATCTCGAGGTATCAAGAAAATGTTTTGTTACTCAGTTAATGATCAGTTTGAAAAAACAAAATTCAATTTTATTTATAAAATAATTAGATATTTAGGGACTGACTTTGAAGCTAAGAGAAATGTTTAGCCTTTTTAATTTGCTACCATCAAAGACTGGATTACATAAGCAAGGAAAAAGTCTAGGTCTTTTTTTTAGTTGCTAGACTTTTTTTTTTTAATTTGATCCTTCTATGTTGTATTTTTTTAAGATTGAAATTAATGGTTTGTTTTGGTTGTCTAGACATGGGGATCTCGTAATATCAAGGAAAACTTTTGGTGCTTAGTTAATGCTCAGCTTGGAAAAATAAAATAAAATTATATTGGTTTAAAACAATAAAGGCTTCAATGACTATATTCTAAACTAAAACAAATATGAGGGACTGATGAAATGATAACAATACCTTCATTTACAATATAACAATCAAAGACACTAAACAAAAAATCTTCTCTCTCTCTCTCTCTCTCTCTCTCTCTCTCTCTCTCTCTTCGACTTACAAACAATGAAGAACTTGTGATTTCTCTCCAATATAACAACATAATTACTATTGAAATTGATTTCTTGCATGAAATCATTTTTTGGCATCGTTGTCTTTATTAGGTGATGGAATCACTCCACCGAATCACACATAATCTCGTCCAAAACTGTTACATTCTCAAATTGATTTCTATAGATTATTGGTAACCCTAGGAACTCTTATTTGCGTTTTGTTTTCATCTATGTGGTGGTCAGTTTGATGAGATCCTATAATACAGGTTTTTTGTGGGCTTTGGGTTGAACAAGTTGATTGTTCAGTTCGGTGTAGAGAAGGGGAGAACAAATTAGGGAAACTTTTTTTGGAGAATCAGAGGGTAATATAAATGCAAAGGTTCAATTTTTTTTTTATTTTTTATATGATATCCATTTTTGGTTTTGTACAAATTACGAGATCTAAATAAAGGTTTTCAGAGTACCAAAATAAAACCCATCATCGATATTAATGGTGACAAGTTACAAAATTTTATATTGTGATAAAAAAGCAGGAGGAGTGGTTGGTAAGTTAGGGAGCATAATCAAGTCCATAAAGCAACACATGAGTTTTAGAAAAGTTAGGAATTGATTCAACTTTAGTTAACACTAAAGGTTATAAAACTTTGTTGAATTTGGTAGATAATACAGTCAGGGAAAGCTTTGATTTATACTATGGTTTGTTCATTTACAATGTAAAAGCAATGAAACAGCTAAAAAGGTTGGATTTAGATTTTGAATCAACCTCAAGACTTGAGAAAGGAAACTCCAATTACAAAATTCTCTCAAATTAATGATGAAATGAGGGAAGATTATTGAAAAAATAAGGATAGAAACAAAGACCCAAATTAAGATTTCACCTAGAGATCATACTTTATTAATACATGTTTCCATGTCAGAGGAGAATGTTTAGATTTCTCCTTATAGGCTTTAAGGGAAAAATAGATTTTTATAAAATGCTTATCAGACTTGTCATGCACATATTCAAATCAAGGGAGGTGATGCCATTAAGGACTATGTTCTAGGGTAAAAGATTATTATACCTTATAAGCTGCAATAGAGATCTAGTGATTGTTGTCCAAGAAAATGCCCAATCCTTGGTAATTAGAGTTCTTAGGAGTTTTGAATCTTGATAAAGGTATATATAGTAACGAGGAGTGATTCTAGCAATTTTTTTTTAGAGATATGAGTCTTGTATCTAGAATTTATAGTAAAAAATAAAGATTGTAGTGTGAGAAAGATCAGTATAAGGCTAATATTTTTAGATGTTAGAGAAATTCTAAGGTTTTTTTCATTTTTTGTATGAGGGTTTTGCTCTAGTTTCACCCCTTGGTTAAGGTTTTGGTGTGTGTTTTATAAGATAACAGGAAAGGTTTAGAGGTTATGAGATGGGAATTTTTAGACTTTAATGTTCAAAAAGAAATTATGATTTTTTATTACAATTACAATAGAAAGCATGTCATGCTCTACAGCTGGTGAGAAGATGACTCCATCAGTCTCAGATTTTAGACTATTAAGGATAGGTTTTTATTTTATGTTACGAAAGCAACTTGGAAAAAAAGAAAGAAGATCTGAGTGGTTGCAATTGCAGACAATGATCATAGCCATTGATTGGGAGAATCTTAGTGTGGTTTGATGGTAGGATAAAGGTTAAATAGGTTTTGAAAGGTGGCAACCCAACCATGTTTTTATTTGAGCAAGAAGATGAATAGTGGCTAGACGACAAGTCATTTGGTTTTAATTAATATTTTTCTTAAAATCAATCCAAAATAGCGTCATTTTAGTTAACTCTAGATTAATTAGGGCTTTAATCTTTACAATTTGATTGCATCCCTTAATCTTTTGAATATTTGCAATTAAACCCTCAATTGTTCCTAATTTTTTCAATTTTATCCTCTGATTTCTTCAATTAAGCCTTCAGACTTCAATGTCTTTTTTAATATGGTAGTTGGTCTTGGATATTTTCAATTTGATCAACAAAATGACCTTGTAATCATCAATTTTTTTATAATTTCATTGATGATTGAATCAATTAAGTCATCAAAACCTTGGAACCATGCATTTTGGTCATTGGATCATTAATTCTTATAATTTTGACCTCAATTGTCTCCCAAACTTTTATTTTCTTTAAATTAAGTCCTTAATTAAGTCAATTAAACTTGTTAAAAGAAATCAAGTTCAAACTGATTAGATGGTTGGAATTATTGGTCTTAAAGAACAAATCGATTGTTTTTTGGACTTGTAGATTTGAAGACTGACATGTCAAAATTCTAGAAATTTCAATCAACTGGTCGATCGATTAGTCTAAACTGGCCGCCTAGTTGGCTTGATATTGCCGGTCGACTAATTGATATAAATTGACTGACCAGTTGGCTTGTGGTGGCATTCAATTGAGTAGTCATTTTGGTTGATCTATTGACCTCGTAATTGGGGTTAATCAGGTCTATTAGGTTCGATTAGTTTGGAGTATGTTCAAGATCCATCAAGTAAATCAATTTGACTTTATAATTATGTTTTGGTCTCTAAACTTAGAGTTTCAATATTTTATGTCATTTACATCAAGTTATTTTTTAGTGTTTTTCTATATCCGTTATGAGTTCTATTGACGTTCCTACTAGTAGTCATCAATAGTCTCTAGTTCTACATTTGTTTGTCATTTGCTTAATTTTCCAGATGAGTGTGATAATCTTTAATATGCATGTAATATAAATACTATATGTATGTTGATTGTATGATAAGTACAATTGATAAATTATTGAATATCTATATATGTTGCTTTATTTTTTGAGTACTCATCCATTCTTGATTTTGCACTCATATTCTGTTGAATTAAATTCTATTCGACACGACATTCATTTACTTTGATAATTATTTGAGTATCTATTATGTCTTGATATCGGTATACTTGTCAGTAACTTCATGCTAACAAAGAGTAGTTATTATATGTCAAATAATATTTTGTATACTTAGCTGGTGAAAGATGCACCAGCTTATAATGACTGATCCTCACATGGTGATTGGGGCTGCAAACCTCGTTTGTTATCAGGACCTTAGGGTTTTGTTTGTTATATGAGCCAATGGCTTTGTATTATCTCTTATGTGTGTGCGCGATCGTGTGTCCTTATACTTATAAATAGTTAAAATGTATATTAAATGTTATTCTTTCACTGAGTTAATTGAGTTTACCCCTCCATTTTAATATTATTTTAGGTTCTTGCTTCCATTAGCATATTGATCTTTGATTGAGAGTTCCAACTATTTTTTTTGTTGGTATGTGTTGCTTGTTTTCGTGAGACTTTTTTTTATTTTTAGAAATCTAATGTCTTAGACACTCCACTATTACGTTGTTTTTATTTAAGATTAGATTTTTACTTCAAAGATTGGATGTTATTTAATATAATATGTATTTTGAATTATAAAATGTTTTATTGGTTTTGAAGAATATTTGAAAGATTAGAATATATATATATATATATATATATATATATATATATATATATTTGTTTTATGATATGTATGTTTTGAGGCTTAGAGTTAGTGGAGTGTCTTCGTGACACTACTCCTGCGTTGCCAGTCATAGACCTAGGATTTGGGTCATGCAATTTCTCTTTCAATTAAGCCCTTAATTAAATCAATTAAGCCCATCAAAAGATCAATCAAGTTCCTTAACTTAATTATTTTGCAAGTCTGCTCCAGTCTTTAATATCTTTTTTCAATTTGATCCAAATTCTCATTGTTTTCTTCAATTAGGCCCTTAATTACTACAATTGAGTTCTCAACCTTTGCCATTGGTCTAATTTGGTCCTTGAACTTCCACCCCATACGATTAAGTCCGTATTCAACCTGTTTTTAGCACCTTCAAATTGCTTATCTATTGGTGATCCTAAAATATTTTTTAATTTTTGAATATTGTTTACATAAAGAATTTTGGGGGGTCCAAGATTGGATTATAATATTTCTTGTCAATTTGAAAATAACTAATGCGTTTCATGAAAAAACTGTAAAGGCTGTAAAAATTTTAAGGGATTCAAAATTGGGTTATAACCCCAATAACTAGTTATAAATTTTATAATACGAGGAGCAAAGATGTTATTATATTGTTTGAGACTTCGAGTAAACAGTATCAATGAGCCTAATTTCTAAATTCCCAACCAGTTTTAACTTTTGTTGATAGGATTATATATTAGTGTCGTGGAATGTGGTCACAAATTTTATTTTATTTTGATTGAGGATATTATACTTTAATGATATCACTGTAATCTCTTATTATAATAATGATATTAGAATTATGTGCAAGGTTGTCAATAATATCTGTGTATATAGAAACGTGATTAGCTAGACTTTAGATAGCTAATTTTCTGCAATAATGTGAATATAACTACAGAAATTGCAAATTTAGAATGTTTGGGAGTGGAGTAACAGTTGTAGTTGTTTTTTAAAGTGTTTTTACTTAAAAATATATCAAAATAAAGTTTTTTTTAAATTATTTTTGATATTAACACATCAAAATAATTTGAAAATATAAAAAAATATTAATTTGAAATGAAAAAATAAAAAAAATTAATTTTTTTTAAAAATATTTTTAAAATATAAAAATAAACAGGTATAAGTAAATACTGAAAGAAAAGAGAAGAACTGTTAGAGAACCTGGAACGACATATCACCGAGCTGAAAATTAATGTGCTCCTGTCGTTGTACTTGGTATGCCTGTCGGCCATTGGCTTGTCCTCGTCTTTCATTTGATGTCGATGCAGTAGCAGCAGTCCCATGTGATGCGTGTGGTACTAATATTACCCTCAACTGCCACATTCCTCTTTCTTTAACCAAGTTTTTCCTAATCGTCTTTTACAGTAAAATTATTTATTTAATTCTATAATAAAATAATTTAATGTTTATTATTTAAGGATATTTTTATACTTTTTATTTTTTTTAGAATAACATGATTACTTTGATGTTTTTAAAAATAAAACCAACATAACTCTTATCTAAAGGTTTTTTTTAATCATTTTACATTGTTTTTATTTGAAAATTCCAATGATATTTAGGGGCATTGTTATGAATTATATTTATTGAATATAATTAAAAAAGCAAACTTGTTAGCAAACATCAGCACGTAGTCGGTTCTCGCACTATTTAGATCATGTGTATGGGGTTATTTATAACCAAACGTTGTTCTTTGGACAGCGTTTGAAAGGTCTCGGCACCCCGACCTTATGAGGCAGCGTGTATTCCAAGATTATCGGTGGTTTGGTGCCGGTTGCTATTTCTTTTTCCTCCCTTCTTCTCTCTCTCCCAACTTAGATTTTTGCACTAATATCTTAAAAATTCAAGAACAACCCTTTAATTTGTTGATTCTTCAGATTTGGTTCATTTTTTTATTATGATTTTTTTTATCTTGAATAATTTATAAAATTGGTATGTTATCCCTCTTAAATTTGTGCATCTTTCAAATTTGGTTAACATTCTTTTAATTGCTATTTTTTGTTGAAAATAATTTTTAAAATTGATTTTCTTTTACGATTTCACCCTTCTTTGGTTTTTTTTCCTATCAAGTTTAATATCTATTCTTTTGATTGCCAGTTTTCTTGCTGACATGTTTTTAAAATTGATATTTTAAAATTAGTTCATAATAAACTTCTTGATTGAATCTAGATCCAATGTTTCATGGATTGTGAGTTTTTAATATTTGATCAGGTTTAGGATATTTGTTCGGATTTGCTTGGTTTTTTTTTTCCTTTTTCAAAGCTATTTTTTTCCCTTTTCATCCTTCAATATTTATTCAATTGAAAACTAGGTTTTTTTTTAGCTTGCTTTCTATGGATTTTTTTTTATCTTGAAAATGACTCAGTTTTTCTGTTTATTATTCTTTGTTGGTTGTTTTTGGCTAATTCTTTAAATTTATATTTTTTTTCCATTCCCTTCCTTCAATATTTGAAATGATTTTTTTTATACAATTTATAAGGTTAGAATTATTTTTCTATTTCATCCCCTATATTTTATTTTTCTTTCGAATTTAGTTCTTTTTTTTTTATTGATATTTGTTTTATTTAAGATAAAAAAATTTAATTTTTATTTTTTTTTTCTTTAGGATTTTCCACTAATTTTAAAAATGATATGGGTTTTCTTGAGTTTTTTTAATTGTTGTTCTTTGTTGGATTTATTTTGGCTACTCAATATTAAGTTGGTTAGAAATTGAGTTTTTTAATTCAGTCCAAGTCTATAATTTAATGGGTTGCGAGTTTGAGATCTTTTTCTAGATTTAGAAGATTCGTCCAGGATTTCTTGGGTTTTTTTTCCTTTTTTTTAAAGTTGATGTTTTTTTTTTCATTTTTATCGGTCATTATTTATATCATTAGTGATTAGGCTTTTTCTTTCTTTGTTTATTTGTCGTTTAGCTTTTTTTTGGTTTTTGTCTATATATCAACATTTTTTCATTGGTCTTGTTTATGTCTCAAGTCATACTAGAAAAAAAAAAAATTAATACACACTTGCATCATAAAATTACAAATGTTTTTTTTTTAATTTCACCCTTTTCTATTTTTCTTTATCTTTTAAATTTGATCATTATTTTTTTTATTGCTATATGTTTTGTTTTATATATTTTTTTAGATTGTTTTTATAATTTCATCCCCCATGAGTTTTTTTTTAATTAAATTTGATCTCCATTCATTTTATTGTTATCTTTTTTTGCATTTGTAAGTTTTTAAAATTGATAATTATTTCACGATTTCATCTTTCAAAATTAAATTGATTAAAAATTAAGTTTCTTGATGCAACTCAGGTCTAAGATTTTACGAGTTTCGAGTTTTAGAGATTAAACTAAGTTTAGGATGTTTACTCTTTTTTTTCTTTTTCTTTTTTATATTTTTTTATATTATTTTTTACCCTCTTTTTTAAGGTTTGCTTTGTTAGTTTCGAATTCATGACTAAAATCACCAATTTTAAAGGTTAATACAGATTGATTTTAGTTTTTTTTAATATTTATTTTAATTTTATCCATTTAACATATAAGGTATTAAAAATTGATCTTCATGTTTTTTTTTCTTTCCTTTCAAGTGGTCCTTTTTTTCCTATAAAGTTATCATAATTTTATATTCATTATCGCGTTGTTTATGAGTTAACCCAATTTAATTAGGTTTTTTTCTTATTTTTTATTTTCAATTTCACCATTCAACATTTAATTTTTTATACTCCAAATGAGCTAATGTCATTTTTTTTAATCTTTTTTTATTGTCAGTTTTTATTTTTATTTTATTTATTGTTATTATATTTTATTCATATTATTTAAATTACTAATTGGGTCTCAAATTTTTTGCCTAGCATTTCATTTTACATTGAAAAAGAATTTGACTAGCACGCGAAGAGCAGGCCATAAATCTAGTTTGTACCAAGTCTAGCACTACCAAAACATGCCAATCGGTCGTATATGGATTCTTTGCTGGTGGCTGTTCTATTTTATACAATAATACACATCCCTCATTCATGTGTATACAGGAAACTGCGATAAGCAAAATGAATCAAGACTTGTACATTAACTATATGTAATTTTAGACTGTATCCAATTTCTTACAACTGAGACGAAGATACCATACCCTACCAGTGAAGCCGGAAACTGGCAGCCTGCATAAGCGGGTGGGCAAAGTATGCACCTAGAGTCAATGCAGTGATTGACAAATATGGCAACCGCAAAAATTCCTTGTAATAATCTTTAGGTAACTTTTGACGACCATCAAGGATAGCTGCAAAAGGGACTATGCTAGTTCGCTTCTTTACAGCTTCAAAAGCCTCCCCGTATCTCGTTGCCAATCTCCTGTCCCCATTCCAGACACCAAATAAATGGTGTCCAATTAAACCAAGAGATGCAGCAACAGTCACAGAGTTCCCAATCCAAACTGTATGAGCCAAGCACCACATCACCTGCCCGACCATCTGTAAAGAAATACAGCAATAAATGTAGATTTCCTTCACAACTCTGTTTGAGTGACTGTAAGTGTGCGCGCGCTTACAGGTGAGAGAGAGAGAGAGAGACCATAGAACGGGGTGTTTCAGCATTAAATAGGATCTATCATTATTTTGATTTATTTAGATAGCCCTCAAAAGTATCTAAAGACAAAATATGGCTACATTTGCATAAGCAAGTTATCAGGTTCAGTTCAGCAAGTATCTTATGAAAGTGTACTTCAGTTACAAAGAGTGACATGTGTCCTGACTTAGAAGAGATGGAATGGATTTCATCCTCATGTCTTGGCTGAAAGGTCACATTTTTTCCAGCCAAAAAAGATTAAATTCAATGATGCTGAAAGGATCCAGATATCCAACTCATCATAGTTAAGTAGCACTAGCACATGACACGATCTTTAAGAGGGGGAAGTGGATTACTGGAATAGCTTAACAAGTGAGGTTGACTCTTAGAAACCATCAGAGTCATAAAGAAGTAGCTTATTTTTTACTCTAATTATTGAAATAGGAAACAAGTTTCATTCAATTGCTTGGTAAAAGGCCACTCAAATAAATACCATACCTGCGGGTGTCTGGAAATTCTCATTATTCCAGTTTCCCAGAGATGCATTTTAGGCTTGTCAACTGCCGCTACTTCTAATAGATTAAAAGTTGAAGGATAAAGGAAAAGGAAGGAGATAAAATTAGAAAGCCACACAAGTTGATGTACCGCAGGAGCACTTTGAAGCTCCCATAACTGGATGCCGTCATATCTGTGATTGATGAAGTACACCTGCAGCACGGCCATTCAGAAGTCAGCCAGGGGCTGTTAAGTAGATTGTACAGATGAGGAATTCAGAAAAACTGAAAACCACTAAGATTGTGGAGGGGGCATGTTGTACATTGTATAAAAGGATCAGGAACTCACAACAGTGCTAACAGCCAATGGAAGAGAAACTCCTGCAAACAAAACACGAAATGCACGTTCTCCAATAAGTTTTTCGCCCATGTCTCTGAGACTTGCCAGGCCACTGTGGACGGTGGCGAAAATTAGAATAAGGATGAACATAACCACCTGCAAACATTTCAAGTAGGCTTCAATTACATGTAAAAAAGCAAAGTGATGTACAGATCTCACATAACAAAGGAACCAAAATAACAAATGAATATTTACGATGCCAAATCTCTTACATACAATCAACAAGGTAAGTAATCTGATATTTGTTTCATAAACCTATAAATCATCAATATCCATATATCCATCCGTGAAGAATTCTGCAAAATCCATTTATTTTCTATTCTTTTAGCCTGGACGCATAACTGCAAGGGGTTGGAACTTTTCATTCAGCATGTTCCTTGCGACCTCAAACATATCATTTCAGGCAGCTCCATAGGCATTCCCAGGTTAAAGTACTAAAGCAGGTCGTCCCACGTCAGTCAAGCAAAAGGGGTTAGCATCTCATAGAGATTAATTTATCCATTATTCAAAAACTTAAAATGACCAGTTTGCACGCAAAAAATAGCCACCAAAGCAGAATCGTAGACTTCTTGCTGATCACACCTGACCAGACCGAAAGATAAGCGAAAAGGTCTCTCACATCCATATTTTACGTCCAAAATTGCACTTGTCTAAGAAAAAATTTCGCTCACCTTAAACGAAGTGATACATAAGTAACTTAAACGGCTAAGATTAAGAGTATAATTCATAAGGTAGGCCTGCTCGAACCATTTTAGTGACAGATTTCAGTGCGTGAGAATTCCATATGCTCGATTCAGCAATAAAACAAAAAATAATAAATAAAACCCACCTCAGGGCTTTCTGAGAGACTCGAAACAGCACTGATGAAATCCTTTCCGAACCCAGTAGAGTTATCAATCCAAGCCACGTCAAGCACAAACAAAACAACACCCAAAATCAAACTGAAATATATCCAAGAAGACACCTTCTGCTTCCCCAATTCGAACGCGGCTGAATCCTCACCTGCAAGTGGTGGGGGGACAGAGGTATCAGTGTCAGCATCTCTGGTGGAGATTCTTGTAGCAAATTTCTTGAAACCCAGAAAAGGAAGGGTGGGTTTGAGGAATTTTGGATTATTATTATTATTATTATTAGAGGGTTTTGTTAGATTTAGGAGAGTAAAAGTTGAGGTACGCCGAAGCGTAAGAGGTAGTTGTCTACGACATAGGTTATTTGGATGATGGGGTGAGGTAAAAAATGGGTTCGAGAGAAGAAGAGAGGAGGCCATGTTGCAGATACGAGGGAGAGGGGGTTTCTGTTATTCTAAGACTAGTAGTGGTTTGGCAACCATTTTGGTGGAGAAGAAGGAGAGAGAGAATCTGGAGGAAGTGATGCTTTTGGGTAGGGAGTTTTGTATTTTTTTGATGAGGAAGGAAAGTACGAATCAGCACACCACTTCAATACGACACCGTTAAACGATTTAATTTTTATCTACAAATTAACTTTTTTTTAGTATTTTAGATTGATTTTTATATAGTAATATTAAAAAAATACATTAAAAAAATATTAATTTATTATAATTTTAAGTAAAAAAAATTTAAAAACTGCTACCACAAAGTCAAATAAGTTCTAAAATCATATTTATAGTTTCTAGTAAATGTTTTGAAATATACTTATATTTTAAGTCTAATTATTAACTTTGAATTTGATAATTTTGATTAGTAAAAAAAATAAAATCTAAGTTGATATTTTTATGGTATGTTATATTTTATTTATTTTACCTGAATTTAATGAATTAAATTTAAAGAATATGGCATAAGAAGAAATGTGTGAATTTAGAAATTTATTAAATTCTTTCAAATACGCCAAGTGCATGTAGTCATGTTTTTTTAAAATAATCAAGTTTTTAAATTTATTTTTTAAAATAATCTTAATTGACATGCAAATTTGTTTAAGAATACTTTTATTATAAAATAAAAAATATTAAAGAAAGAAAAAAGTGTAGAAGCTAACCATTATGTATTTTTTATCACGAAGCTGGTACCAACAAAAAGTGTTGCCACACAAAATAAAACAAAATAAAAGGCTTTTTCAGCATCCATTTTCTTCTCCAGTTGACTCAACCTTCGTGCAGGATTTTGAGACTGATTGTAGTTTTTTTTTTTTTAATAATTTTTTGTATTGAAATATATTAAAATAATATTTTTTTATTTTTTAAAAATTATTTTTAAAATTAGTGTATTAAATTAATTTGAAAATACTAAAAATATATTAATTAAAAATAAATAAATAAATAAAAAAAATTTAATTTTTTTCAAAAATATTTTTGAAATGCAAAAATAAATTATTTTTATTGATTATTGAGAATTACATAAAAATCAATTCTTAAAAAAAATAAAATATGAGTTAATAAATCTCCTTGTATAAGTCATAACACTATAGAAAAGAAATCTTAAAAAAAAAAACATAAAATATAAAATAGAGTCCAAAATGTAAATTGAATATTTATTTCAGGTTTTGTAAGATTTGTTGAGATTAAATTCCTAATTTTATTTCAGGTCCTAAATATGCAATTGACACCAAAATTGGTGCATTTTGTAAGAGATTATTTTTTCCACAACCCCCCAAAACATGTGATTTCTAATGCAAGTGAGGGAGGCAAATGATGAATCAAAACTTGAAAATTAGAAAATCAAACTAGTTTAGAAGTGTCAATCAAATGGGTTGCAATTCATCTGGTTCTTTTGCCCGTCGATGATGAATTTAATATTTGGTTAATGTCCTTCCTTTTCTTCTGAACCAACTTCTTTGGTACTATTTAATAGTGGGATAAGATGACTTTTTAAAATATTTTTCACTTGAAAATAAATGAAAATAATATTTTTTTATTTTTAAAATTTAATTTTAATATCAACACATCAAAAATATCCAAAAACACAAAACAAATTAATTTCAAATAAAAAAATAAAAAACATTACAAAACGCGGTTTCAACCATAGAAACAAATAGCAGAACAAATAAAAAATATGTAAAGGTTAATTAAGAATTAGCTATCGCTACCACATTCATTCTCTTTTTATTAATAATTGTTTTGGTCCTAGTCGACCCAATTTAAGGTTTGGGTCACCAGGTCATCCCGGGTCGACCCCAATTTTGTTTTTTTATAAATAAAAATGATGTCATTTTAGTTAAAAAATAAATAAATAGCTAACGGGTTGCAACTTGGTTTTTGACCAGATTTTGCTAGGTCAACCGGTCACCGAGTCGAACCATATTTTTTATTGGGTCACTCGGGTTTTTATCTTCCTTTATTTTTTCTTTAACCTGACCTAGCTCTAACCTTGAGTCTTGGATCAACTCATCAAATCTTAGATCAACTCGTTATAGATTAAGTTTTAAAACTATAGTTTTAGTTGCTCAGAAATCCAACGAGAACATTTTTGCAAACACAAAAGTGATAATGGCACCAAGTCATTGAATAGTAAAATCTATAGTTTTTAAGCTTGGCCCTGCCCAAGGCTCAAGTTATGGGTTTTGATTGGGTTATCAAATCATCCCGAATTGACCTCTAATTCTTTTTTTAGAAAACAAAATAACGTTGTTTTTGTTAAAAAATACATAAATAGTCAACGAATTACAATCAAGTTTTGACCGGGTCTTGCCGGGTCAACCGAGTTATCAAGTTAAGCTGAGTTTTTGACCGATCATCCAGGTTTTTTACTCCCTTTATTTTTTTAAATCTAGCCCGGTTTTAGTCTCGAATACCAGGTTAGGTCGGGTTTTATAACAATGATAAATTCAACTTTTATTTCTTAAAATAAATCGATTCAAGGAGGTGTAGTGTAAAAAAAAATCGATTCAAAGATGTGTAGTGTACTGTAACTTGTCGAAGTATAAAATGAATAATTAATAAGGGGAGTGAAAACAGGAAATTCGGCTTTGCTTTCTGTCTTTGTATAGGCTAGCAAGTGTCGCACTCACCCTTTTAAGGAAACAAAGAAACACTTGAGCCAGCGTTTGAATCCTGTTAGAAGAATGTCGCTTGGGACTCGCTCTATCTACGTAACGAAGGTAGTCTACATCGCAAAGGAGTTCATGCTAAGGAAATAATAATAATAAAAAAAGATCAAGAGAATGTAGACTGTAGCCAGAAATGATTGGTGGCTTAATCTACAAGAGAGGCAAGTGAGAATTGAGCCCACCCCCAAAGAGAATTATCAAGATCAATCAAGAGAATATATTATGACAAAAACGTTGGTTTGTGGGGCTCTTTCTCCTCTGCAAATTGGAAGCAAAAACATGTAGATATATTAGGTTGAGTTGTACAGTTTAACTAACCACCCACTCCAACCCACTCCATGGAGTCTAATATTACTCTCACACATGCACACAGCACCAAAGTTGGGTGGATCTTAACATTTCCAGATACAAATCATTCTAGCTTGTGCAAAAAGACAACCTACAGCAACCCAATATAACAGCTAGCTAGCTCTATATATTCTGGTGTTGATTCTTTCCATGCTCTAATTTCCATGTTCTCGTTCAATCCTGGCACTACTCCTGAATGCCTGCATTCCCTTTTAGATTTTGTGTTTGATTTTGTCCTGTAAGGAGGATATGCGGGATCATATGGAAAGATTTGTAGTTCTTCCATTCTCCATCGCCTGTGCTTCTCACTCCAGTGTTGATGTGGCCTCCAGTGAATCCTGCAAGAAACCAAAACCCGAAACCAAATCACATGCAACAAGTATTAATTTCTCTCCTCCCCTTCTCTCAGGTATGGAACCCTTTTTCATGACTAATTAATTACCATTTAACTGTTTTTCTCTCTCTTTTCTCTGTTTTGTTAAAGGAGGACAAGAAGGGGAGGAAAGCTCTTGTAAAGAAAAGACGAAGAACAATACACTTGGTTTCCTGCTGGCTCTTCCAAAGCCTTGCATATCCAGTAGCTTTCACAAATTGATTAGGAGCATTAAGACTCTCTCCCAAGTATTTGGTAAGATTGTTTTTACTTCTTGTCCATTAATACAATAGCTTGAATACAGATCAATGATCACACAATACACGTTAATTACAGCCTAGAAATCGAAACTAAGCAGAATTAATAACAATAATAATAACAGAACGCCTGATCAATGATCATCAGCTCATGATCCCCTTCCGTGTAAAATGGCAGCTGCGCGGTGACTTCATTGAGGAAATTAGAATCTGCAGGGACCATTCCTGTGATGTATGATGAGATGTTAAAATCGTTTCAATTTCGAAAGTAGGCCTTTTTCTCTTTTAGGTGGCCATTAACTTATCATTTCTGGCGATATCCGTCCTCCTGTTTCCGGACCAGACATTCTTATCACCGGAACTAAAAATGTTTTTCTTTTTGAGGTGAAGGGTGCTTCCCTCTCGCTCATTTTTTCTGGTGCTAGCTGGGGTTAATTATATATCAACTAAGTTAACTAACATCTACTTAATCATTGTTGATTTTAAAGTTAACCATAGAATTACAACTAATTTAATAAGTTAATTACCTTGAAATTAAATCCCAGGTTTCCGCTATTCGGTCTTCATGTTATCTTGATTCGTTTCAATATTTCTCTTGGTATTTTAGCATTCTCTTGTATGAATTAATGCTGCCCACATGTTCCTTACTCCACCTTTGCTCGAAATGCAGTGTACAAAGAAGAAGACGAGGAGCTCATGGAAAGAGAGATGGAAATCGGATATCCAACTGATGTGAAGCATGTAACACACATAGGATTGGATGGAACTACTATGACAAATCCTATTAAGGGCTGGGAATGCCTGAAATCTCCAGAAATAATTCCATTCCCTTCATTTACTTTAAGGCAGTTCGAGCTTGCAATGGCTGCACAAGCTCATGGACCTCTTGTTGGGGTCGATCATTCCAAGCTTGTTTGATTCATTGATTTTTCTTTTCATTTCCTGATCTTGTTTCTTTGACACTAGATGACTGATGTGATGAAGATTGATCAATGTTTTTGATGGAGGCACTGGTTGCAGTGATGTGTTTATGGTGTGTGTGTGGACCTTGACAATGGTTTTCTGGGTGGCCATTGAAATTGTTCTTGCAATCCATTCTCAATATTTGCTTGTTTTGGCGTGGGTGAACGTGTCGAAGGACCGCACCAGTAGCGTAGCTAAAGTTTCTTCCCTTTATATTTTGGAAATCTCTAAAATGTTAAAAAGGTGGTGGTTTTGCCACTTAACTGTAGTTGACATGATAGTACCATCTTTTTATTTTTTTATTTTTTTATTTATTCTAAGAGATCTTCAATTTCTTTTTTTAAACAAAGAAAGGGCGGTTTTTAAAATATTAAAAGTATCTTGGGTAAAAAAAGAATTTTGTAATATTTCCCAAATTATGATTAATGTAATTTTTCACAATACCAAATACATTTTCAATTTCTTTTTTTAACAAAGAAAGGGTGGTTTTTAAAATATTAAAAGTATCTTGGGTAAAAAAGGAATTTTGTAATATTTCCCAAATTATGATTAATGTAATTTTTCACAATACCAAATACATTTTCGCCCCAATTCCAAGTATGTTTATAATAAATTAATTTTTATTAAAAAATTAATTTTTTAATAAAATAATGCCAAACATGCTCGTAATAAATAAATAAATAGATAAAAAGGAAACGAAAGAGAACAGAAACCACAAATCATCGAAACCAATGAAGCCATAAGCCAAGCCCAACGACACCCTCACGGCCCGCCCCAAGCTAGCAAAACTTCACCGCTTCTTACCTCAGCTGCCTCTCTAAGAAGAAGGGTTTTTCTCGCTCGCCAGGTAGAGAGGCTAAAGCAAGCGTCTTCTCGCATCATCAAATTCTCGGCGACGCCATGGCTAATACTACCACTCCCAGTCTGTACTATCTCTTTCTTTCCTTTTTCTTATGTATTTGCACGGACGGTCACGATATGTAACTAATTATATTTTTGGGGTGTTTTGTGCAGCAATGGCAAGGTCTTTCCTTCAAGTAGCAGCCACAGAGGAGGTTGCTCCTCCTCTCCGTGCTGTTCAGATCGAAGGACTGGTACTTTTTCATATTTAACATTGTTAATAATTCTTTAAAGAAAATTACAAGTTAAAGTTGAGATTTAATAAAATAAAGTTTATTTACAGGCTGTGTTGAAAATAATCAAACACTGCAAGGAGTTTTCACCGTCTTTAGTGACTGGGCAGCTTCTAGGATTGGATGTTGGTAGCGTTCTTGAAGTTACCAACTGTTTCCCTTTCCCGGTATGCCTTTTATTATTATTTTAATTTTTGAAAACTCTGATTGGTTTCGGAATTTGATTAATTATTGTTATTATTATGCAGATTAGGGAAGAGGATGAGGAGATTGAAGCAGAAGGTGCTAATTACCAGCTTGAGATGATGAGGTGCTTGAGAGAGGTTAATGTCGACAATAACACTGTTGGATGGTCAGTTTCTTTTAATAACTTTTTTCTTTGTCTGAAAGTTTTTCCTTCCCGATTGTTTGCTTGAAGTTTTGATTTTTTTTGTAATATTAATTTCTTAATCATGAAGAGATCTCAAATGCTTGTTTTTTGTGGTATTGTTTCTTATGTTTTGTATAGCACAGACGCTTTCTTGCTACGATGCTCTAGTTATTTCCATGTTTGATCCGAATAAAACAAATCACATTGCATTGGAATTGCAAGAACTGGAAAATGTTATTTTTTTTGTTGAGATTTCACTTTTCAATTTTTGTTACTTTTCCTTATTTCTTGGACTATATCCATCATGTCACGGAGTGAATGGATTTGGCTGTTGTTATACACAAAATTAACCAAGAAGAGATGAAGTCTAGAATAGGAAGAACATGCCAAACTTGATTGCGGATCATACTTGGATTGTGGAAAATCATTAAATTATCTGGGAAGGACCGGTTTTGGACCTCATTATTGCTTGTTTCTTTTTCGTTGGCAATAAATGGCAGTTAAAAAAAAGGAATGATTTTCTGTTTTGAGTATAAATTCTTGGGACATATGGGTTTTCCTTAGTAAATTATATTTTATTAGCAGCATTTATTTAAAAAGTTTCTACCTTGAGACTCGTTTTGAAATGGCTTAAATGGTCTTTTATGAGTTTGGTGTTCCCTCATTGTATTGCTACACATTACAATGTTACACACAAACATGTTTGTATCTCTTCTCTGAATGTCTCTAAAGTCCATTATAAGAGTTCACAATGTGGACCTGTTCTCACTTTATACTATGAGTCCTTTGCTTTCATTGATGCTTTTCTGAACAGAACTAATTTTCCTTCAAAATAAATGTATGTGTATACATCTGCATGTACATGTCTAGAATTTGCTTGTACAATCCGTGATCTGTTATTCTCTTCTCAATTTTCAGGTATCAGTCAATGTTGTTTGGTTGTTTTCAAACAGTGGAATTGATCGAGACATTTATGAATTACCAGGTACAGAGGTTTAATCACTGTTTTCTTTTTTGATATGGCATGCACACAATCTGAATGATTTACTCATCTCTAATTCATTTTACCTTTGCATATTTAAAATATCATTTCACCTGAGGCTCTTAGATTATAGCAGGTGTGGTGGGTTAGGAGATTGGGGAATAGGTTATAGGTGAGGATTGGGATATGTTCAAGAGTATAGTGATAAAAATAGGTAAAGGATAATGGATATGGGGTTTATAAACTGAAATGGAGGTAAATTTAGAAGGCTACCAGCATCTCGCTAATAGGGTTCCGAGTAATCACACTAGAAGATAGAAAACCTTAGCATCACATCTAGTGTTCATACGAGTCCCTCCTCGAAAGCATACAGTTGAAATTCCCAGTCACTAATTCATCCTTCAAAAGTGGGTTTTCACAAATATAGATATTGAGTAAGTAAGAAGGTGCCCTAAGGAGGTGCTCCTTAGGTGGAGCCAACTGGCCATCCAGTACTTTAGAAAATCTTACAAATTACAATACTATGTTTTAGAAGATAATCTTCGTTAAGCTAGTTCTTGTTGGGGAGCATCAAATACACTTGTTTGCTTTAGTATTAATTTTTCCCATATCTTCAAAGATCACAGAAAGATTATGAATTCTAATTGTTTCAGCTTCTGCATCAGTGTATTTATCCCAAAAGGAAATAAAAGCATTTGCATTTATTTCATTTTCTTGTTTTTGCAATTCTTCTTTGGGTTCATTTAAATTTCTACAGCTTTGAACATTAACCGTGATGAAGATTAACTTAGTGTCCAGTTTCAGGAAGCGGGTTTCGAATAAATTTGAGTTCATTTGGTTTCCAATACTTAGTATGGTAGCTTTCCACTCTCAATTGTTTCATTTCTCGAACTTTCTTTTGAATGCAGGAAAATATTAGACGGTGTGTTTGTATAATTTATGATCCTTCAAGAGCTAACCAGGGTGTTTTAGCTCTCAAGGCTTTGAAGCTTTCTGATTCTTTCATGGATCTGTATCGCAATAACAATTTTACTGGAGAGAAGTAAGAAGTTTTCCTGAGACAAAGTTGGATAACTGGATTTGAACTATTTAATGCAATCCCATCATGATGTCTCTTTTGCTTCCATAGGTTGAGGGAGAAAAACTTGTCATGGGTGGATATTTTTGAGGAAATTCCTGTAAGATTTTGAAGCTTTTTATTTTATTTTTATTCATGCAAGATGAATAAAATTTTGCTATGACTTCATGGAATTGTGAAAAATGTAGCATGAAGAAAGGTATCGGTTTTTATTTGAATAACATTCTTCCTTTTGCACTCAGATCAAAGTTTCAAACTCTGCACTTATTAGTGCCTTTATGACTGAGCTAGAAGATGATACACCAGTGACCCAGGTACAATATTAATGTTTTGAGCGACTATTCGGGAACCTAAACTTCATGTTTGTAATTTCTACTTGTGTTTTCTATGCCAGTGTGATTATGACCGCCTGCAATTATCAACCAGTCCATATTTGGAAAGGAATGTAGAATTTTTGATTGAATGCATGGATGATTTGTCAGTGGAGCAGCAGAAGGTTAGTGTTCTTGTTATCCAATATTATCAAACAGAATAAAAAGTTATCCTTACATGATAATGCCTTGCAGTTCCAATATTACTATCGGAACCTGTCACGCCAGCAAGCTCAGCAGCAAGCATGGCTTCAAAAGAGAAGGTAAAATGTTGATTTAATTGTTTATTGCTCCCTGGCTATTTTTCTGTTTAATTGGATGGATGGTACCATGTTTGGGGTTGCGTAAGTTGGGATTCCTACTGGTCCTTTGGATGTGTTCTTGTGTATATAAGTACTAACTTTTCATAGAGCTGATGTTTTTATGTCCCTTCAGCCAAAGATGAGGTGGGAAGTGGGAACTATTATTTTCAGATAGTCACTTCCTTTTGCTATGGATACTTTGACAGGCACTTGACACTGTTTTCCTTCTAAGTTGGTTGAATGGGGCAGGTACCACAGGGCACTTCTCTAAGCCTAAGAAACCAATTTCATCCATAGCCTGTCATGAATCGCCACCCCATTCACAGATTAGAGCTGTCTTGTTTATGTGTGTAAGTTGTGGATATGGGACATATCTGCTGGGGTATTGATGTGTATGCACGCGCACCCAGAGGACTAGGGAGAGGGAGAGGGAGATGTTTAGAAAGACTCTGGGGGTTTTAAAATTAAGATATAATCTCTTAATAGCTCTTGATCAGTGGATTAGATTCAACACTTATCCACTTCAAAAAAAAAAAAAAGCTGTAGAAGAAAAACCTGTCGATTTTAGAGCTTTGTGTGGTCATTTTGAATTAGGATTCTCCTTGCAAATGTGTCTGATTTTCACTATTTTTTTCCTAGTTACTATTTTACATTGGATTCGTTGTGTTTTGTAGGTCAGAGAACATGTCACGCAAAGCTGCAGGAGAAGAACCCTTGCCTGAGGAGGATCCTTTAAATCCCATCTTCAAACCAATCCCTGAACCATCACGGTTGGATAGTTTCCTGATAACCAATCAAATAGCAAATTATTGTAACCAAATCAATGGGTATGTTACTGATCTAAAAGACTGGTTGATATCATATCCTGCAATGCCTTATCTCCTGCAAGAAAGCTTGACTATTATCTGTCATTTATGAGTTTATTGGCTTCTATTTCTGTGTCGACTTTCAAATGCCCTGGGAAATTCTGATATAGATTCTGGCTGTTGTCTGGTGTCTTCTATGCTTTCCAGATCATTATCTGTTTTTTAGCTTCGTAGTATGTGCTTCTTAGTTGCTATCTTTTTAGGCAAAACGCTTCGATCTTAACTTTTGCTGACAGCATGAAATTTGGGCACGAAGTGCCCCAGTGCGCTTCAGTCCTCGGTGTCAAAATTGTATTGCTCTGCTATGTCATCTTCTGCAAATTGACTTTAAAAATCCCTAACCAATCTAATTGCAGTCTTGAGTTTTTCCTTTTAATCGATAGCATTGATGCCTCTGTTGCTCACATAGAGAACTGAAAAATGAGTGACTGATTATGGATTTTTGTAGTTTGATTGCATCCGAAGTCAAGTGTGTTTTCTTTGCAAATAATTATTCAAGATCAACTCCTTGTTTGTTGTCTGAAGGGGGATAATACTTTCTTAGCCATTGAGCCTGGAGGAATTGTAATAGAAGAGATTTTGTTTCTCCTTGTGACAAATTTACCTATTTATTTGAGAATTGAGAGAGCAAAATTGCATAATCTAGAAGGGATGATGAGTCTGTAACTTTTATTGTTGTTGCTATGGGTCTGGGAGTTAAAACTCTGCTCTCTCTATGGTCACTCTTATCCATTGCCTCACATTGTTGATGTTTATAGTCTCATTATTTTTGTGTTCCTTAACATTGCAGGGTTTCTGGGCAGAGCTTCAGCCGATTATATTTGATGAAGGCTTTGCATGAGAATTGATGCAATGTGAAGTTTGAATGGCCAGTCATGCCTCATTTCACAAGTGTTTTTTGTTTTTGTAGCCTTTGTTGATTAGGAAGAGGATGGATTCTTGGTAGGATGCCTCTTGGATGAAAATGAACAAATTTGGGGAAGGAACAATTCATGCGTAATCGTGTATTCATTTGAAAATGATTCTAGATTGTAACTTATCGTTGTTTTAAATCGACTCTTATAAGAGAGACTTGGATGGTTGAAAAATGAGCAATTTTACATGAACTTGCCTCTCCATGGTGCATGCTTTCGGCATATGATGGAACAACAGCATGGGTTGATTTGTGAGAGATAGTGTGGATGTTAGCCAGCAGGCATGCGCCAGTTTCTATGTTTGAGAGCAGACAGGTAACTGATGGCTTTACTTGTTCACTGACTGTATCGTTGCATTCCAAATTTGCTGGTAGTAATGCTTTGAAAACTCTTGTTTGGGTACTGAATATGAAAGAATCCTCTAGAATTTGGACCTGAAACCTCTGAATTAACCAGGGTGTCTGCTAGGAAACTCACCCCCACCAACTGTAGAATAAGATTTTAATAGAAAATATATATCCAGCTTTGCTAACATCTTGAAAAATATTTTAACCATGGTTGTTTTGATATGGCTGGATGATTAATAAAAATATACTTTGATAAATAAAAAAATCAAGATATTTTTTGTAAATATTAAAATAATAATACATTAATTTAATTCGAGTTAATTTATTAAATTCATAACTCGAGTTAGTTTATTAAATTTATAATTCGAATCATGAGATTAGAATATATTTATAAAAATTAAATTATAAACTTTTATTTACTTTTATTCTCAATCAACTTATTAAATAATAAAATTTTTTTAAAAAATTAATTACAAAAATTCTTCAATAATTTGATATGAAAAAATACTTCTATAATTTGATATGAATTTCACTGTCTGAATCACAATATTAAAATAACTTGAAAATGTTTTTTTTGAAAAAACTCAACTTTCAATGAATTTAAAATATTATAAAACTTAATTTTTAATAAAAAATATTAAATGGTAAAATTTAAAAAATAATCATAATGATTTCCTCCACAATTATTCCTTGTTAATAGGAATCTCCCCATCAACAACTGTTGATTAGGACTTATTTTTATTAAGATACTGTAAGGGGTTCCTTTGATTATTATTTTTTTAAAAGCAAAACAATCAACAACTGTCTTGATTTCATAAAACCACCATGTGTGGTATTGAGAAGTTTTTACTAGTCGTTAATTTTTTATGTGCTTGAAAAACAATTAGTAGTTTTTAATGCGGACAAGCTAGCAGTGTATACAGTCACAGATATATAAAAATACATGAGCTCTGTACCGGCTTACAAGTGAGCCCGTGGGCCACTGAGTTTTTACCCCACGGCTCAAGAAGCTCTCTCTTTTTAGTAAAGCGATCAAACTTCGGCCCGTCTTTTTATGGTTTTATTGGCGTCTGATTCGCTGCCACCTTCGTTAGCTTAAGAGAGAGCTGAACAAATCACTCGTAGGAACCACTCTCCTCTACATTAAAAAAACAGAGTACTTTTTTAAGCGTCTCTCTTTGTAACCTGAAAATGGTTTCTCCTTCAAATCCACTGTCAGACAACATCTGGTTCCTTCGGATAATGTTTTCCCATCCTAATAAACCCAAATTCAGACTAGGGAATGGGGGGTCTTGATTGGAGATTCATCAGGACAGGAGTCTCTGGTACCAGGAGACAACTCCTTCCACGAATGATTGAGATCCAATCACAAACAGCAAAATTTTGCTTCTTGCATGCACGTAGTGGCTAGCAGCCATCGAAATCGAAGGCCATCGAAATCGAAATCTAATCTCTTCAGGCCCGGCTAAACTGAGCCAGCTACAGAGACATTCGATCTAAAGGGTAATTCCCAATTAATGAGACAATAAAGTATTTTCAACTCTGTAGAGAGGAATGAAGATATTATGTTTTCAAATTAATGCAACCAAAAGAACTCTTCAAACAAAGAAAGATCCAACAGATTCACTCCTTTAAGACAATAACATTGCTGCTAAAACAAAATGGAACTAATAGAAATGACAACCGATAATGTAAATCTAAACATCCAAAATACAGTTGTCCAGGAAACTTAAGCAGTCTATATAGAAAAAACTCCCTCAGGTGCATGCTTACTTCTCAGAAGAGTTTGGTCCACGCTTCTTCCCAAATCCAACAACTGTAAACAGAACACAGAAAAATCATCACATTCAAAATAGAAAAAACAAGCAGAATCTCATAATTGATGAGATTGATCTAAGAAGTTATCTGAAGCCACGTAGTTCATGCGATGATATATTAATGCCATTATGTTAATACAAGAATTTTCTAAGCCCTGACCAGAATAAAAGCATATCGCAACGGAAAAGTTTCCCACAAAAGAATGCCCAGCCAGCACTTCCTTTTCTCTTATTCTATGCCATTTCGACATGCATTACACCAATCTCTACCCCACCCTGAAATCACTGCTACCTCACCCTAAATTACAGCTAAATTTATTAGCGGTAGCTTTAAAGGACTGAAATGTATTTGCATCAACATCCAGGAACAGCACTCCACAAAATCCAAGTTCTAATAACAAAAAAAAGGAGCCACAGCAACCCCTTCTTCCCACCCCTCAAACCATAACAAAGTGCTCAGTGATTTCCTATAACAACCAGACCTTAAACCACATACACTAAGGGAATAAAAATGAATCTAAGGCTCAAATTGATCAAACCCTAATTACCTGACATGAGCTTAAAAAAGAAGAAGTTTGTTTAGCTTAAAAAGAAAAAAAAAGCTTTAAGAGAGAGAAACTGACCGGCGGTGACAAAGCGGCGATTGTACTGCATGCGCTTGTGGGCACGGCCTCTAGGCTTCTTCTTCTTATCTTGCTTGGCCACTTTTGGGGTTTGACCTCTCACCTTCCCTGCACGAGCCAGCGATCCGTGTACCTTGCCTGAGAACAATCCAAATCAAAATCAATCAATCACAGAAAGGTTTTGAATATTAAATTAGTAGCTTGAGACTGAGACAGGAGCTGTCTGGTTCTAGGGTTAGGGTTTTACCCATGATTGTTAGATATTCTTCTTCTTTGCCTACTGCTGTGAATGGGAGAGAGGCTGCGCTCTGGGAGTGTGGATTTTGGGGTTAGGGTTTTCGATGCGGGCGAGTTGTATTTAAAGGGTTTTCTCTATATAACCGACATGTCTTTTGTGTCCCAGTCTGAAACTAGTGTCGTTCACTAAAAAGTCCATCATTCCTTATCAACAAACGACATGTCACTAGAAAAATTAAGGTGTTAAGGTACAAAATTAAGTCATTTCTAATTTAAAAAATTAATTTGGTGTTATGGACCTTTTCTTTTTCTTATTTCATGGTTTGATATATTTTTAAATTAATTTATATATCAATTGAAACTAAAATTCTTTTTAACAATTTTAAAAATACATCCTCTAGAGCATACAATAAACATAATTTAATTCAAGACTTAATTTCTTTTCAACTAAGTCCTTAAAAAAAAACAAAACCCTAAGTTGGACTCATAACAGGAGCGGAATTAGAGGGGCTGGCAGGTGTAGGGCCTGCAAGGATTATTTTTTTCCAGCTCCCTTCAATAAATTATATTTTTAGCTTTAAAAATATAAAAAATTTAAATTTTGGCTCCGTCACTGGCTTGGACCCTCTCAAGAACAATCGGTAACTGGATATAAAATAAGGAGAATTTCATTTGTTTATTGTGGATTGAAATATCCCCTGCATAAGCCAAAGAACGTGAATCAATGCTGAAATTCTCAACTGCGTTTCATCAAACTTAAAACAATATTTGTGATCCAGAATACAGAAGAACTAGTTCTTGGTCTACTTTTGGCTATGTAGCTCAAGGTCTAGGGTTGAAGCCATGGATCCTGTACGTGCCTGACTGATCAACCTTGTCCACGATTCATTTTCCTCCAGATGATTACCGGAATCCAGATACCAGACAACGGCTTGATGCACTGTTTCCCTTGTTCATCATGCCAGGCAGTGTGAGGATGCAAGCAATGAAATAAAGCTGTTTGATGCCAAGCAACTTCACTGGATGCTATAATTATGATTCAAGCTGTAATAATCTGATATCATTGCCAATGTTTTGCTATCAAAACTCGATTTTTTATAAAATCAATTTTATTTAATTCAAAAATAAAATAATATGATAATCTCCTGTTGTTAGTTAAATAATATGAGTATCCATTTATATTTAATAAATCAATTCTATTTAATTCAAGAATAAAACTTATTTATAAAAACAATTCTATCTCGTCATTCGCCTACACTTTTTTTTTTTTTTTCTTTTAAGATAAGATGATAAATCCACTGTTCTTGTGGGTGTGTGTGTGTGTGTGTGTGTGTGTGTGTGTGTGTGGAGTAAATGTGTGTAAGAAGTGATTTCACCACAGCTTTATTTTTTTTAATAATAATATAATATTAGGACAAGTGCAGCCCCTGTTCTGTAAATGTGTGTAAGAAGTGATTTCACCAGAGCTTTATTTTTTTTAATAATAATATAATATTAGGACAAGTGCAGCCCCTGTTCTGTCATCGACAAGGAAGGCAAAAGACATAATATACATTAAATAATGAAAGTGAACCCACTCTGAGCATCCTATTGAATTATTGACTAGTTTCATGGAGGACAATGGGATGCCAGTGCAACTAGGGGGAGGAGGAACAACTAAACAGCCAAAAACAAAGAATCAAACAGAATGCGCCACTGAATAGCAATACAATTTTCAGAAATCTAAAGGAAAAGGTAGAACAAGACATAAAGAGAAAAACAAGGGGATGCCTTTGTTTTTGTAGTAGTGGAAAGTTTAAATTAACATATTTGGATCACATCTTAGAAAATCTCCATTCTTTGTGGAACTGGGGTCTTGATGACCTGCAATATTTGCACCACTTCTGCCATGGAAGGCCTACTAGAAGGTATTTGAGAGGTGCACACAAGGGCCAATTTGAGCACTGGCATTACCTCATCCTCAGGATAATCCCCCATGCTTGGATCTACACAATCCAATGCATTACCTTGTTCAAGCAAAACCCTCACATGATCATTTTGGATCACCACGTTGTCTTCACCGTATTCCACCGGCCTTCTTCCAGTTACTAGCTCAAGAATCAAGACTCCAAAACCATATATATCACACTTCTCATTGATCCTCAAGCTCTGGCATGCTAGTTCTGGTGCCACATATCCCAATGCACTTTGAAATCTACTACTCATAACATGCCTATCCAGCTTTGTCAAGAGCCTTGCAAGTCCAAAATCCGAAATCTTTGGGTTGAAATTTTCGTCAAGAAGGATGTTGCTTGGTTTTATGTTATAATGAATGATGGGTGGACGGAAAGAGTGATGCAAGTGTGCTAGTCCCTTTGCTGTTCCAAGCACAATCTTCAATCTGTTAGCCCATGAAAGAGGTGGAGTAGACGTTAGCCTTTCATGGAGTTTGGATTGTAAGCTGCCATTAGGTGCGTATTCTGATACCAATAGCTGCAACTGAGGAGTCCAGTAATACCCTTTTAATGACAAGAGATTTGGGTGCCTTGCCTTTCCTAACACTCGAACTTCTCGATCAAAATCTTCTGGATATTGGATAATGTTTGATGTAATGAGCTTTTTAACTGCTACCATCCTTGCTTCTGAACCCAGTGAGACCTTGTAAACAGTTCCAAATACTCCTTGACCTATCTCAGCAGCTTTATTAAGGAGTGATTCTGGATTATTGATCCAATCAGGCGATGATTTCGAATCGAACAGGACCAGCTTGCCTGTGACTAGATTTCCAGACTTGGAAGAGCTCGAGCACATGCTTTCCAAGGCATGGTCCACAAATGCAAGCCTCTTACGGACAGATACATTTAGCAGGCTTATGAGTATCACTCCAAACATAATGAATATAGCTGCTGAAATTGCAATGATAGCCGAAACACTGAGGAACATATGGTGATGGAACCTTGCCGGGCGAGAGGATGCACTTCTTGGTTTCTGACCATCCCCTTGATTTCCGTAGGCATTTGGATCAAGGACAAGAGGCTTGGGAACATTCATCTTACATGGTCCCTTCAACAAGGGTGAGCAAATTCCCAAATTCCCCTGCAACGCACTTTGATCCAAACTTGGAAATATGCCCCCAACAGGAAGCCTGCCTATGAGCTTGTTATAGGATATATTTACAGCCAGGAGATTCTCCAGTTTTCCAAGCTCTTGTGGTACCTCTCCAGTCAGCTCATTGAATTCCAATTTCAGAATCTTGAGCTTGTCTAGCCTTGAAATGGACTTGGGAATGGAACCGCTCAAGTTATTCTGGGACAAGCTCCTACATAGAAAATAAAAGGAATTCACATTTGGTATGTAAACAAGCATTGAATAATCCATTAGTTGGAGCTTTGGGGGAATTGATACAAGACTTACAGCAAATACAGTGATGAACAATTTCCAATCTCTTCAGGGACTTGGCCCACCAATGAATTTCCATCCAGTTGAAGGATGTTCAAACTTCCAGACTCGCATATATCTGCAGGAATTGGGCCAGCTAAAGCATTGCTTCGAAGATCCAAAACTGTCAAGTTCTGAAAGTAGCCAAGCTCAGGTGGCATTCTTGATTCCAGGTTGTTCCAGGACAAATTCAAGTATCTCAAATCAGATGAGAGACCCATTTCTGCAGGAATATGTCCTGTGAGATTGTTCCTTGAAAGGTCCAGTGTGTGAAGAGATGTAAAGAAAGTACTTGAACCTGATGGAATTGAACCTATCAATCCATTGTATGAAAAATCTACTTCCTCTAGCCCTAGATCAAACAAGCCTTCAGGTATGCTACCATTAAAGCTGTTACCTCTCAACTGAATCACTGATAACATCGTGCAGGAAACGATTGAGGCGGGGATGTTGCCAAGGAGCTTGTTATTGGACAAACTCAAGTAGCGCAGTGATTTCAAGTCACCAATGGATGATGGGATGCTACCAGTTAGAGCATTGCTTGACAAGTCCAGGTATTCCAGGTTGCTCAGGCTACCAATCCACCGAGGGAACTCACCTGTCAACATATTCTTGGATAAACTGAAATAGTTTATTGAACTCAGCCTCTGAAGAGACTCCGGCAGTGCTCCGCTAAAAAGATTGCTGCTTAAATCCAATCTATTCAAGTGCGGGCACAGTCCAATATCTACAGGTAGTGGCCCGGAAAAGCGATTTCCCTGTAATTGGAGCTCTTTCAAGTTGTGAATGGCTGATACCCCTTGTGGCACGGACCCGGAAAATTCGTTGTGTGAAAGATCCAGTTTTCGAAGCCGCTCCAGTGACCAAATCCCAGTAACAAAATCTGGGTCACCGGAGAAATAGTTGTTGGACAGATTGATAGTGTTCAAAGAAGAGCAGCTCAATAGTGAACTAGGAATTGGCCCTTGAAGCAAATTTCCTGCTAAAGAAAGATAACGAAGGGAAAAGGAGTTTCGAAAAAGATCATCAGGGAGTGGTCCTGAGAATGAATTCTCAGAAAGATCAAGAAACTTAATGGAGCTCATATTGTCAAGAAAAGATGGAATGAGGCCTGAAAGACTGTTGTGACTGAGGTTAAGACTTTCAAGACTTGAAATGAGACCAAACTCAAGACTAAAGTCACCGCTAAAATTGTTATGGGACAATGATAATGTCTTCACATGCTGCAACTTTTGGAGCCCTTTACCCAGTCTTCCTGACAATCCCAACCCATCAAGTGAGACTTGAGAAACCCTGCCGCTCACGGGATTGCACTCTATGAACTTCCATGAACACGGGGAGTCATCATCTTCGTTCCATGAGCTGAGATAGGAAGATGGATCACTAAGGTCTGACTTGAAAACAATCAGCCCTAAGACATCATCATTGATCTGTATCGGCACACTATCACTTCCGGTGCAACCTCTAAGCGAAGCAACTGAAGAAACCAGGAAATACAACAACAAATGGGAAAACCCCATCTCTAATAGTAGTTATTAACAACCCTAAACTCCCTCTACCTGGTTCCTGGTTATGGAGATACCAAGAAATCAGACATAAGCTATTGAGATACTCTACTGAAAAAGGAAATCTAGTATGAGTGACTGTTAGTGTTTGCATGTACTAGCTAGAAAGAAAAGGATGTTACATTAACTGTGTGTTCACGAGAAAGTTAGTGTGATAGAGAGCATTTTTTTTCCCCTTCCAAAATGGAGTCTACCTAGTGGTCCTTGACGCCTTGTACAAATCAAGAAGAGGAGGAGGAGGAGGAGGTGAGAGACTAAAACATTAAACAAACTGTGAAGTAAAAATACCTCTTGAGCTTAAAGAAAGGGGAATGTTAGAGGTTATTTCCTTTCATGGTAATAATTTTGCTCAAGGTTAGACCGCAGAGACCGAGACATTGGGTCCAGCATTTTGCATGGGTCTCCTCATCTCGAGTCTTGACAGATTCCCAACGCATACCGAGTCGTTTCTTTTGTCTTCAAGCTGCATTAACATGTCTCTGTTGCGACCAAACTTTTCGTTCCTTAAAGCACCTTCTTGCTTCTTTCTTGTTTGCCTTCCTTCTTCACTTTTTGTTTGAAATTTCAATAATTTAACAGCTCATGACACTGCTGTTACGAGTTCAACTCAACTTTTAGTTTCCATATAATAATGATAACCCAAGCTGCTTCTTCAATTTTGCTGCTGGAAATGCGTACTTTGCCTCAAACTTTACACCATTTAAGGTTTGTGGCTCTTTTGCAATATTTGTGAAAGATAGCATGTAGAAGATCATGTATTATCAAGTGACAGCGACTCCTGTTTTAATTAGCTCCAAATGTCAATTAATCATAACTCAACTGATACTGATAAATTAGATTTTTTTAGAAGAACCTCAAGCTCAATTTCAAACCTCTCAAACTGTAATCCAACAAAAAAGAAGAATAAAAAAAAAACTAGATAGTTAATTACCCTCAAAACACACTAGGTATTATCATGTTGATGTTAGAATATTTGAGCGGATTTTCTACTTAATTAACCATTTGTTTGTGTAGTATTTTTCCACAGGTAGAATTAGATTTTTTAAAAAAAAAATTAAAATAAATATGTTTTCATAAAGAAAAAAAATTAAACCATGTAGAGATTGATACGAGATATAACATAGTTAACTTGGTAAGTTTAAAAACAACTAAAAAAATAATTTGATTAAAAAAAAAATTAAGATGATATTTAAAAAAAATATTGAGATAACAACATATTAAGATCAATCTATATTAACATGTAAAATTCTCCATCAAGATCATGAGATTGTGATTACCTCATAGACAGCATATCAAAAAACATATTGAAGTTCAATTCTCAATCAATCCAATATTAAATAATGAAATTAAAAAAAACCAATTAAAACAAAGACAAGAATAAACTTGAGTTAATCTTGGTTAACATGTCTGACATTAATTATAAGATCGGGATAATTCAATAGAAAGTAAATTAAAATAAATTATGAAACTTAATTCTCAATCAATCCAACATTGAATGATGAAATTATATATATATATATATATATATATATATATATAAATCTCGAGTCAGCTCAGTTTAATCATCAAACTCTTAACTTAAGTCATGAGACTGTGATAACCTTATATATATAAAGCAAACCGAAATAAATTATGAAGTTTAATTCTCAATAAATTAAATGATGAAAGATGAAATTAAAAAAAAAACTCAATTACAAAAAGAAACCCAGAAAAACCTGAGTCACTCGAGTTAATCTGTAAAACTTATGATCAAGATCATGAGATTAGATAATCTCATAGAAAATAAGAGAAAATAAATTATGAAGTTCAATCTCCAATAAATCTAATATTAAATAAAATAAATCAAAATAAATTATAAATAATAATTATCCCTCCTCAATTATTCCTTATAAATTCCATTTCATAATAAGATATTCCTATTGACTAATGATATATTAGTGAGATACAACAACTTTTTTTTTGTATTTTTTTTTTAGTCCTTTAAAGGCTGGCCAAGTTGCCTGTGGATACTTGCAGATCTCTCCATCCACAAGTAGTTAGGCAGCATGCTCCTTTTGCGCCGCACAATCTTACATGTGTGTTGGGGATTTTGTAAAATAACAGTAGTTAATTTTCAAAGTGAGTTTTTTAGAAATATATTAAAGTAATGTTTTTTTATTTAAAAAAAATTAATATAAAATTATTAAAAATATTAATTTCAAACAAAATAAATAAAAATATTTTTAAAATACATTTTTTTTTAACTCCTAAAGATAGGTATAATGAGACCAAAATATAGCAAGGAATATTCTGCCTTATCTCTAATAAATCTCATCATGTTATCTCACTAATATATCAGTTTGAGAGTAGATGTAAGTAGAAAGAAAAGCATAAAAAAAAATATAAAAACCCTGAAATTTGGAATTAATCGAGATAAGAGTAAACTGATCTGGACATCCATGTTAATAAAAAAAATACCTTAAAGTTCATCTTCTCTCTCTCCTTTTTTATTGTAATTATATATTTTTAGATTATTTTGATATTTCAAGAATTAACTTTTTAAAAATAAATATGATAAAATTAGTTAGTTGAAAATTGAGTGCCCCACTGGTCCCTTCCAAAACAAAACAAGATGGGGAAGGAGATTCACAAGATCCAAACAATGTTCACGGGATTCCATAGCTATTTTTTCCAGCTCCACAGGCTATTTCTTTGTCAAGATGGGCCCACACTCCCATCCTGTCATTCAAATTAAGACTTCCCATTTCTTCCTTTCATTGTCCCCTTCTGATTGCGGGGTCGCCCTTTCTTTCCCAAGTTTACTCTTAACGCAAAATAAACATATACCACATGATGATTACTCGCAATGTAAAATAAATTTTCAAGTCTTATTAATATGTTTTTTTTTTAAAACAACATGATATAATTTAGTTGATTTAATAAATTTACAAACAATTTAGATTACTAAAAAAAATATAGTTTAACTTAAAATAAAAAATAAAATGATATATTTTTTAAAATATTTACGAAGGTGTTTGTTTACGCGGTAGCTTTAGCTTTTAAAGCAAACCGCACAAGCAACATGTTTGATAATGTTAAAACTCAATTTATTGTTTGTGTGGAACTCATATAATTTATACTGAAACTACTGGTTTGCTGAAAGCAGTTGAGAGTTGCTTATTTCCCTGCCGCGTATGTACAGAGTGAATTAATTCACTCTATACTATTCATGTAAACAGTGTCTCCACTGTTCATTGGACCGAGTCTGACCTGGTAAAAAAATTATTTTTTTAAATTGTGTTTTACTCGAAAAACTAGTGTTTAATATTATTCAATAACACTACATAAATTAGAAGGAGATTGCATGATGACGTATAGTTTGCGAAATTTGATCACAACTCTAATTTTGTTTCTGATGATATTTTACTTGATTTTGTTGCACGCTCAAAAAATCATGGAAATCACAGTCCTTATCGGATGAATTTCATACGTGATGAAATTATAGATAAATTAATGGAACAGTAAAAAATATTTGATATAAAGTATTATCTATTTAATGATGTAATAGTGGTAGTTAAATTTACAATATTTAAATTAAAAACCATCAATATTAATATATATATTTTTTAGTTATTTTATAACCTCAATTTGAAAAGCATGTTTAATCAAACATATTAAACTATTTTTTATTCAACCTCAATTTCATCAACAGTTTATGAGGAAAAAAAATACTAAATATATAAATATTAAATCAACCTCAATCAAAAATACTTTTTATAAAATAACTTTTTTCAAATTACAACCATAAAAGCTACCATAATACCAAACACTTACACCAACTTGAATTAACTCGTGTCAACGTGTCAAATCTACTATCCAGATCATAAGATTCTGATAACTCTATAAAAAAATAATAAAAATTATTAAATACAATTCTCAATTAAATTAATATTTAAATCAATAATAAATCACAACAAAAAAACTTTAGGACAAAGGAAAAAAAACTGTTGAGGACGAAACTAAATGGATAAAAAGTTTGATGAACAAACTAAAGAAGCAAAAAAGACCGAGGGAACGAGGTAGGAACTTTACATAACAAACAATGCTTATATAAATAATGAAATGTGAGAGAAAGAATCAGCATAGTGAATTTTCATCTTCTTTCAATTAATATTTTAACTAGATATGTTGCCGCTGTTTGCCGAGGGCCAAACAAATTTTATATATATAAAAAATGATGGGTTAAAAAAAATCCATTCCGACAGTTCTCGACTTCTCGTGACATTAGAGACCATGGTCAAGAAAAATCACAAACAGCAGAAACGGTGAGTCTTTAATGGGACTAGGGTTCAAAAGATTTTTTTCTTGGACTAAGAAAGAATTAAAAATCAATAGATATTGAAAGATTACGAGCATTTAATTGGTTAGATTTTAAATTTAATTTTTAAAGGTTTTGAGTTTAAATTCTCTTAATATTACTAAAAACTTATATAATTATTAATTTTAAAGTTCTTGAAATTAATTAAATTACATGTACATATTAATAAAAATAAAAGATAAAATAGATGGTCTGTGGCAGATTTTACGAGGGTGAGAAATGAGCGTTTCTTTTTCTCCGGAACTTTGGTGGTTGGCTTTGTAGAAGCTTTGTGGAATCCAAGTTGAGTAATCCGCTGGTGATGGTTTCTAGTAAAAGAGGAATGGAGTTTTTGTTAAGGAAATGGAAGATTCGTCGGCGATGCAAAAGGACTGGACCTCTGAGATATACAGAGGCTTCAAATGATTTTGAACTCTCGTCAAATAAATGGGAAGGAAAAACAAAGATAGATGGGTTTTACCTCCGAGAGAATGTCAGGTCCGCATTGCGAATTGCTTGATGTTGCAAATCATGGTGTCCTGTTTGATCTCTACTTAAAACCCAGTAAATAGGTCTGTCGGGTTTGTCTCGAAATCACAAAACTCACTCAAAATAGAAGCTGGCCTTGCTGGGGTTACAAGCGCAAGGGGAGACGGTGCAAAACTTGAAAGAAAAATGGAGTTGACGAAGACGTCTTTCATTTCATGTAATGATCAAAATGTTACTGTACATGCTCTCTAAGCAAAGTTCTAACGAGGAGTGTCTTATTCTATCCTCATCTTTGATTTCAATCAGACCTAATGAATACAACACAAAATGGTGGATACAAGATTGAGCAGCAAGCTAGTGAAGAAGATGCTTTGACACACATTCACAAGTAGGAATCGAGATACCCATATTTATGTCTTTTGTTATACTGTAGCAAGCTCGCATAAGTCCGGTCCCAGATTCCGATAGACAAAGATTCATCATCTGGGCTGAGAGCTACTCCTGAAATCTCACCAAAGAAATCAATCTCTTGCCGCTTTCTGTAGTCATCTCGTGTGCTATAAACATGCACAAAATCTGCAGGTTCAGCTACGAACATGAATTGGCCATCTGATGAGAAACGAATTGAACGAACCGCACCCAAGTTTCCCTTGAGTATCACAGTAGGCGATGACAACTTTCTTATATCCCACACCCGGCAAGTCTTATCCTGATTCCCTGTGGCAAAAACACGTCCATCTGGGTGCCATGCTGATGCAAAAGAATAATCGGAATGTCCTTCTACAGTTGATACAGTCTGCCAAAATATTGACATGATTATGATTTAAGAATGCAAACAATATTCAGTGTCTCAACTGAATAACCAAGAATTACAAAAAAAGAGAGTTTAAAAAAACATGCTTTAAGAACACGAACTTCACTTAAAAAATAATAACAAAAAAATGTAGTGCATCATCAGACAGAAGGCAAGGATGATTACTTCTGGCATTCCAGAAATTATGAGCATGGAAGACGACAAATAGAAAACAAGGTTACACTTAACTAAATAATTTTCCAACTGGACTAATACAGAAGAAGAAGAAAAAGCATAGTTGATGGGGGCAGGTGGGGTATTGAATGTTTTCCAGTTAGTTTTTTATACACTTACCTGTCTTGAAAGCAACATAATTCCTCTCTGGGAAAAATAGAGATACCAATTTCATTGACTTAAAAAAAACTTAAGATGGAAAACTTGTTGTACCTTCCCACTCTGTGAATCCACCAGCAATCCATCCAAGTTATCTCCGACAACTGTCATTAGCCTACGGTCTGGACTCATTGATGTGTGCTGCAATAAAAACAAGTTTAGTCATCAAATTGGAAGCTGGGAAAGTCATAGCAGCTATAGATTTCCACAACAGATGATGACTAGAGATTGAAGAGTCAAGGACCTTGAAGACGCTTCAAAAACCTGCCTTGTGCAGGTGATTAACACCCAGTCTGGAACACTCCAAATTGGACAAAACAAGTTGAATTTGGATTTGTTGATCCCAATTCATGAGTTGGAAACCAAAATTAGTAGGAGAAATGAATTGAAATTACAACTCAAATGGATCGGTAGAGCCGAGACCGAGACTTATTTTGGTAAGATTTGTCAATTCCTATTTTATCATGCTAGCTTTAACTCAATTATGCTTTTGTTCTTCCAAATAGTTTTGAATAGAAAATCCATTTGCAATCAATTCTATCAATTCATTTATAAACTGCTCCGAATAGACTTCTAACACATTTTGATTGTTTAATTTCTTTTTTCCTTCTACAATTATTGTAGTGGCATCTTCCATCTATTTTATGCATATGAAAAGAAATTGATGGAGAAAACTCAATTCCCAGTTAGCAGTTCCCCTATATGTGTTGTTCCTTTTTAACAGTGAGTATTCATGCAGCAGTCATACAGAAAGTTGGGACAGAAACAAAAAAAATCAACCACAAAATGCATATTGGTGTTTCTTGTAAGTGATGAGGATGGCTTACATTCACCGGCCAAGGGAAACGGAAGTGATTCAAAAGCTGAAACGTCTCCAAGTCATATTCTCTAAGACCACAATCATTGTTGGATGCCATGAATTTGATTCCACCCCTGCAAGAACAGTTCCCATAACAATCTGTAATAGTTAAAAACAATTTATGATACTGAGCAAAAATAAAATAATCTTACTACCTCATGCCATCATATATCTCAATAGCATTCGTGATGGCATTATCATCGTATGTCGTGCGGGTACAAAAGCTAACTCCTTGCTTATCCAAACGCTGCAGCAGATAAATTAACAGGTTAGAAAAAGACTTCCAGAAAAGATGCATGAGCAGCCTATTGGTCTTTCCATAATTTTGATTGTATCTTATTTTATTTTTCCTATTTGCAGGAGCAGAAGATGTTTAAAACCCAGGAAAAGTAGAGCTAAAATCACATTTCGTTAGCTTTCCAAAACCTTGGCTCATAAAATACAATGTTAACAATTTCAGCAGTTCATCAAATGAACGAACTGTGAAATGAAAATCTAAAAGATATGTGGCAGAAAGAAGTAAATATCCATGCCTGTTGCAAACATGCAGCATGTACCAGGCCCTGCTTGAGATATTGAACATGTGATAAACAAGAGAGGTACACAATTATCCACATGAACATGGCCCTGGCCTACTACTGACATCTAACTTCATCAGTCTCAATTCATTCTTTTCTTTTCTTTCATGAAAAAGAAGACTTCATTGAAGAAGGAAAAAAACATTTTTTACATACCAGGTGAATGGTTAAAACTCAATTTCAATTAACTAATAAACATTTACCATGAAACTTGTCCATGAATTTATTTGTCTTATTACATCTGACAGGACTTGTATCCTGACCGATACAGCATGTAGGTCGCTTGTGGCAGCTAACATCAGAGGCTCCAAATCCAAGGACTACGGAAACCCGTGGAGGAGTGCAAAGCATGCTTCTTCTTCTTTTTATCCTAAACTGTGCATATTTCCATTTCAGGATCCAATATCATTGTCCAATTTCATATTCGAAACATAGGTTTCAAATGTTCCTCCTAAATGCTACGCGGCAACATTGAGGACATGATCTTTTAATTCTTATGTCTAAACTCTGAAGTATGAAATGAAATGAAGGGCAAAGACAAAGTTGACACAAAGCAAATGTGTTTAAAAGCATTTATTGAACCCTCCAAACACTCAGCATTCGCCAAAGGAAAAATAAAAAGAATGCTTGCAACAAGCTTTCTATTTCCTTTTCCCCAATAGCTTATCTTCTAATTCACATCCATCCTCACTTCATGTTTCACATCAGCACAGCTCAATCCTGCAGCTTTGCAAGATGCAAATGTAGAAACTGAGTCAAGTCGCCACAACACAGAACCTGTAATTAATATTTAACCATATAGATCTAACTTACTGATGTTTTGCCTAATTCTCTTCATATGGAAAAACTAAAAAATCTCATATAGATCTTCCCACCAATTGCATCCAAATTGATGTGCATATTCCAATAATTGCCTTCCATATTTCTCTTTCTCAACTTAATAATTCTTATCCTTCTATTGCCTCTTTGTTCACTACACTACTTGATCTCAGGCTACAGTAATACCTTTGCAACCTCAAATTAACTCTTGTATGACAGGTTATGCAAATAAAAGCCTTTGTTTAACTGGCTCCCTGAAAATTCTACCAGCCAGATTCTTCACTTTGATGCCGTATTATGTTATTAGCCTCTAAACTTGATCTTTCCAATTCCTATTCAGCTCAGAAGCTCTAAACCTTTTATCAATGATAACAATAACCTCTGATAACTGCCTCCACATATAAAATCAACGCTGACCACATGCATGTTCTCAGTCATGCAGCATTAGAAATGGAAACCGTTCGGCAGTACAAGATGGAGGACAACAGAAAGTCACTCATGATGCAATCATCATTAGGACAACGTCATCAGAACAGTCTTTATACAAAGTAGAACTGCAATTTATCAATTTCATCAACTTCTTAATGCTGCTAAATAGCAGGCAAAGGAGCAGAACAACACCTTGTTCACTCAAGTAACATTTCAAAATACTTCACAAACACTCAAGTGTATTAAAATGGTAATATCATAAGCACATTAGCTCAACTCAGAGTGAAAAGGTAAAAAGAAAAAGAAAATGCTTTATATATAAAGCATAAAAGACCTATCATCAAGCTCATTCTGAATGGTTAAAATTAGAAATTCCACTGCAGAATTGAAAATAGGATAATGGCATTTCCTACTGTTAAATTCTAGTAAGAGCACAGCCACCCTCAAAATGCATGCAAAGAATCTTCTAAATGATAGTACAATTTATTTATTTGAAGCACGGTGTCTTGTATGGTAATCCAACACATGAGGTCAAGAACAGGGCTCAAAATAAAATAAGACTACAAAAAACCTTACCACTTTATATAAGCTAACAAATGAAGAAAGAGATGCTGAGATATCAACTCACTTTGCAAGTAAGCTCTCCTTGGAAGCCTCCAGCAACAAGAAAATTATCTTTGACTGCTATAGTGCTAATTTGAGTTTGGGTGAAACCTTCTAACAAACTTCCAGCATGTTTCTGTATTGCAAACAATTATGAGTTGGGGGGGGGGGGGACCAGAATGGTAAATATGAACTTGGCTGATAAGGATCTTTTCTTGAGAAACACGAGAGAGATAGATAGATAGATAGAGAGAGAGAGAGAGAGAGAGAGAGAGATTAATCATACTTGACAAACAGATTTGTTATTAACTGTGAAAGTCAACATGGAAACAATCATAATACCTCAGACGGTGCTACATGTCCTGCAAAATTGATGACCTCGGACAAATTGCCAGATATGGATGACCAGTGCATGACTGAATAATTCGACACCAGATATACATCATGTTTCGAAGTGGCCCAAACCAAGTTCCTGAGCTGCACAACCAAAGCACAACAAAAGGCTCTGAAGTGTCCAGTGGGCAATATAACTAGCAAAGGTAGATGAAGTCAGCTAACATGCAATATGGCTTTAAAGGGAACTTGCTACTATGTGCAGTTCAAAGAGAAAAAACAACACATAGTTGCCACTTATAAATACAGAAACAAATTGTTCTAAGAATAACACACTAACATTTAAGGATAGAAGTCCTAAACTAAATAGATAGCTAGCAACATTTAATCAGAGCAAGTTTCTTTTCTCTTCCCTATTTCAGAAGGATGTCAAGACAGCTCAAACACAAACACAAACACAAACGACGAGGTTTTTACATAGACAAGTACATAGAAGAATCTGCTATTCACATACAGAAGTTGCAAAATCCACAAACCTGAAAATGAAGTATAGTGGGCTTAACCGATCTAGTATTATGGAAGAATTCATAGTAGCAGCCTCCCTTCTCCATTTGTTTGCACTCCTATAACAACCAAGTACAATAATCACAAAGAATTATGAAACCCAGAAAGCAAGTTAATAACAAACAATTAGGTACTAAAGTACCTTATCGACAGCTTCGCCGGATAACGGAATGTTCTCATAATTCTTGTACTGCTCAAGCCTGGTCAATCTGTACTTTTCCCTGGTTATATTCAATCTTTCCCAGGGAATACCCTGTATGTCTTGCCCATTCCTGGCCTGCCCAGAAGATGTATCCGTAGCCTTGGTAAGCTGCTCATTTTTTACCAAGAATTCCAGATTAATTAATTTTGTAAATTCTACCTGAAATAAAATACTCATTCATAAAAAAAATATATACCAAAACTACCAAAAAATAAGTTGAGAAGAATACCAAGTCGTATTCATTGGCTTCAACATCTTCCACACCGGCGGCGGCTCCTCCATCCATTTCATCGACGAAATCGACCATTTCTGCCTCTTCCGCCATGTAATTCATATCTCCCAACCGCTGGAAGTAGGACATGTGCTATTTATGCATATATGTAACGTCTGCTACAAATAAAAAAGAAAATCAACTCCAACGTCAATAAAAATCATTTGCCCTGGTAATTATATAATATGATATATTTTATCCATATTCATGAAACGTTGAGATAGAAGAAGACCAAACTCACACAAACAATTGCAGGTTGCAACAGAACATCCAATCCAAGTTAATTATTAAGAAATAACTAATAAATTAGACAATTTCAAGGGTCTGTTTAGCATCCATGATAGATTAGCCGAAGAGTATTAGCCTCAGAAATATGGATTAAAACCCCACCATAAAAAATCATAGAAAAGAAAAAAGAAGCAAACAACTGTTGCTAGATTACACGAGAAGAATTAAAAAGGAGGGATTCTCTTACGCACACAGTAAGTAACAATTCAGAGAGAGCAAATTGTCGAGAGGAGACGAAATTCTCTGCAAGGGAAATTGATAAATTATTATATATGGTGGGGGCACATTCTCTACTTTAATTTAATAATGTGCTGGTGGTTCATGGAATGATGGGATCTGAGAGAAATAAGAAGATTGGGTTATCGAAATTAATTATATTATTTGTCGGCAAAACCATCTTCTCTTATAATCGATTGCTTGTGGGCACGCACCGCCCCTTTTGCATGTTTATCTGCTCTTTAATTGTTTTCTTTTTTATTATTATTTTTATAATTAAAGTGATGTGTTATTTTATTGATCTTAAAATTAATTTATAAAAATATTTTTTTTAATAAAGGTGTTCGGACTAACTTGTGTATACCTCAACTAATCTCACATGTTCTAAAATTAATAACGATATAAATCTCAAATAATTATTATATTAATAATTATAAGACTTGAAAACTTGAGATCACAATGAAAATAAACTTTTTAATTTTAAGTTTTTACCATTAAATTACGTACAAGATAGTTAATATTTTGAATAAATATGAAAGATGTATTTTTAAGATTTTTAAAATTTAGCTTAAATTTTGACATGCAGAAGAGGGAAAGAAAGAAGGATAGTGTTGAGCCTTCTCGTTCAACTATTATTTTTTAAAATATTATTTTAATATATTTATAAATAAAAAATATTTTAAAATATAATATCTATCATCCTAAAAAATAGTCACGGAGAACAGCCCGGCTAGCAACCTTGTCTTCTTCAACCTTGCTATGGTTTGGACTTAATTCAATTCGCTCGTCGTCATCTTTTGTCCGTTTTTCCCGACCTAAAAAGCCATAGCTTCTGGCATATATTTGACTTGGAAATTGGGTTTTTGGACTGTGGTGTTAAAGAAACGCCTGTGAAGAAGAAGAAGAAGAAGAAGAAGAAGAAGAAGCTGAGTTAAAAAGGTTGAGGTGAACAAAAATTCGATATCTGCAATTTAAACCGCCATTATTGTCACGATTCCAAATAGGTATGTCTCCGTTACTGTATCAACTCACCTCCGATTTTTATATAAAACAAATATGGCTTTTTTTCTTTTTTGTATTTTTTTTTTCATTTTTGTTTTTTTTCACAAATTTTTTCTTTAATATTTACTTAATTTTAAATTTGTCTTGATAAATTATTTCCATTATTTTTTATGAATTCTTTTAAAGCCAAACAACTTTTTTTACCGGTCATCCAAGTTATCTCGAGACTCGTTAAGTCGATTGAGTTACATTAAAATAACTCTTATATGATTTAATTGTAAACTTAAATTAAACAATAAATCAAATTAGTTAATTTTAAAATTAATTCACTAGATCATGTTAATAACAGTATCAAATGATTCACTTCAACTTAATATAGTTTTATGTTGAATTATTTTTAATTAATAAATTATATCAGTTAATCCCTTAGATAACATAATAACAATATTAAATAATTTATTTTAATTTAATATTTTTTTATTATGATTTTTTTTAATCAAGTCGCACCAAAACATAATATTACGCTAGTTAGACCTTGGAACTAAAGGATTATAAATATGTGTGTGTGTGTATAAAATAAATGTACGTGTATTGTTTTTTAAAATGTGCATTTATTATAAATAGTAAGAATTGATTATCACAGGATGAATTGAAAAGATTTAATGATAGAAAATAAAAGAGGAATCAACATCTAAATGCGTGAATCAAAAGCAAAATGTTTTATTTTTTTTACTGTAGATTAATGGCTGATAGTTCCTAGTATCTCACATTTTTCCTCTTTTTTCCTACTGTGTTTTCATTTTATTTATTCTTATCTAATATATACACTTCGTATATTCCTCCCTTTTTGCTATTATTTTGCCTTTTTAAAAAAAAATTAACCATAAAAGCATGTGAAATACTACTAGTTTTAAAACCCGTGTTGTGTCGCATCGCAGGTAGAATCTCAAATTAAATTTTAACACGGTAAAAAAACGTGTTAATATTACAAATAAATTTTATTGTATAATGAATTTTTAAAAATAAAAAATACAAAAAAGTTATTTACAGTTAATGAAATAAATTAAAAGGAATATATAAATTGATAAATTATAAAAAAAGTTGTTAATGTTAATTAAAACATATAAGAGTGATCTACTTGTATTGTGCTACAAGTAGAATTTTAAATTAATTTCAAACATAAAATAAACAAAAAAATAATTACATTGTAGATATGTTTTCATATATCATTTTTTTTCTAATTGAGAAATGAAAAAAAATATGAATATTTTATATAATAAATTAAAAAAATATACGAGCTAGCAAATAAAAAAAGTTGTAAATACTAATTAAATATTAAAGCAGTAAGTTAATCTTAATAATAAAAATAAAATATAAATGCACTTGCAAACGAATTACACAGATTATCTTTTTTTTATTTAAATGTTTTTAATTTTTTATTATTTAAGAATTATAAAAAATCATTATTTTAAAAAATAATTTTTAAAAAATTCATTATTTTTAAAAAATATAAGAGCTAGCAAATAATTTTTTATAAAAAATCAAATTAATCTCTTCAAAGTATAACACTACTAAAAAAAAGAAAAAAGAAAAAAGAAAAAAGAACAATCATTATTTTAAAAAATAAAATAAATTTAATTTATTTAAGAAATAGAAGAGGGGGCATAAGTTGCTATTTAAATGGAAAGAATTAACAGCAAGGAAAAAAATAATAAAAAAGAAAACAAAAAAAAGAGGACAATCACTAAAGACGTGTCGTACATTATTATTTTTTTAAAAAAGAAAAAGAAAAAGTGGGCGACACGTGGACAACCTGAATTTTCCCTTCATGGTGGGCAACGAGCTTCAATCACACCGGGGACGATGAGGCAATGGAATCATTGCATATGGTCGTGTAGGCCACCTTCCTTACAGTTTAAAATTGTATATCTAATTTATGTCACCCATGGCTCGATGCATCATATAATAAAAAAATTAAATAAATAAAAATACACAAACCCATCATAATCATACATTCGGAGGCATGCTTTGCCTTCTAGAGAAAGGGCTTCATCTCGAGAATTTCCAAAGTTATTATCATCATCATCGACCCACCACATCTTCAAGGTTCTAACACCACAACATGCCCATCTATAATAAGTTATTTAAAAATATAATAATAATTGTTTTTAAAAGTATTTTTTATTTTTAAAAAAATAAATCAAAAAAATATTTAAAGAAAAGAAAATAATAATAAAAATTAATCTTTTTTTAAAATGATTTTGAAATGCAAAAACAGGCTACTGTAATAAAACCCTAGCCCGCACTGTCCCACTTAGCCACGTGTACACTTATCTTATGATGATCGCATTCCTGATGTCATTATTACATCAACATGTACATCGTGTAACGGCAAAAAGCATTTCTCGTGGCCTACCATCTACTTCTCACCTCACCTCACCTGTGCTTGTCGATCGGGTGAAGTGGAGTTTTCAAAAATGTTTTTTTTTTTAAAAAAATTAGAAATAAATTAACATAATATTTTTTATAATTTATTTTTAATATTAATATATTAAAATTATTCAAAAGCATATTAAAATCATCAATTTATTTTTTATTCGAGCAAAAAATAATTTAAAAAATATACGGTAACGTAAAAGCAAAATACTCACGTAAAGAAAAGTGCGTTGCTTGTTATAGAGGAAAGTTCTCTTCTTCTTTTTTGAACCAGCCCCACTCTTTAGCATCTCCAGTAACTTGAGATGTTGATCGAGTATGTGATTTGTGCGAGAGGAATAATTGATAATCTTGTCAAGCTCATCATATCTGCATCAAAGAAGGAAAATAACACTTCAATGAGGTCCACAAAATTAAAAAAAAAAACCACCTTTTTTGTGATTTGTGTGAGAGGAATAATAGATCATCTAATTTCTTTTGGATTTAATTTGTTTTTATTTTCTGAGCAAATGTTTGATTGAACTACATATCCATTATTGAGCCCATTTCAGATGAGTTAAGCTAATATTTATACACCGTTTTTCATAAAAATTCAATTTTTTTTATATATTTTAGATTGTTTTGATACACTGATTTTAAAAATAATTTTTTAAAAAATAAAAAACATCATTTTAATGTATTTTAACACGAGAAGCATTTTGATTCCACAAAAATTTAATTTTTTTTGCTAAAAATTAATTTTTTTGTATATTTTGGATCGTTTTGATACGTTGATTTCAAAATAATTTTTATAAAATAAAAAACATCATTTTGATACATTTCAACGTGAAAAACACTTTGAAAAGCAACTATAACTACACTTCTAAACAGACACTAAAAGTTTGGTATGAAATAAAGTGATATCCTTAAAAGCATGAGATTAATTAAATTTTGATCAGTTATTTATGTTAAATTTTTTTAAAAAAAAAACACTACAAGAATTGTACATCTTTATTGTTTCATCCTAGGATGAAACAATAATAAACAAAGCACAGAGCATTTCTATTTGCCAGCTATCCAACCCTAGACAAGGTATATTTAAATTTGTTTAGTATTATTGTATTATATTTTGTTTTAATTATTGTGCTGTGTTTTTTTAAGAGATAGACAAGAAGCATTACTTGGCAGCTCTGCATTTAAGGAAAAAAAAATTGTTTTTTTTTTTCCAAGAAGATAACAGATCTCATGATAAATTATTTTATTTTTAATTGAAAGCAAGGGTACCGGGCTTTGAAATTAGATCACCCATGTTGCCCACTGCCCGGCAGCCTTGTTAATGCTGGAATGAACTGCTTACGGGCTGGTTTTATGGACTGTCCTACGGTAGGTAGTCTGCCCTTGAATCCTCTGATGAGTCTTTTTTTGGTTTGGGCTTTGCCCCTTTCCTCATCACCAAAAACAGAAACAATTTATATTTAGGGATTTCGATTAGTATTGATGGGTTGGATTTTTTTTATATTTATATATTATTTGTTATTTGGTAAAAAATTTAGGTATTTATAAATTATTTATTAGGTTCAAGTATTAATAGGTATTTATTATCTATTATTATTTATTAATCAATGAAAAATAAAATAGTTAATATATATTAACATAGTAAATAAGCTTATTTTTCCATGCAATAAAAACATGTAAATTCAGGATGAAAGTTAGGTCATGACCTGATAGTAAACATCATTAAGAATTGCACTCATTTGCATTGCCAGCTCAAACTCACATAAAACTCACATAGCCCAGCATCAGTATGGCAACCATTTCAGGACAATTCTCGGGTCACTTCACCTCTGTATTCTCCATTTACGCACAACAACAAATTTGGCATTCCCTTGGACCAACTTTGATTATCTTGCGCAAGGTGCGGGAAAAGCGAGGCCAAACAAAGGACTCAAATGCAGGTAATTGTAACCCAAAGTTCTGAGAGAGAAGGTCGATCCCAATTAATGCCCTCTACAAGCTATTCTGAATGCAATTCTCATTCTCATGACATGATGAGGATTTCCTCTGTCATGCCATCATAAATTTTGTGAGACTAATATTCATTATCTTGAGTTAATTTTTTAAATTTATAACCCGGGTTATGAAATCATAATAACCCTAAATAAAATATTTTTATAAAACTCAATTTTCAATAAACATATTGTTGATTGATATAAATGGAAAACATCCAATTTCAAAATGACATTTCAAAACAAAATTAAATGTCATCGAAGGTTACGCAAAACCTTTCTAAACTCTGATTGCTCTAAAATTTTAACTTAAAATATAACAATATATTAAGAGGCTCCTCATTATTTCAACCTGATCCAGCAATCGGATTCAGAAATATAATTTATAGTGTAAAACTAAATTATTTTTAAAAAAATAAAAAGGCAAAAAATAAAATATTATTTGGCTAAAATGGAACAGCCGGAACATAACCAAAACATTCCGGCCAAAACTTGGGCGGGATTTACAGAATGGACTTAGATTCTGAGCAAGATGAAATCTCTTTTGATTTGTTCCATTTTTTAAACTAGAAAATGATATACCGACTATTCTGGATGAAACACAACGAAATTCACAACCTTGCACTGGATAGAACTACAAGAGTTTTCTTTAAATATCTCAATACAACAACGATAAGGCTATTCTGATAGACTGATGATGACTAATTGGGGAATCATGCTGTTCATAACAAGATTTGTTATGCATGCCAGCAGTTCCAGATTGATTTCAAAAACATGGTAAATAAGCCAAGTTTGTACCATGATAGTCCCTTTTACAGTATATTGATTGTTAAATACCAAATTCAATGTACCTTCTTCCATCACAAGTAAAATAAGAAAGCAACCACTTCAACACGTCAATTGCATCTTTGTTCCTGAAGAGAAGAAATTCAGTTTATGCAGACATGTTTCATGTAATTGCACATAATACAGCACCGTTTTCTTGATGCTAGCATTTTTCTTATCTAATAATGACTTGCAGAGTAGTAAACAGGAGAAGATGGTGCATTTGCAGTTCCATTACGACGAGCTATTTCCATAAACACAAACAAAAGAGAGTTGACCTTGTTTGAAATAAAACTTTTCTTAAGTGGAGTGTATATATTATTGTAAAGCTGAAGCGCAATTTCATCATGTTTCCAATAAATACTGTGCAGACAGAGTTTTGGATCTGACAATAGCACTTGCCAAATTTAATTCTAAAAACCAGGATAAACTCTTCCTATAAAATATTTGTACCAAAAAGGAAAAAAAAATCAATTGTCTAAACTCAAGCAAATGCTATCTAGAAGTGGTTTTGGAACAGAACCCCATGCTCCTTTGACATCACTAGCAGAATTGGTGTTGGAACAGAACCAATCTGCACATTCCATTTAGATATCCAAATTACAGAATAGGGAAGATAGAATAACAGAAGTAAAAGTTGAACCTGTAACCCTCCGTGAAATTTGTCACTTACTATCCCCGTGGGATATTAAAGCCTCTTAAAAATCACACTTACAGAACCATCTGAAATCCTAGATCAATATGTTTGTTTAAAGTTAGTTTGTGTAAGCATGCATGGTATCCCTAAGATTTTAATCTCAGTTCCTAAACGCTTTCCTCCATTTGAAAGCCTTTCAAATTTGAGCACATTGCCTCAAGCATGAAAGTGTAAATGGCATATGAAAGTACAGATTTTGAAACAGCTTGCCATCTGCAGCAATCTTTATAGTGCTTAAGGCATTTCTTCATTGTTTTGCCTTAAGACACAGTTCAAGAACAACCTTCTCAAACAGATATTCAAAGTGTCAAATAAGTCAATTGTCCAATATATGTTGCGGACTTGATGAGAAGGAGATTATTATTTTGTTTGTTTAATTGAATGTCACAGGACACATGATTAGTTGAAGGTCATCATTTCATTCCATTACATTTTAGTGCTAACATATCACAGCTGTAAAACTATTACCGATGAATCAATACTGAAATCCTTGACTCTAGCTTAAAATTTAGCACATCTTGCAAACATGAAAAATCAGCTATATTGTCCAGGAATATTCACTCAAATATATTTAGATTAATTCATTTTGATTTTACTCTCTGGAAAAGATCAATCCATGAAAGACAGTACTAGATGGGAAGTAGATTGCTAAACCTATAAACCATGAAAAGTAATGGGAAGAGAGAATTTCACATGTTCACTAATTAGCATGAACAAACCTCATAAATCAAGGATTATGTTAACTTTCTAGCAAAGATCCAATCATGTGTGAACTAGCAAAAACCAATTAAGGACCAAGGAAGCACCATATTTTGTTGAACATGTCTGTTTTTAGCATTCTTGTTTTCATGCATAAAGGATAAATTCTTGATCACCAAAAATATAAAAGATGTTTGACCCGTATCTGTCCACACAGCAAATCTCTTACTGTGTAGTCATCGAAAGCCAATTTGTTGCTTTAGGAGCATAAACTATGGAAACAACCAAATCTAGGAGGACCCATCCATAATGCTCCATACATTACACGGGCAAGACAATGCGTTATGACTTTGTTTTACTGAACTAGTAAATTATAAAAGCAAATAGAGAGAGAGAGAGAGAGGAGGGAGGGGGAGAGAGAGAGCTATATGGTCTACCATCCTATAAAACTTATAAAACTTCAAAGAAACTTCAAAAAGCTATACAATCTTCATTGATACTCCATCCAAATAATAGCTTCTTTTGTTATTTATCTATCCTAAAATGCATGTCTATTGACTATCCTACCTTCCCATTCTGCAATACTTCTCTAACACATAACAGAACACACAATACCCGGTGTCCTTGCCAGAAAACAATGCTTAAGCAACAATGGAAATAGGATAAGGCCAAGTACTTTTGAACCAAAAATCTGATGAATTGGACCCTTGGCTAGGCCATGTTTTGAAGTTAATTGGTTGAACAGTTGAACTGGTAAGGTTTTGTCAATTTCGCAAGCACAAAAACCTAGATGCTGGCAGCTCAATCAGAAACGCTCAGTGACCTGCATTCCATAAACCTTGAACCAGTGGCCTAGGATTAAGACTTTTGTATGGTCAAGGTCATCGCTCTAACAATTATGCTTGGTAGTTTCATGGCTTGTCTCATAAACTTGGCAATTCATGGCTTCTTTTTGTAGTTTGGCTATAATAATTTACACATATATTTATATTAGATCTTGAATTCAAGAAAATCTGATAAATGGTTTATTTGTTGAAATTCGTTAGAGTGTCTTGTATAAGGGAGACCCAAGAATCATTGTGTACGTCTTCTTGTTGCCAAGATTTTAAGGGAAACCAACCATGTTTTTTTTTATGAAGCTGTTTTAGTTTGAATACGTGGTGGATTCTGTACTACATATCAAGGCAGCAAAGGATGGAGAAAAAAAATTAAAAGAATTTTGATTGGTACTGTTTTATGATGTATTCAACAGCTGTAGTTCTTTTTTTTTGTTTTTTGTTTTGGCTATTATAAGAGAGAAGAGAGAGGTGTGTCTTGGTTCTTTCTTGACATAACTAAGTGCTTGTACAAAGAGTAAATGAGACTTAGGTGTATTGGCTTTCAGGATGAAATATTAATTTGAGTGACCACTCTTATTTACTCATAATGAAGTTTTTCTTTAATCATTGTTGCTGGTGGAAGTACTCGAAACTATAGTTGTCCCTATCCAATTTCTCTACCTGCCTATTGGTTTAAAATTGACATTGTCGCAACATATATTCTTGCACTCTAATAAATCACCTCCTAATGAATGTAAATTTAGTTATTTAATCACAATGCTGTAATTTTGTGAAGATTACAAGAAATCAGCTTCATGAAATTACAATGCTAGGTTTAACCTTAAGATGTCAGAACTATAGGAAAAAGATAGATATTTAATCACAAGTCCTAAAACTAAAAAGATAGCTAGCAACATTTAATCAGAGCAAGTTTCTTTTCTCTTTCCCTATTTCAAAAGGATGTCAAGACAGCACAAACACAAACACAAACACAAACAACGAGGTTTTTACATAAGACACATAGAAGAATCTGCTATTCACATACAGAAGTTGCAAAATCCACAAACCTGAAAATGAAGTATAGAGGGCTTAACCGATCTAGTATTATGGAGAATTCATAGTAGTAGCCTCCCTTCTCCATTTGTTTGCACTCCTAAAACAACCAAGTACAATAATCACAAAGAATTATGAAACCTGGAAAACAAGTTAATAACAAATAATATTAGGAGTATTAAAGTACCTTATCGACAGCTTCGCCGGATAATGGAATGTTCTCATAATTCTTGTACTGCTCAAGCCTGGTCAATCTGTATTTTTCCCTGGTTATATTCAATCTTTCCCAGGGAATACCCTGTATGTCTTGCCCATTCCTGGCCTGCCCAGAAGATGTATCCGTAGCCTTGGTAAGCTGCTCATTTTTTACCAAAAATTCCAGATTAATTAATTTTGTAAATTCTACCTGAAATAAAATACTCATCTATAAAAAAAATATAAACCAAAACTACCAAAAAATACGTTGAGAAGAATACCAAGTCGTATTCATTGGCTTCAACATCTTCCACACCGGCGGTGGCTCCTCCATCCATTTCATTGACGAAATCGACCATTTCTGCCTCTTCCACCATGTAATTCATATCCCCCAACCGCTGGAAGTAGGACATGTGCTATTTATGCATATATATAACGTCTGCTACAAATAAAAAAGAAAATCAACTCCAACGTGAATATTAGGAGTATTAAAGTACCTTATCGACAGCTTCGCCGGATAATGGAATGTTCTCATAATTCTTGTACTGCTCAAGCCTGGTCAATCTGTATTTTTCCCTGGTTATATTCAATCTTTCCCAGGGAATACCCTGTATGTCTTGCCCATTCCTGGCCTGCCCAGAAGATGTATCCGTAGCCTTGGTAAGCTGCTCATTTTTTACCAAAAATTCCAGATTAATTAATTTTGTAAATTCTACCTGAAATAAAATACTCATCTATAAAAAAAATATAAACCAAAACTACCAAAAAATACGTTGAGAAGAATACCAAGTCGTATTCATTGGCTTCAACATCTTCCACACCGGCGGTGGCTCCTCCATCCATTTCATTGACGAAATCGACCATTTCTGCCTCTTCCACCATGTAATTCATATCCCCCAACCGCTGGAAGTAGGACATGTGCTATTTATGCATATATATAACGTCTGCTACAAATAAAAAAGAAAATCAACTCCAACGTGAATAAAAATCATTTACCTTGGTAATTATATAATATGATATATTTTATCCATATTCATGAAACGTTGAGAAAGAAGAAGACCAAACTCACACAAACAATTGCAGGTTGCAACAGAACATCCAATCCAAGTTAATTATTAAGAAGTAACTAATAAATTCGACAATTTCAAGGGTCTGTTTAGCATCCATGCCATGCTATGATAGATTAGCCGAAGAGTATTAGCCTCAGAAATATGGATTAAAACCCCACCATAAAAAATCATAGAAAAGAAAAAAGAAGCAAACAACTGTTGCTAGATTACACGAGAAGAATTAAAAATGAGGGGAGGGGAGAGATTCTCTAACGCACACAGTAAGACCAATTCAGAGAGGGAGAAAGAGAGGGAGCAAATTGTTGAGAGGAGATGAAATTCTCTGCAAGGAAAATTTTTAAACAATTAGTAAGCCATGCAGGTTTTATCTTTGGGATTCATTCAAGCACTATTAGTAAACAGTACAGTGCTTTCATGTGTCACAAAGAGAGAACAAAATAAAAACTTTCTAGGTCCTTTCTTTTATCTAGGAAGAACAATACACAAAAAGAAGGATGAAAGGATGGAAATTCGCATGTGCTTGGGTTTTGGGTGGACTTCGGTAAATATCCTATTTTCACCTAACGAAAATTTTCCAATCATCATCATTCAAGGAGTTTCGCTCTGAAAGCTCAAAACCAAATGCCGCATCCTCCTGTGCAGTTCCTGTTCCCAACTCTTTTACACCACTCTATACTTAGGCATGCATCTAGAAACACCAATAAATAATAAAAGATTCGTAACCACTTAAAACAATGACAATATCTGGTGAATAAAACTCGAATTTCGTTTAATTGATTAAACCTAGTAATAAAAGACCTTAATTTTTTTAAAAAAATATTTATACCTAAATGAGAGTTGATGATGTGGCGTTGAGCAGAAAGTTCAGAGGAACAAACAGGACCAGATACCCAATCAGAAGACCGCGGTGTAGTTTGGATTTCTTTCCGTCTCCATTGGAGACAGCATTCTTCCATTTTCATTTTCAACGAGGTCTGAGATTCAGAATGACAAAATAATTAGACAACCGGAGAAGAAATTAAGAGAGATGAATGGAGGTGCGGTGCGGTGCATACAATCAGTACCTGAGGCTGAAGCTGAGTCGGGGATGATATTGATAAGGGTGGAAATGGAATTGAAAAGGAGAATGACGATTGGGGAGGAATCTTCTGCGCTTCCCCACCAATCGGCTGAAGCTCTTCCCTTCCCCGCAACATTCCTCCCGATTCTGCTTCTGCTTCTGCTTCTGGCTGCTGCTTACCCTAATCAAAATAAAATCTTCTAGGGTAAGCAGCCATGGCCAGGGAGAACAAGCTTTTTTCCATTTGTTTATCCCGCCATGCTGCATTGGTTTTAATTTAGGCCCGTTTGTTTGTCTACTTGAAAATAACTTTTTTTGTAAGTGGATTTTTGAAAAATAAATTATTTTTTTATATTTATTAATATCTTAAAAAATATTTTTTTAGTATTTGACTATATAATAAGATGAAAAATAATTTATTAATATATTTTTTTAAGTTTATCAAAAGAATACTGACAAAATCTTGTAAATAAAAAAGTTAGAGAATTAAATTAAAAAAATTCTAATTTTATAAATTATTTTAAATAAAATAAATAACAATTAAAATAATAAAAATAAAAATCAGATAATAAAATTAAAAGATAATAAAATTAAAAAAAAATACAATTTCATAAATTATTTCAAATAAAAATAAATAACAATAAAAAGAATATGAAGATAGATGAAAATTTTCAATTAAAAATATGATAAGAAAATAAATAAATACCAAAGCTATATAAAAATTAAATTAAGTCAAATTATAAGGGATGGAATTGAAAAAAAAATATTCAAAACAAAATATATAGCAATAAAAAAATTAATGATCAAATTTGATAAAATCAATATTTATGAAATTTCTATAATTTTTGGAAAATATTTTCCATCCAAAGTAAAAGAAAAAAAATTTAGAAATTAAGTCAAGTTTTTTTAATTTTAAAAGTGTTTTTTATTGATTAATTTTTCTAAAAATAAATAAATACAAGAAAGTTTGAAATTTTATTTTTTATGAAATTAGTGTAATTACAAGATTTGTAACTTAGTTTACAAAATAATAAGATAAGTTATTCTATTATAATAAATAAAAATTATTTTATAGTTTATATCTTGAAGACACGTACTCCTATTTTTATGAATGACCGTATAAAGTGTTATTAAACTATATACACAATATCATGTGTTAATATTGACTGAGTTAGTACCTGGCATTTTCTTTTAGTAATTATATATGGCCTGCGTGTTGTTGCCGGGAGCCAATTAATAAACAATATAAATGATTATTTTATCAGCAATTAGAAATGTTAGATTCATTATACTGTGAATTTGGGTAACCTAAAGTTTAGATATATAGGTTTGGTTTGCCATACTCTCTCGCCTTGAATTTGGTATGGTGGTCAAATATTATTAGACTTAAGTGATTGAGCCTTACAACCATTTAAAAACGATGAAAATACATTTACATCCAGCCTTGTTTTTGTTAAAATTTAAAAGTAATTTTATATTTGAAATATTTCAATAAAAAAAAATGGTGAAGCTCCTCAACACATCTATATTTCCCCCCTTATAGCATGATTGTATTTCAAATGTTTTTTTTTTTAAAAAAAAAAAGATAAAAGAAACCTCCAACCCAAAAGTTAAAATTTTATTATTTAAATGGCAAATAAATATCTATAATGTAGTTCAAAAAAATATTAAATGAATTATTTTGTCTCTAATTATTCTTTTAATATCAAATATATCTTATAAAAAAGATAATTTTATTCTCAATTGCATGTTTATTAAGTTTTTTTTGTTAAGAATAATTCTATTATTATACTGTTGTAATCCATAATAATTCGTTTCTATAGATAAATATTAAGAGGAACTCCTATCACTTTACTTTTAGTATTATGTAATAGCATAAATAACAATATCAACAATATATATATATATATATATATATATATATATATATATATATATATATATATATATATATTGGACATTCTAACAATTGGAGCTGAACAAGATATGACGCTTGTTTCTGGGCTTTTTACAAGTCAGAGAGGGACTTGTATGTATCTCAGAAGGAGCACTCAATGGGAGGAAGGCGGGCTTGAGGAAACAATTGGTTTGGGATGGGATAAACATGAACAAAGCCATTGTTTTTTAGTGATAGTGATAGTCTCAAGACTTTACCACGAAGATTTGAGGAGAGTTCAGAAAACAAGGAGCGACCAATAAAATATTATGTGGGAAGATCAGTTATATGGATCTGGACATGGATGAAAACGAAGAACAGTGTATCATTAGAGCTGAAAAGAAAATGGTAAACGAGTAAAGAAGATTACATTAGCTCAAATACAAGAAGTATTTATGATCTATAAGGAGGTTTCTTGAGTTGAGACTTACAGCATCAAATCTTTACCTTCTTTAAAATGAAATCAAACAAAGTTAGAGGAAAATAATAGATAATTGGTAAGTGATGGCTCAACAGACTCAAGATATCTTAGCTGAATAAGCCTTTAATGGAATTGGTGGGAGTGGGAAGAAACAATGGCGGCGGCGGCCGCAGCAGCAGCAGCTAGTTTGAAAGTGCAGCAGCAATAATAATAATAATAGCAGCAGCAGCAGCAGCTAGTTTGAAAGTGAACATAGAGAGGACAAAAACGGAACAGTTATTGAATCGACACCAAAAATAATGTACAGAGATAAAACGAAATAATATCATATGCAAAGAAGCATTAATAATTAGAAAGAGTACAACAAATTAATTATCCACATAAATATAGGTTCGGGAATTTTTCATTTCTTTGAAGAAGATGGGATATATTAATTGATCAGTGGTCACAACACAAGCGTGTCGATCTATACTGATCCAATTCTTTTTCTAGCTTCTCTATTATCTCTTGGAGCTTCTCAATCATACTATCTTTCTCTGCGATTGTCTGCGACAGCCTTGAATTCTCATTGCTAAGTGCTTCAAACTGGCTTAATATTCCTTCAATCTGTGCTTCAATGGCTTCATCACTCAACTCAAACGCGCTCTCCACCAGCCTCACAACTCGCCATAAACTCACGACTACAAGCAATCCTCCACCCTTCGTCCCCAAAAACGTTTCCAAGAATAATGCTCCTATAACAACTGCGCCATCGACAACATAACCTGGCCGCTTGAAGAAGGAGCTGCCAAACCCCACAACTAGAGCAACTGACTTGGCAGAAAGGAGGCTCAGTATACAGATCCCTGCCAGATGGTACCAAACTTTGTTTTTCTTATAATGGTCTTCTTCCGGGGTGCATGATTGTAAAGAAGATGAAAGTTCAAGGACAGTTAAGATGACGTCAAGGAGAAGCAGTGAGATTGTAAAAACATGAACTGGGGTTGATTCCAGGAACTTGATTAAGTGGTTTCTCCATGGTTCTCTATTCAGGTCTAGTACTAGTTTAGGATTGCAGAGGTGCATCCATTTTTGCCTTCTGTGCCGGCTTTTGATCAGATTTTGGACCAAGTGCTCTACTGTTTCAACAGAGATGGAATCACTTGGAGGTTGAGATTGCAGGATTCCTGAAGAACCGGTGATTCTCGATGGGTTATTCATTGATGAAGAATATAATTGTATCTGGTACCAGCTTGATGTGATAATTTATATAATAATTATGCAAACGAGAAATTGTCTTTATTTAAAAGGCACGTGAAGTGCAAGAAGGCTGAGGGCAGAGGCGTGGAAGAGGCGTTAAAAACCACATCAAATTGATGTTCTTGATTTCGTCGTGGAAGAGGCGTCAAGTATTGATCAAGCCTACGATTTCTGTCTCTTTTCTCCATGACGAACTTAACCGACCGCCATCCCGTGAAGCGGTTCTCTGAAGAATGAGTGAGATAACATTTTCCACGACGGCATGATTTATATGTATTTTAGAAGGAAAGGCAAGATTGCATCTTTTAGAATGGTTGGGTAAAGAGTAATTAAATGTCTAGTTTTTTTATTAATATATAATTGTTTTAGTTTTTTTTTTCAGCGGGTAAGTAATATTTTTTTAAATATTAAAAAAAAAATACATTTTAAAATTTTTTTAAAAAAAAAACTTAAATATGATGATAATATAGGCCAGGAATCTTGGGCCTCACAGACATGTCATATCCAAGACATTTGGAGCTAGCAGATCCAGACGTGTGAGTTTGACTTAACATTTAAAATTTGACAAACATGTCTGATTTCAGTGCTAGGTTTCTGACAATCATATCATTTTTCAATGCTAGATCTCAAAAAACTTGATCTGTTCATTCTGTCTTGAATTATATTTTTAATATCTAATATATTTCATGAAAAAATAAACTCACCAACTACATGGCTATCAAATTTCTTTAGGAAAGATAATTACATCATTATATTATTACAATCTATAATAATCTTTATCTTGAAAAACACTAAAAGGATGAACAATGATAACCCCCGTACCCATTTCAAGCCATAAAATTTTTGGGTCTTTTTCCAGTCTTCTCTGTAAAGTACGAAGAAATGAGGCTTTGGAGGAGCTTACTTCTTTCTACCCGCAAGAAATACACTATCTGAAAATTATCAACAAATTATCAATAAAAAACTTTTTTGTTAAGTAATGTTTAAAAACAAATGGAAAAAATCCATCAAACATTACCAACAAAATATGTTATGTTGGTAATGACTTAAAGAATTATTAACAAAACAAAAATAATTAAAAATATTTTATCAGTTATTTCATCAATAATATAGCATGTGATTATTTATTGATGGAATTATTTCATCAATAGTTTTTCATTAATAAATTTAAAAGTGTTCATAATTTTGAATGTTGTAACTAATATCAAGTTTAAGAAACTGTCTGGGAACGCGGTACAAATCGCATTCTTAAAAAATTTAATTTTTTTTATTTATTAAAATATAATATGGTTTGTATGTTTTGAATCGTTTTGATGTGCTAATATTAAAAATAAAAAAAATTATTAACATATATTTTGGTATGAAAAATTATTTAAAAAACAACTGCTATTAAATTAACAAATATTCTATTAAGTATTATGTGATTGAAGGGGATATTGCGGCATGGAGTTCAAATTGAAGTGCATGTTATAATACCCAATTCAACTTCAGTTAATTGTCTTTTTTATCATAAAATAAAAGATATTTTTGAACTAGTTTGTAGATATTTAAAAAACGTACCTCTCAAAAAATAAAAAAGTTTGATTCATTCGAAAGGTTTAATAAATTGTAAAAGTTTAAACTCATAAAAATCTAGTCACGCATCAACGACAACAGCTGTTACTTGATAAAAATCTAGTCACGCATCAACGACAACAGCTGTTACTTGACTCGTTTAAACACTAAAAAAAGAGTATATCTGGTTATGAACCAATGACAGAGAAGACGGCACCTAAGACTGTCGGCTCAAAGACTCTGGATTCGAGAGAACAAGCTCTGGTCAACGAATTTGTCCGATTCGAATAAAAGTATAATAATCATGAAGGACTCGGATATAATTCACTCCTCATGGACTCAGCTTCCTCTCAATATAAGAAAAATGCCCACTCTGGTGTGGTGTCGTGGCTAGGGGTAATTATTTTTTATTTATTTGGGATTTTATTAAAAAAAAATTAAATTAATTTTTTTTTTTAAAAATCGAAATTAGTTCAAATCGATCGGTTTTGATTTGGTTTTTTAGGATAAAAACTAGTTCAAACCGAAACTGAAATTGAACCGATTAGTTTTTTCAAAATTTTAATCGGTTTAATCAATTTTTTTTCACGATTTAGTTTTTTCAGTTATTTTTTCCGGTTTTCTTGGTTTTTTTGCTAGTCCCTAGTTAGGGTTGTGTTTTTTTTATTAATATTGGTATTTGAATTAACTTATGAATATCTCGATTAATTTTATGAGTTTTAAAATTAATCACCTTATAAGTTTTCAGTGATTTTAAAAAAACTCAAACTTCTAACCATAGTTAAATTAAATTACCCCTCAATTTATGTTAAATCCAATAGCCTTACGTTGCACTCGCCCCATGTCACGTCTGATGTCATTCTATGGTTAGGAAGAACAAGAAGATATTTGGAGTGAATTTTGTCCCTTATAAAAGGTTAATAAAGGTTTTTAGACAAAATCATAAAAAACTCTGAAACTCCACCGTAGCTTTTTAGATATTCCAGCTCCGACACCGGAGGAGATGTCCGAGCTAGAATCCATTGCTTCTGCAGATTCTGTAAAGGGTGATAGATATGGAAGTAACATCTCTACACATGAGAACTCTGAAACTCCACCATTGTCGTCGTGGAAAGCTATATAAAGGAAGGCCTTTTACCATGTCTCTCGAGACTACGTTTTTAAAAATTTTGATGTTTTTTTTTATTTAAAATGAATATTTTTAATGTTTTTAATTTTTTAATGTAAAAGTAATTTTTAAAAAATAAAATTTTGATATATTTTTAAATAAGAAGCATTTTAAACTAAACGAGCATTAACCAGAAGATATCTCGCGTGTGTATGGAGTTGTGCTTTGCTTTGAAGTTTGTTTGAGCTATGCCTTCCACGATGTTAGCTACTTCACTATTTTTTTTTTATTTTTAATTTTTGAAATAAGGGCATGCTTGGAACAATAAGTTTGTCTGATATCCCATAGTTATTCATTAATTTTCACTTTAATCCCTGTAGTTTTTAGAAATTGTTATGGTCTGTATTTTAATTTCTTTGCTTTACAAATAGGCCCTAAATTGATTTTTTTCCCGTTCTCTATTTCATTGAAAAATATTTTCTAAACTCTCTACAAAAACATTCATGTAATTAGGTACCTAGGTCAAAAAAAGGCCAATCTTGGTAATATTAGCTCATTTTTTCATTTCTTAATCATGTAGTCACTACATAACTTTTTTTTTCTTAGTCAATAAACAATATAATTTGTGATTTTATAAAGATTATATTTTATAATCGTCCAATCATTATAATTTAAAAAATTACAAAATAAAATAAAAACATGATGAATCTTTACAAAATAGATATCTATGGATTAAGAGTTCTACACGCATGATTCGGTTGTTACTTCTATTTATGACTTGTGAATCGTTTACATGTACTTCGAAGAAGAACAAAAGTGGATTGAAATTGCATGCGTTTTCAAGTAATTATTTGTCCTTTTTGCGAGCACTATGCAGCTGTTAAGAGTACCAATTGAATAATTTGATCAGAAAATTATGTCTTGGTGGTGGCGAAAAGGCTGTAATTAGTTTCTTCAATGTTTTTTTTTCATGATAAATCTTAAATTTTAAAAAAATTAAAATAAAACGATAGCTAAGATTTTATATATATATATATATATATATATATATATATATATATATGTTAAAAGTATTTACAAAATAGAAGTTAAAGAAAAAAAATACAATATAACTACTTGACTGATATGTATAGGACTTTACAGTCACAAAATTGTTATATATATATTAGTTATTTGACTAGCGTGCCGCCACGGGTTGTAAATTTTTATTTTTAAAAAACCTAAATATGCAGGCTATTTTCTTAAAAAATTCAAATTTTTTAATTTTTGTTATAATTATAATTATAATAATACGCATTCATCTTTCGATAAAGTCAGATCACAGATTGCACGCGCATAGGGGTTCTACTTGCCCTCCATAATTACATATCAAAAGTGAAACTAGGAAAATCCATCTTCTTGTAGCAAAGCAGGAACTCGGTAACGATAATATCAGATAACGGAAACATTTATTCACTTTAGATGGAGTGCAAAACTTCCACAATTTTGGAGCCCTTCAAAGGCATCTGAAATCCACAAGCAGCAGCGAGATAACGGACATGGCATCATGCCTTTATGTAGCTTTCCATGATGAAAGAGGGGGAGTATCTGAATCCTTGTATGTAAACATGGAACCCTCATATCTGTCACCCTTTACAGCACCTGCAGAGGCGATTGATTCGAGTTCAGCCATTTCTTCTGGTGTTAGTTTGACAGACAATGCCCCAACGTTCTGGTTGAAGTTTTCGATCTTGGTAGTTCCAGGAATTGGACATACATCATCACCCTGGTGGTGTACCCAGGCCAATGCTAGTTGTGATGGGGTGCACTGTTTCCTTGCTGCGATTTCATTAACCCGCTCAAATAGTTGTCTGTTATGGTCTAGATTTTCAGGTCGGAACCTAGGCAGATGCTGAGGCAATTGAAACACTAATTTCAGAAGCTAAGCTTTGAAACAACACATCAAAAACGAAATTATCATTGATGTACGGTTTATGCAAGGCATTCCATATGTACTTGTAGCATGTCCTACTTGCTCACTGTAAGATAACAGGAACAACTTTTCCATAACACGGCAAAATATCAAAAGCAAAAAACATACGTTCTCTAACAAACCAAACTAATCATCATGATGCTGTATACCATGCAGGTTCTATGGGTGCAAACATGCCAAATTGCCTAAATATAAAGTGAGTTGACAGACTTTAAGGAGCCAAAAGCACTGAATTCGGACTATCGGAAAAAGGAGGTATTCTACCCATGAGCTTGTTTTTCTCTAGTCCTCTGTTTAGTGCATGACTGAGAAATCAAAAGATTCAAGCAAAAACATTAAGCACGCAGAATTCTTTGTTTGGACATGCGACAAACTAAAGCCCTTGACTTATTTTTTTATTTGATTGAACCTGTTGCAGGATCTTCAATTACAGCACCTAAATACTATGGTTTATAAGTTCTAACAGAATTGACAGGTTAGGAAATGGGAAAATAGGCTTTGGGTGGATATTGGGGTGTGTGTAGCTTAAGGTTGTGGTTTATAAGCTATCCAGGTCTATTTGAGTCAGAATCTTGAATGAATCCAGGTGGAAAACATCTTTGGTGGAATAAAGCAACTATGAAGGAACTGCTAGCTAAAATATCATGATCTCAAAGCAGGAACTCTCACTTTACGAAAGTATTTTTTTACAGAGTTTTGACTCCAAACCACTCCATAAAATGGAAGAGGCAGAGTTTTCTGAGGCCTGTAAGTTAACCAATATGTAACCCGCCAAAGGAGGAGATATAATTTGTCACATTCCTTCCTTTCCAAACTATAAAAGTTTTATGCTGGCACAATTGGTTATTTACGGCAGATGTATTACAGTCAGAAACTCTGTATTCACAAAGAGCAGTACCAACCTTTCGGAAGTCACCCTCTGTAAAGCTCTCAACCACCTTAGGCCCTGATGAAAGGAATCCTCGTCCTAGAGGACTGTACGCAACAATCCCAATGCCAAGTTCTCTGAGAAATTAGAAGATAAGATCAGAATCTGCATATCCAAGCATCCTATAATCATTTTAAAGCTTTAGTTATTTTGATCTCGAAAAGAAATTAGTTTTGCTCATTAATGCCTCACCTGCAGGTAGGAACAATCTCTTCCTCCACATCTCTTGACCACAATGACCACTCCAATTGCACAGCAGTTACCGGATGAACAGCATGAGCTCTTCTGATTGTTGAAGCAGAGGCCTCAGACAGACCTATATACTTTATTTTACCTTCTTCAACTAGTTTCTTGAGTTCCCCCATCTAGCAAAGGAAAGCATTAGGACTGCTCAACAACAAGATATTTGAAACTAGAACGCATATATAAAAGGGACACCTCGTAGTAACAATGTGAGCATCGATCAGACTACAAGAGAAAATGTCAAGGCACATAACACACAAGGCAGCATCAGTACCATGACTACTCTTATGATTTCAGTGGATTCATATCAAAGTGTAAGGGTTTTTGGATATATCCCCCGAAACAATATAAAAACACATCTACAAGCAAAAGGAAAATTTATCCATCGATTAAAATATTTAATTAGAACTCTTATGTATATAGAAAAATAATTAAAGAGAAATACCGTGACTTCAATGGGAACTTTGGTATCAATGCGATGCTGGTAATAAAGATCAACGCAGTCAAGTTGAAGGCGTTTCAAGCTGGCCTCACAAGCAGCTCTCACATAAGCAGGATCCCCTCGAATCTCCCTCTTGCCGTCTTGAAAGTTAATACCAAATTTGGTAGCTAGCTCAACTTTCTCCCTCAATCCTGATCCGGCCTTCAAAGCCTTGCCCAGAAGGATTTCGTTGGTGTGGGGTCCATACATATCAGAGGTATCGAGGAGAGTGACACCGGAGTTGATGGCATGGTGGATGAGGGCGATCATGTCGGATTCAGGTTTTGGAGGGCCATAGAAGGCAGACATGCCCATACATCCAAGTCCCTGTGCTGATACTTCAAGGCCCTGTGATCCCAGCTTGATCCTTTTCACTGCTGCTGCCATCTCTTTCTCTCCTGTTCTTAACTAATTAGCTTTTCAAGAATGAAGGACTCTCTGTGTGTGCGTGAGCTCAACTCAACAGCAATCAATACCGATAATGGCGCAGCGAAGGAAACTGCTATAAATAAAGTGAGGGAGTGTGTCTGAGACCTTCATATTTCCATGGTGGTGATGGTTGGTGCCGTCAAAAGCATCTTTTCCTTTCCTTGTGTCCCAACTACCAATCATCAGACACCTAAAATGTTGCTGACGTAAGGACTTGCGTAATGTTAGAATTTCTTTTTCCTTTTTATTTTTCGATTTTAAGCGTTAATTTTCTCACCGTTGATTTACAAGGTGTCTCAATTTTTATCCTAAAACTTTGATATATATTATTAGATCCCTTGACTTTCCCTGGAGTCCCAATTTCCGTCAATTTTAGTCCGTTACGGTAATGGAAAATATGCACAAATTTGACTTCCATCCCTGAAGTTTATGGAATAACTGAAAATAACCCAAAAGGTATTAAAAACTTTAAAAGAAACTATATAGATTGAATTTAATAAAATTAAAAACTAGAAAAAATAAAAAATTATTTTTTAGCAAAGATATTTGTGTATGTATGTATTGTTGTGATTGATTTTCATTTAAAAATATATCAAAATAATATATTTTTATTTTTTAAAAAATTATTTTTAAAATCAGCGCTTTAAAATGATTTAAAAAAATAAAAAAATTTAATTTAAAATAAAAAAATAAAAAAATTTAATTTTTCTCTAAAATGCTGGAATATCTTTAGAAGGGAAGTAACAAAACTTCAAAATGGACGTATTTTAATGGAGAACTCGCATTGTGTGCCAACATTGTTTCTAAAGTTGTAAGCTTTTTACTTCGTCTTTTTTGTTCAAATAAAAGGTGATAATGGCATTCTCTTGCGTCTTTTTTAATTATTATTATTTGAGATTGTAAATAACGTTAATAAAAAATATATAGAATCATATTATTGTTTGTTATAAATGAACATTTAGTGTTTCATACACCGAATACACATTATACTCTTTCATTATTTTTTTTTTATATATAATGAAAAGTGAAGACCTCCTCCTCCTCCTCCTCCTTCTTCTAAGTACTAAATACATTTAACAAGATTATAAGAAAAGGATCACACAAATATCAGGTAGAGTTAATCAAAGGAATGCCATCACCTAGTTAAAGCACTAGAAAAGTACGAAAATTGCAGATTGTAATGTTCTGTATGTTTGGCAGGGCTCCCTACTCAGGAACTTCTTTTTTTTTATTGTCAATCCAATATGAATTAGCTTCTTTTTTTTTTTTTGTTAATATCTCATTGAAGAATCAGTGAAATGATCCCACTCTTCTTCCACTCCAATCCCAGATAATTTCATCTTCCAGCTATTCTCTTCTGCAAAACCATTACTAGGATCCCTCCCCTTGTTAATATTATCTCTCACTTTTCCTATTCTATGCAGGACTCCCTTCAATGTTATGTCGAATGCATCTTCAAGGGTCTCTAATTTAGACCTGGGATCTGCATATATTACTCTTGGGATCACCTTTATGACCTCCTTTCTCATTGCCAACATTTCGTTGTCCGAAATTTGAAGTAATACCTGCTTTATGCTGACAAACCCATCTTTTACTAGGTCGATTGGTATGAACACAGAATATCTCCAGTAATCCCTCTGTAAATGCCAGGTATACTGCGCGTAAGCAGAGAATGGATGGAAGAAGACTGGAATGCAACCAGCCAAAATCGAGTCGAAAATCGATCTCCTGGTGTAGGAGTCCCCGGGAGGCTGTAAGCAGAAAACCGAGTCTTGAAACACTTTAATCACTTCAGCTGGGTTATCACATCTGCTTTCGCCCCCAGAATTACAACGAAGAAAATTGCATGTCCTCCTTGAAGCTAAACACTGGTGGATAATCTCCTTTCGTATAGAATCGTTCGCACTAGGTCTCGGGGCACCTGCGAAAGCAAACAGGTAGCGCCTGTTATGGCTCTGCATTCTGTTTTGCCACTGGAATACCTCATCGTCACTTGAAGGATGGAAATATGTGGGATATGGTATTGCAAATTCATTGCTCCATGAGGTTGTTTCAATTGACAACGCTGTCAGGTTCATAGATTCAGGCAAGGTCATAAGCTTGCTACCCCAATCGGAGTCATGATCAGTTTGTCTTCGAAAATCCCAACCAATCCTACCCAAAACAAAGAAATGGTCTCTTCCCCACATCCTTTTCCATTCAGGCTGCTGCGCAAGCCACTTGACAAGATCAGAACCTAAAGAGTCCCTCATTGATATGTTGTAACCCCAAAGGTAGCGTCCGGCATCCAAGCCAGCATAGAACGGCACATAAATGGCATTGGCGAACGATGAGTTATTAGTCAAACACTTGTAATTCTTCATCCTCTCATGAAATATGACTTCTAAAAGGAACTGGTTGGTTGTAAACCAACTCTTTTCGGACAAAACCCCCTCAGAATTCTCAACCTGAGGACCAAAGCCCGAGTTCGTCAAGAACGGGCACATGTCTAGCCATTTCACAAGTACTGAGCAATTTTTCAGTACATCATCATTGAATCGGCGAGGAAGATGATGAACATATATGTAACGACCCTCGCAAGAATCTGCTGGTCTCTTGGTTCCCGCAGCCAATGTAGTATTCTTGTTCACAGCAAGATTATTTGCGTGATCAAGAGACTCAATTACATCAATAGAAGGATTATCAGTATCAACTAATGGATCAGGAGAAGCGTTTTGGTTGAACATTTGAGGGACATCAAGAGAGTGATTAGGTTTATGGGCATGGAGGTTGTTAAAGGAATTGACAAAGACGCTGATTAAAGAGGTGGCGCTGTTTGTTCCATCGACACTTAAAACAGAATAATCAAAAGCCTTAAAAAACACAACGAAGAAAGAGAAGGCAACAAGGAAGACAAACCAGTTTCGGATAATAGCTGGTCCCTCCATTCTCTCAACAGCACAGCATTTTCCAACCAGCGAAAGAATCCCAATAAACCCGAAGAAGAACTAAAACACAAAAAACCCTGAGTCTTGAATAGTTGTATAGGAAGCAAGAATGGTGTTTACAGAGTGAGCAAGAGAGAGTTTTATGAGAAGAATGATAAAAGGAGGTACTAGAAGCTGGATTTTCTTCCCTTTTTTTGTTTCTGGATTTTATTGGCAATGATATGGTTCTGCTACTGAAAATCCTGAGCCTTTTAATTTAAATTAATTTATGGAAAATAAAAGCTGGATTTTATTTTATTTATTTGTTTCCTAATTGTTATGATGCCAGAAGCAAAGGTTTTGGAAGGCATTAAAAAGCATGGAACCATTCATGGAAACCTTGCGACCATTCATGGAAACCTGAGAGGGGTGCAATCTCACGTATTAATATATTTCCTGTTCTGTCTTCGTATAGGTTTTACTTGTTTACTACGAGTGCAAGATCACCCTTGCTTAAACGTGTGGTTGCTTTTACAAATTAAGAGATTGTTTGGGTTTATGATAGAGTTTTAAGGATTTTTTTGTTTGGAAATGTATTAAAATAATATTTTTTTATTTTTAAAAAATTATTTTTGATATCAGCACATTAAAATAATCTGAAAACATAAAAAAATATTTTTTAAAAAATAAAATTTCAACCGCGTTTTCAAATACTATCTTAGCTAAGAATGAGAGGCTACTATTTAACTCATTTTGAATGAATATTTTAAATTTAAATACTTCAAATAAAAAGAATTTAGATATATAGTGATTGTGATTGTAGTAGTGTTTATTTTAAAATTATTTTTCGTTTTGAAATGTACTAAAATAATTTTTTTTATTTTTTAAAATTTATTTTTAATATCAATACATTAAAATAATTTAAAATTATAAAATTTCAAAATCACTTTTTTAAACGAAAAACAAACATTTTGAAGTCACATTCATTTTCTTATAAAATCCTACACACTTGATTTTTTTCTTTTTGACTGGGAGACAAATCCATTGCTTTATATATATGAACAACAAACACACACCTATGCCAATTCAACTGTAGGATTCAGCAGAATCCTACACAACCACGAAGAACCCTCTAATGGTAGCCTTTAATTTGATCTCACTCTTTGGAAGGTGTTTATTAAAAACATAATAATAAAATAAAAATTCTGTGAAATCATTGTCTAGTTATGCAACGAGTCTTTAATTAACTTAATTTGGTAAATCAAAATAATAATTCTTTTCAAAGAAACTTTAGCGAGAATGGTAAGGACTAAGAACTCAAGGGAAAACATGGGATAACAAAGCAAACAAATACTAACGAGTAATATAAAACATAAAATAATATGGTATCAGAATTTTAATAATTAAATAGTAATCATGAGTTTAAATTTCATCATTCTTATTTATTTGATAAAAAAATAAAACATAAAGTAACGTGGTTCTGCAATGTAAGTTCCAAGTCTAAAAAATTTTTAATAAAAAAATATATTAAAAAATAATATAAATATATCTTAAAATCTTAGTTAAACATCTAATTTTTTGAATAGAATTGTTATTTAACAGTAAAAAAATATAGGTGGATAAAAAACACAATTGTCGGCAGTGAAGTGCGAAGGATAGAGATGGAAAAAAGAACTAGGAAAGCATAAAAGGCAGAAAATAGGAAAAACAACAAAAGAAAAAGGTCGTTAAGAGGCCCACACAAATCCTACTTCAAAGATAGAACGTATCAATAATAATTTGCGTGCAAGACCAATGACAAAAGCATTGATGTCAGGAGTGCGCATCATAGATATTAAATTCCAGCCAGCCCATAAGGTTAACTTGAAATCTAGCTGATTTAATAGTTGAGTTGATTCAGATAAGATGAAAGATTAATGAGAGTAAATAAATGGTCAAACCTGGTGAACCTAGCAAAGTTTATAGAGAATTTTTTTTAAAATGTATTTTTTTTTCTAGTCAAAGACTTTTTTTTTATGTTATTTAGTTGGTTATTAATTCTTTTCAAAATTAACTATATGAATACTAAAAGAATATTTTATTTTTTTAATGAAAAATTTAAAGCCCTTTAGTGTATATTAATTAGATGGTCCGCGCTATGCCGCGAGTTCACCTTTTATTTTCATAAAAAATTTGGGTCTTGAAGCTGGCAGGACTCATGACTAATTTCGGTCCTGCACAATCAATGACCTAAGGCTATTTTTGGTTCTGCAGCTGCAAGACCCAATGATAATTGGGTCTTGGCGCAACCCAAGCGCCACGTGTGTACTGAGGTCTGCCCAGCACACAACAGGCATCCCAAGCACCACTTGTGCGATTGGTCTGCTAACACATAGGTAGACAACCCAAGCGCCACGTGTCCCCACGTGGTTTTTTTCGATAGTAATAACAGTTTTTTAAAATTTATTAATGACGATGATAATAATAATAATTTTTAGAACATAAATAATAATATTTTTTATATTAATACTTAGAATTGTTGAATATTTTTAATAATACTACGCCGCGGGTTACCATTTTATTCTTATAAAAAATAACATAAAAATTTATAATAGAAATAATAATATATTTTCAATAGTAATAATAATATTTTCTTTCAAATTTATTAATTATTTTATTAATAATAATAATATTTAGAATCATAGGATCCAGGAACCTTGAGTTTTGATGAAGAACGCAATAGAATTGGGTCCTTACACAAGACCCATTGATTGTGAGTCCTGACGCCGAACCCATCCCCCTTGAATCCAGTGCCATGACTCAAGCACCAGGTGTTTTCAAGTGGGGCGAGGGCATTGATCACTCCCAGCACAACCCAAACGACATGTATGCGCAGGGGTGTGCCAAGCTCTCACGCATCAGCCTAAGCCCCACGTGTGCGCTAGGGTCTGCCAACACACAGGCAGCACCCAAGCGCCACGTGTCCCAATTAGTTTTTCTTTAATAGTAGTAAAATTTTTTTAAAATTTATTGATGATAATAATGATAATAATTTTTAATTTTACCTTTCAAATCAAATCTATGATTGTTTTTGAATACTAAGAATATTTTTTTTCTAATTTAGTAATTATTTTATTAATAATATTAATTATAAATAATAATATTTACAACACAAAAAGATAATATTTTTAATATTAATACTTTTGATTATGTAAAAATATTAATATTCACAATACAAATAATACTATTTTAATTCCAAGAATATTTAGAACACAAATAATAATATTTTTTTTATATCAAAACTTTGAATTATTATAAAAATAATAATATTATAATATAAATATTAATATCTTTGATATGAATACGTTGAATTATAAGAAAAATAATAATATTTAGAACACAAGTAATAATATTTTTTTTATATGAATGCTTTCTATTATAAGAAAAATAATAATATTTATAACACAAATTATAATATTTTTTATATTAATACTTAGAATTGTTGAATATTTTTAATAATATTACACCGTGGTTTCACTTTTTATTTTTATAAAAAAATATCATAAAAATTTAGAATATAAATAATAATATGTTTTCGATATTATTAATAATATTTTCTTTCAAATTTATTAATTATTATATTAATTATAATACAAATAATAATATTTATCACACAATAATTAGCCCAAGGGCCACGTGTGAGCTTGGTATCTGCCCAGCACACTGGCAGTCAGCCCAAGCGCCACGTGTATGCTTGGTCTGCCCAACATACAAGCAGATAACCCAAGCACCCAAGGCTGAGCAGACAGAGTGTTAGGTGGCTGCAGCCAAGCAGTAGGTGTCCGCAGCCCCAGTGGGCGCACCTCAAGCCTGACGCTTGGGTTTTGTAGGGCGCAACCTCACCATATGCCCTTACCAAATAGTACAATACATAGTGAAAAGCACTCACAGGGCCGTTGCAGTGCAAAACAATACAATTCACAGTGAAAGTACTTACAGTGCACAGTAATTTTTACTATCCCCGCTAAACAGTGCAGTCCACATTGAAAGCACTCACAAGGTCGCTACAGTCAGGGGCGGAGCAAGAGAAAAAAATTAGGGAGGGCCAAATTCTAAATTAGGGGGGAAGAAAAAATTTTATTACTTTTATTAAATATTTATAAGGGAGGGGGCATTTTCTTGCAGGGGCCGGGGCCCCTGCCAGCCCCCCTCCCTCCGCCACTGGCTACAGTGCAATCCATAATGAAAACATTCATAGTATACAGTAGCTCACGCTACAGTGAAACACTGATTAATTTTAATTATAGTTAATATTATATGTTTATAAAAAAATAAAATATTTTTTTAATATGGATTTGAAACTTTTAATATATATATATATATATATATATATATATATATATATATATAATCGTGAGATTAAATTTTTTAACAGGTGTCTCCTAGCGTGTTTGTAGCACAGTGGTCAATCGTTACGCTCTCGTCAGATCCACCGCCAAATCTAGGGAAGTACAATTAATTCTTTTACACTGACTTCTTTAGTACGAAATGTACCAGATCTGCACTGATCCCCTCACAATGTCTATAAATAACTTTTTATTTATTTATTTATTTATTTTTCAGAAATAAAAGATGAACATTACTGTATATTTATATTCCATCATCATGATTTCTATTTTCACTGCAAAAAATAAATATTAATTGGCTGAAGAAAATAGAAACAGAAAAAGAAATCTTTAATAATAATAGTAATAATATCTTATAAATGGATTTGAAGACTGCAAGCAGCACGTGGCACATCAAAGCCTTCAACTTCACACAAAAGCTAGATATGTTCATTAAAAAAAAACAATTCTAGATATTTATATTAAAATAATATTCTTTATACCAACCTATTAAAATTTACTAAAATAAATTGATTTAATATTTTTTAAATAAAATAATATTTTTAAAAATATCTAAAACAGAGACAGAAGCTAATGCGAAACAGACCTTGAAAGTATTACCACTACTCCTACTTCACTCGCTGATAACAAGACTTGCTTCTCTGATCTGAAGCTGGGAAATGGATTCTCTGCGTCTTTTGCATTTTGTCACTCCTACTCCAACTAGAAGAAACCAATTCCATCACTCTCATTCTCATCATAAACTTGCACGACCACCGGGACTGTGCGCGACCACCACGTTCTTCAATCCAAGGATTCCGATTCCGATTCGCGGAAGAATCGTTTGTGCTGTTTCCTCTACTCAAACCAGGTATTCTTATTCTTATGATCATCATTATTTGGCTTTTGTTTGGTTGACGAGATAATTCTATTCTTTTATTTTTCTTGTCATGTTTCTTGTTCTGATGGGTTTAAGTTTGGCAGAGAAGAAGAGAGGGCAACGAAGAAGAGCATGTTGAATGTGAGGATAGATCACCAAGTTGAATTTGGTGAGAATATTGTGATTGTGGGGTCAAGTAAAGAAATGGGTTCTTGGAAGAAGAAGGTTCCGATGAAATGGACGGAGAATGGATGGGTTTGTAAGTTGGAGCTGAAAGGGGGTGAGGTTGTTGAGTTTAAGTTTGCTATTGTGAGCAAGGACAATAGTTTGGTGTGGGAAAGTGGGGATAACCGGGCTTTGAAGCTTCCCAGAGAAGGGAGTTTTGAGATTGTTTGTCGATGGGGTGCGACTGGGGAGGCTGTCAATTTTTCGCCTTCGGAGTTAGAGCAGAATGGAGAGGAAGCGGAGGACGTTGGCGAGAATGGTTCTGCTGGTGCTGATATCACTTTGGAGGCGGGAACAAGTCCTTTTGTTGGGCAGTGGCAAGGGAAGGCTGCCTCTTTCATGCGATCGAATGACCATGGGAACAGGGGAAGTGAAAGAAGATGGGACACGTCTGGTCTTCAGGGCTCGGTTTTAAAGTTAGTTGAAGGTGACTTGAATGCAAGGAATTGGCGGAAAAAGGTATTGATGTTAAAATGTGTGTTGTCAAATTTGGATTTCGTGGAAATTTTTCAACAACCATCCAAACCAATGTTTTTATCAACCTCTAGATGATAAATACAGAATTGAAATTGTTATATAATTATAAATAATTTGCGATTACTGTTTTTTTTTTTTTTTTATATATATATATATATATATATATATATATATATATATATATATATAGCTTTCTATGCATGTATGTAAGATCAGCTTGCCAGCATGTGTATATTAGTCAATGGCATAGCTGATTATGCGATTTGTAGAATTCTGGAGATTGTAATGAAAGCGAGACACAGATAGAGACGGAGAACAGAAAATATATTTAAGAATATTTTCCATGTCCTGCCGTGAGTAAGAAAAACATCTTTAGTGCACAAATAAATCCTCTCTTTCTATCTTTTGGTTATGTGCTGGAAATCATGCAAATAATGTAGATTGTTCTAGTGATGTGTGCTCATGGTATCTGAATGCAAAATATCCATATACACATACCATCCACGCTATTCAGAACAGAATATTTGTATTTGATGTATGATGCAGCATAAGAATTTAGCTTTGAATTTGGACATATATTTAAGCTATGAATAGGAGACAAATGTTCAAGCCCCGAGCTTTAATTCTATGAGATAAAAGCTTAGATGATTCTTTGTGGGAGTTGGTTGAAGTTTTCCAGGCTGTTTTGAGCTCCAGAGGAGGCTACATTCAAGTTATTAGCATCAAGGGAAATTCTGTCATTATACAAATTTCTGGGAATTCCAGTAGGAGGGTTTAGTTTATATTTTTCCAATTTAGATCTATATTTAATTAGAAAATCCAAGTACCGTTAGGATGCTTAGCAAATAACTCCAGCATTACAAACAAGCTTTGTAGTTTTTCACTTCCAGTGGAGAATTGTGCAGCATTTTGCTTATTATGTTATGTGTGATGCTTTCCTTGTTATTAAAGGAGTGATTCCTTAAATCTGCTATTGTGAGGCTAGTAGTTTTATTCTGTTTTAATTCAATTTGTCATACTTTCCCATCTGTTTTCAATGTCTAAGTCCCTAACTCACCATGTTCTACAACCCTAGTCTTGAAATAATTAACCATGAACTTCCTTTAAAGTTTTTGTGCATCAATGTATGAGATGGAGTGGTTGGTTTTAGTGAAATCATGCACCCATGGTACAGGTAATCCGTTACAAGTTTTAAGCATTGCAAATTTCATGGACAAAAACTGAACATTAGAAAACAGATAATAACAATGGACCCTATAGTCTATGACTCATGCTTCTTGCACTTGCTCTAGATTGAAGCAGCAACTGAAATGGCAGGATTGTGACAACTCATCCTGCATACCATTTGACTGAGGCATATTGACATTGGTTGTTCAGTGTGTAATTGTTATTGTCTTCCGTGGTTTGCTCACTTAGATGCTTCTTTTTGTCATCATCTGAATACATCTAGTTAATACAGAGTCATGGCTACTTTATGTCACCGTATGTGTGAACGTATGTAAATTCAGAAACAATTATTTCATTGTATAAGCCTGTAATTCATGATTTATGAGCTAAGTCAAAGACTCCTTTATGTATATTAACACCTCATTGATTTTTCATTAACAGCTTGAAGTTGTGTGCGAGCTACTAGTTGGAAGTCTTCAGAGTAAGGACCGGCTGGAGGCTCTAATAGACTCTGCTATCTATTTGAAGGTATTGCTTTATAACCTTAGAATCTTTTACTCTTTGGAAGTTTGTTTCCATCCATGCTTTCCTTAGATCTTTCTCTTATGCAGTGGATAAACACAGGGCAAGTTCCTTGCTTTGAAGATGGAGGTCATCACCGGCCAAATCGGCATGCTGAAATTTCCAGGCTTATATTCCAGGAATTAGAACAGGTGTCTTCAAGGAGAGATACTTCAGCCCAGGTAGCGTATCATTCTTTTTTTCATGGTTCAGATGTATCAAAATTTGACAGCATTTCATCTTTTTTCCCCCTTACCTCACAAGGATTGCACTGATCTGATTGCATTTTGTTTATTGTAAAGTAAAGTTAAATATCAACAACAATGTAGCATTTTCTTTATCCATTTAAGACTACTGATGTAGAACAAGCAAAGAAGCAAAAAATGAAAAGAGAATCATAATCTCAAACTCAACTTTAGTGGATCAATCGATATTACCTGTTTTTTAAATATTTAAGAGTGACATTTCATGTAGGCAGTGAAGCAATTACAAACTCAGAAACATAAACCTCTCACAAAAACAAAATCCTAATACCAATCTAAGCAGAAAATAGAGGTGTCCGGGCAAATATATTGTGAAAGTTCTGCCTAAATTTAGGATTCCTGGCTTGCGTTATTGGCCGTCCTGAATTGGTTTTCAGAGTGCTTTTGATGACAGTGGAATTGGTTTGTCTATCTCTCAGTACCTATTGACTTGGAAGGATTGAGCAGTGGTCCCTGTATGCCAGTGACCTGCGGTTCTGTTTTATGTTTTGGATGGTATAATTTATGTGTTTTCTTACAATGGGTTATGTTTTGGATGGTATAATTTATGTTTTTTCTTACAATGGGAGCTCACGGTAGCAAAATAGTTGAAGTTAACGCCCTTAATGTCTGATTAATATAATGATGTGTATTTCTGTTGCTAGCATTGGAAATTTTGCTGAAACTGAAGACAACACAAATTATCAAGCAAAAGAAATGGGGAGGGGGTGGAACGGAGGACTGGCAGGGCTGGTGCAAACTGGCTTATGCTTGAACTTGGGTGTTGTCTCATTTCATATACTCAATGATAACATGACCATCAAAATCTTTCACAATCAAATGTGAACTTTATCTGCACTTTCATCTTTTATGTTAATGGTTTTTTGTGGTGTATTTCATGTTCTGCACTTTCATCTTATATGTTACTGGTTTTTGGTGGTTTATTCATGTGTATCTATCCCATTTGACCTGTTAAAAAGTTACTTTTCTTTAATTACAAGTTTTGAATTTAATGTTCAGGAAGTGCTTGTTATTCGAAAAATCCATCCCTGTTTGCCATCATTCAAGGCAGAATTCACAGCATCTGTTCCTCTTACTCGGATTAGAGATATTGCTCATCGGGGTGACATTCCTCATGACCTTAAGGTTATATGATACATCACATAGCACTTGGTAAGTAATCTTTGCTGTAATCAAATAACTGGTGTTGATTTCTTTTTTTCTTCTTTTTTTTGTTCACATCCAGCAAGAAATCAAACATACAATACAAAACAAACTTCATCGCAATGCTGGCCCTGAAGATTTAGTTGCTACTGAAGCAATGCTTGCAAGAATTACGAAGAACCCTGGGGAATATAGTGAAGCATTTGTTGAACAATTCAAAATATTCCATCATGAACTCAAAGATTTCTTCAATGCAGGAAGGTCGGGTTATGACTCTTAAACCTCTGATTATCCTAACATTGTCGATAGGTCCTCGGTTCTAAGCAACCATTCAAGAGGAGGAAAATAAGGGATAAAGAACATTGTTTTGGCTCAGCAATTTATATTAACTCCTTTTTCTTGCCCATCATCTTGTCCATATTCATGCTATCTACCATGGATCATTTTTATGGAATGTGGTATGACTTATGAGGAGAACTTCTCTGCATGTGATAAACCAGTTGTCATTTGTTGAGGTTTTTTATAGAACTAGGGGTTTTTCCACAATCTGTTTTATAAATTTATCTAAAACACTGTAATCAGAAAGGAACATTTTATTTTATTTTTTCATTTTTATTCATTTCAACTAGTTTCTAAATGGATCAACTTCTTGACTGGTTTAGTTTTTGTTGATTCAACTTTCTTTTTAAATTTTGGCTTTGCAGTCTTGCTGAACAACTTGTATCAATTAGAGAATCCTTGGATGAAAGGGGCTGTTCGGCTCTTACATTATTTATGGATTGCAAAAAGGTAAATCGTCCCCTTTTAATTTTGGTTCTCCTTTATTATTATGAATTGTATAAAGTTGCCACATGATAACAAGTACATTTCATTAATAACCTAATCTGTCTCATTGGCTCTATGCCTGTACTTTGTACATTCATTGAATCACAGTCATGCTACATATGTTAGGATCTTTTATGTTTGAATTTATGTCCCTAATGATGAAATCTTTTGTACTTCTATAAATTCAACCTTGGTGCTTAGTCATGCGATAGTTTAAGGCGCTGCTAGTTTTAATTCAACATTGTTGGTTAATTTTATTAATTCTAATTTTGCACAGAAATTTACGAGGGACTTGTTTGTATTTTCAGAATTTGGATTCTGCTGAAAAATCACGCACTATTTTTGAACTGATCAAAACCATGCAATCCCTGAATGCTCTGAGAGATATAATTGTAAAAGGTCTTGAAAGTGGTATCGGGAATGATGCTTCTGATGCTGCAATAGCTATGCGTCAAAAGGTGAGCTCATGCTCAGCAATCATTTAGCAAGAGCTTGAAATTAGCAAACAGTGTCTGGAGTTTGATGGTTCTGCCCTTGATGATTCCTTTTTTATTTTTTTTTGTTGTATCATAAGTCCTTTTGTCAATTCTTACATATAACTGTAATATTTGGGTTTCTTTACAGTGGCGTCTATGTGAGATTGGTCTTGAAGACCATTCTTTTGTTCTTCTGAGCAGGTATGCAAGACTGTGTCTTAGTTTACTTAAGATGCCTTTTGCTTTTTCCTAGACATGATCACATAAATCCTTTTGTCAATTCTTACATATAACTGTAATATTTGGATAAATGGCATCTGGCCATGCTTTTTGCTTGTTTGACGCTCACCAACCCATACATTAACTTGTATTTCACAACATTTGGTACTTCAAAAAAAGATTCCATGATCTGTACCAAATCGCCTTGAAGAATCTGCAGAAAAAAAGTCTTATGCCTTGGGAGACCAAGCATGGCCAGAATATATTTTTATGTTGCTGGATAACACAAATCATGTAAGGAAAAAGCCATTTGAAATTTTTTCCTGGGACCAGCATGACCACAATATTTTCTGATGTGGCATCTTGATGTCTTACTGGGTGAAAAGAGCTTTTAAGTGATTCCACTCATGCATGTCATACTCTTTCAGCTGCAAATGAAAACACTGGTAGTGGTTCAAATGACCTAATTTACTGATGGATAGATATACTTAATTTTCTTCCATTCTGGAGTTGATTTAGCCTATAAAGATTTGCTTTAGTTTTCTGTTTGGAATTCATGCACGGGTTGGATGTTATTGGTCCGTATAGGTTTCTCAATGCACTTGAAGCTATGGGAGGGGCTAAATGGCTTGCAGACAATGTGGAGTCAAATAATATAAGCTCTTGGAGTGACCCACTTGGTGCGCTGATTGTTGGTGTTCATCAACTTGCTTTATCTGGTTGGAAACCAGAAGAATGTGAAGCTATTGGAGCCGAGCTTCTTGCCTGGCAAGAGAAAGGTCTCCTTGAAAAGGAAGGTACTTGTTAGTTCTCTAGTGCTGGAAACATTTCACGTCCAGTGAATGTGCTATTGTTAACTTTGTTTTCTTGGCTTCTTCTATTACTATAAAGGAAGTGAAGATGGGAAGATAATTTGGGTACTAAGGCTTAAAGCTACTCTTGATAGAGCAAGAAGGCTCACCGAGGAATATTCTGAAGCTCTTCTTCAAACATTTCCAGAAAGAGTGCAGGTATAAGATTTAATTTTCTCCTTTTCTTTTCTTTTGTTTTTTTTCTTTCCTTGTTAGGACCACATCTACATCTGCTGTTTGATATTCCTGGTTTCTTGATGGATTAATACTTCTATTGTTCTCCATCCCGTTTTACTTTTCTATTTTTACTTTCTAATTTTTAATAAATAGCATGTATCACTTTGACAAACACACATTTTCAAAATTAACCTTTTGTTGGAAAACATATTAACTTATATTTTGAGAATTGGTATTTTTGCTAGTGGAAATTAATAGGAACAATGTTGGAAAGTCTATTACTGCCCTGTAAATTACTTAGAAGGTGGATGAATTACTTTGACATATGTCAAAAGGAAAATACGAGCAAATAAAATAGAATGCATTTTTTTTTACCTGATGGGGCTCATGAACTCTGACAATTTGCAGAGCTAGATTTGCTGAAAACAATCTATCTTAATAAATCATGGCTTTAGAGTGCTAAAATTATTTCATGGATGCTATCCATGAACTACTGGAAAAACATTAGAGTTATAAATAGACTCTGAATTGTGATTAAAATTGTTCCCTGACCCTTGCAGATGCTTGGAAAAGCACTTGGAATTCCTGAAAACAGTATAAGGACGTATACTGAAGCTGAGATTCGTGCTGGGTATGTAGACATTTTTTGTAATCCTAAAGAATGCGATCTTCTAGATAGGCTTGCACAATCTATCAATACTTTGTGCTACTGATTTCAAAACCATATGAATATCTTACTGGTTATAGAAATACTGTAACCTTCTAACTGGTAGATTTCATATGTAGGGTAATTTTTCAGGTTTCAAAACTTTGTACCCTGCTTTTGAAAGCGGTTAGAAGTACCCTTGGTTCCCATGGTTGGGATATTCTTGTTCCTGGAGCTGCTAGTGGCACATTAGTACAGGTACCCTTGATCATTTTTGCTTCAATTGCTTTTAATAGGAAGCACACCAATATTATAAAATAGCATTAGTAATTATTTGCGGATTCCTAACTTTATCATTTTTGCTTAAGATAAAAAATTTAATTTTGAGAGATGTCACTAATGAAGTTTAGCGAGCCGATAAGCAGCCTCATTCTGTGCTCATGCATCGACCTTAGTTTTTGGTGTCACTATTCTTCCATTTCCCTAGAAGAAAAAAGTAAAAGAGGAAAAGGAGAAGATGGAAAAAGATAGTTCTCGGGAGTTGGGCCAATGATGGTTACTCATCTGAATGACAAGAAGTTAGATAAAAGCCCAGAATGACCATGTACAATGATGCTGTTTATTCCCGGGTTCAAGTCAGAGTTACCACTTTATGGTGCTTGTGGGTGGAAAGCACTTCATAATTTCAAGCACCCTTGCTTATGAGATAACTTTTGAGGTGTATGATAGTTTCCTGACCTCTTTATCGGTACCCTGCATGGTACTTTTGGGGTGTGTGATTATTTTCTTGGCCTTCTGATATGTCTTTCCTTTATTTATTTATTTATCTTCAGGGTGGAGAATGCATCATTCTCCTTGTTGTAACTTAGGTTTTCCTTTCTAATAAAATCTTTTTCTTATTTGTGATAAAGGGCAATTAACTGAAATTCATCAAGCTGGTTGAAATTTTGGTTCCAACCAAGTAAATCTCAGCTGAATCAATGTTGCAGCTGCTGAGCTAACTGGATCAGCTATCATACCTGTGTTCTCAAAACCATTCTTTTGAAGCCATCTCCCTTCTATGTTTGTGCAAGGATTCTTTAGTGTAGTGGCTAATTGGAATAGTTGTTAATTTTTTTACTTTGAAAAGAAACTTTAGTATGTCCTTGCTTGTTGGTCTGTTGGAATTACCATGGCCCTTGGTTTTCATGCTCAGTGATCTTAAAATTGGTAAATGCCATAGTTCCCCATGAAGTTGTCTTTGGCCTCTAAGATCCTGGTCAAACACATCAATTGCAACAAAAGCTTTTAGTATTACATGCTCTCATCGATGTTAAATTTATAAATCCATGTTTATGCATTACATCTTTACAAAATTGTTGGTCAATATGACATTCAGTTGCTGTGTCATAGGTTGAGAGCATTGTGCCTGGATCATTGCCATCGAAAATAGAAGGACCTATTGTTCTTGTGGTGAACAAAGCTGATGGAGATGAAGAGGTTTAAATGTCTCTCATCTCGATATATTTTATGTCTTGTTCATCATAGTACACGTGAACTTTCTCACTTACTATACAAGTATATCTTGCAGGTAACAGCTGCTGGCAGTAACATAGTGGGAATTATACTTCTGCAAGAGCTGCCTCACTTATCTCATCTTGGTGTTAGGGCTCGTCAAGCAAGTTCCTTCACTAAATTCTAAATATCTCAAGTCATTACAGACTGTTGAAATATGTATAAATAAAGGTTAACTTTAATGGAATTGGTTTTCTGCAGGAGAGGGTTGTCTTTGTGACATGCGAAGATGATGATAAAGTTGCTGATATGCGAAAGCTTACTGGAAAAAATGTGAGGTTAGTTTGTCTGAACACCTATGATATGAAATCAATTCTTGTGTCTTCATTATGTTTTTGAATTTGATGGTTAGAAATATGCAGCATTTGGTTCTGTTTGATTTCCGTCCTTTTCCTCTTCCTCTTCCTTTTCTTGGTTTTTAATGTCTATGGTTTGCAGGTTGGAAGCTTCCTTGACTGGCGTAAATCTAAATCTCTCTTCATCAGATGATATCGTTCCAGAAGATCATTCAGGCAACGGTTCAGCAACAGTTGAACCTCCTGGACCTCATGATCCATTCTTGTCTGCTGTTAAAGCTCACTCCAATAAGGTACAATAACTTATATATTACTTTTATGTAATTGTAACTCTTCAACCGCCCTGTGATTATAGTAGATGTGGTTTATCAAAATTGACAAATATTTAATTTTATCAAGGGTGTTTCTGCTGGAGGTCTTATACTACTTGCAGATGCAGATGCACAAACATCAGGCGCAAAGGCTGCTGCTTGTGGTCGTTTAGCTTCTTTGACAGCAGCTTCGAAAAAGGGTAATGTTGGTTGGTTGTTAAGATGGTTTACCTTTTCGCTAATGAAATGTGTTTCACCTTTTGCTAAGTTTCTCTGAAGGGGTGGTACTTTTAAGTTCCATCCTGCTATATGGATTTTAATTTGCCGACCACTTGCCTTTTTTATTCTCATTATTAACCATCACATTTACATATGATTTTTATAACTGCGTTGGGCACTGGGATCTTAGAATGTCACAAATCGCCTTGGGAAGTTCTTTCATCAGGTTTAACAACATTAAAATCAAACCGAATGGCACCAGGAATCATTCTAATAGGAATTGGAGTTCCCTTCCCAAGTACAAAAATACAATTAAATACTTTAAGGAAAAATTGAACATCTATCCTTGTTTTTTTTTTTTTTTTCAAAATAAACAGTCCTAAAAATGTTTTTTTGACTGCTGCTGCATCAACTGGATCCACCAAAAAGTACATGTGATACTTGACACAACATTAACTTTTTTATTATAAGTGAGCAGCATTTGAGAGTAAAAGATGGATTAAAAATTGGAAGAAGTTCGTGAATTAGAGGAATTAAATAGTTATTGGACGACCTCCTTTATTGCATGTTAGATTTGCATGTTTTCTGTACTGAGGCTGACTTTTTGTGGATTTGCTTTTTAAATGGCAGTTTCCAGTGACCAAGGTGTGCTTGCTTCATTTGAAGTTCCTAAGAGCATGGTTATACCTTTTGGTTGTATGGAATTGGCACTAGAGCATAGCAAATCTATGGACACATTCATGTCATTTCTAGAACAGATAGAAACAGCTAGGCTGGATGGGGGCGAACTTGACAAGCTATGCTTTAAACTCCAGGAACTGATCTCTACCCTGCAGCTCCCAAAAGACACCATTGATGGAATAGGTCGAATGTTTCCAGACAATGCAAGACTGATTGTACGCTCAAGTGCCAATGTTGAGGACTTGGCTGGAATGTCAGCTGCTGGTCTTTATGAATCAATTCCCAATGTTAGCCCATCAAATCCAACTGCATTTGCAAATGCTGTTAGCCAAGTATGGGCTTCATTGTACACACGGAGAGCAGTTCTAAGCCGTCGAGCTGCTGGCGTGCCTCAGAAAGATGCCACAATGGCAGTTCTGGTTCAAGAAATGCTTTCACCAGATCTATCATTCGTGCTCCACACACTCAGCCCAACTGACCGTGACCAGAACTCTGTTGAAGCAGAGATTGCCCCTGGGCTGGGTGAGACCCTAGCTTCTGGCACCAGAGGCACTCCATGGCGCCTTTCATGTGGGAAGTTTGATGGGCACGTGAGAACACTGGCATTTGCAAATTTCAGCGAGGAGATGCTGGTATCCGGTGCAGGTCCTGCTGATGGCGACGTAACCCGTTTGACTGTAGACTACAGCAAGAAACCATTAACAGTTGATCCAATATTCCGTCACCAACTGGGTCAGCGTCTCTGTTCAGTAGGCTTTTTCCTCGAAAGGGAGTTTGGCAGCCCACAGGATGTGGAAGGATGTGTGGTCGGAAAAGATATCTATGTCGTTCAGACACGCCCACAACCTTAGTAAAGCTTGTCTTATTCTGTATTAAAGGTGAAGGGAGGGTTACTTCCCAACCGGGAACTTCGTATCTTTGGCAATGGTAAGCGTCGACTGTAGTAAGGCTTCTCTATACACCGTTATACATTTCATTGGGAGAGAGTATAGCTCTAGTGGCTTGAAGGTATGTATATTGTCCAGAGATATAAAGCTATGTAGCACAAATTATGAGAGAAGGTTGTAGAAATTAATAAATAAAGACGAGAAAATAAAATTAATGACCAGATCAAAGAGTTTTATGGTGTTGAGAAATTCATTAGTGATATCCTAATAATTAATTTATAAAACTCCCTTTTTAAAAAAAAGGACAGAAGCAAGTAAGAGAGAATAAAAGTGATATTCTCTTACCTGTATATTACCATTAGTGTTTTTGGCCAAAATCTATCAAACTCCCTCTCTTCAGTTAAACTTTCTCAGTTCTTTCTTTTCAGTTATATTTTCTCAATTGTTTAGACCATGAGAACTCTTAATTAGTTGCAACAATTTACTTTCAATTTCTCTCTTATATTCAATATAATGGCCTCATCATTTTCTTTCTCATGACTCCATTGTCTTGCCTTCTCGCTTTCTTCCCGTTCTCTGGTATCATAACCACCATCATCATCGTTCTTTCATTTAGCTTCCTCGCTCTCATTTCTGCTACCATAGGATTACTTCACCTCTCCTTGTCGAAGGTTTAGGACAATGGTTTTTGGCAGATGAGTAAATGATGGGTTTGCAACGATATGGGTTTTAATCGAGTTGATTATTAGTGGGTGTTTATTTGTAGGAATTTTTGATGGGTAATTGTTAAATTGGGGTTTTACGTACTGATGGATAAAGTGGAAAGTAAGGATTTTTATAGCTTGAAGATTCAAGTTGATTACAAGTAACACAATAAACGTGATGCATGCAAATCCTTACGTAGCATTTTGTTAAGATAGCGGGGCATATATGAAATTTATTCCAAAACTATTTCAAATAAATTTATTTTATATTTTTCTCTGTCTATTCAATTAAATATGATGTTTTTTTCTCTCATATTTATCATTTTTATCCTAGAATGCTAACCAAATAAAATCTTAGAAATTAAAGTTGAGTTTACACGAATGTACTTTAAAAGATCTCAAATAATTCTTTCATTTAGGGATTATACATCATAAGAATCGATAATTAACAACACTAAAAAGACAAAATGTTAACAAAAAATAGGGTTGGAACAACACCCTAATAGTAGCTTTATTGCTAAAATATTTAAATTTAAGATTTTGTGTGAAAAAAAATAAAATAGGTGTGGATTGTTTTGGGATGTAAGTTTCCTTTTAATTGTTCTATATTAGATTCATTGCTTATATTTTTTATACTATTTTTTCTTTCTTTTTGTTAATTTCTACTAATTGCTCTGATTAAATTAAAAAAATGCCACGTGTTATTCAGATCTGACGTGTCAAGGCCCACGTTACTTGTCACTGGAAAATTGGGTGGAATCTCATTCAAAGGGCAACATTAAGAAAATATCTAGAATAGAGGGATGTGATAGACAGAAAGAAAAAGGTAGAGGAGCCACATTGAAAAAGTGTTAAGAAAAGAGGGATGAAAGTGCAATTTCCCCACACAAGATTTGTTAATCGCTATGAAATGTAAATGGAATAAAGTTGAGTATATTTCATTAATTTTCTGATAATATAATTAAGACTTGCTTTAATCTATAAGACACTAAGGTTATAACCACACAATGCAAATAGGCAAATAAATAGCAAATAAATCCATTTGCATGTATTTCTCTGTACAAACTATGGCATTACTTTCCCTCACATAAAACAATCTGTCAGGAAAGTATATATTTTGTAAATTGAGAAAATAACTAAATCAGGCATTAAAACAAAATCCGCTCTATGCACAGTGAAATCCATGGTCTAACAAAGCAAACTTCACCTGCAAACCAATCTTCCCGCCATCAGTGACCATCTTAGCATTTTAGTGGGTATTGGCTGGTTTTGCTGGTAAGTCACTCGTGTCACCTGTGGAGCACAGAGTGACCTTGGTTTGAATCCCGCTCACACCAAAGATGAGAAGAGGCTTGTGGAAAGGGGAGGGTGATGCTATGTAGCTAAATCCTATTTGACATCCCAATGAATCACCACAAAAATACGAAGAAAGGTAAGTTCATGGTTTGTCCTCTGCCCTCTGCCATTGGAAAATAATAGCAAACACAGGACCAGTACAAAAAGAAAGCTCCAGTTTCTTTTAATTACCAGGAAAACAACTCAAAGGCCAGGACCTAGATAATCTACATCTCATCTTTACGGATTTGAGGTTTCGGTCATTTTAAGTTTTATGGAGTTTCGCATTAATTTCACCCACCATGCATTTGCTGAATGTCGGATGCATTCACGACACATGAAAAACAATGCAGTAGACACAAGTTAGCTATGGCATCCTCTTCATTATGAAAATCCAATTAAGGCATGCAATCTTGCCATAATCTCTTCAACGCTAGCATTGTATTTTTTGCATGAACATCAAGGGAATTCAAAGTAGTTTCATTTCAAATAATACTTTTTTGACTGCCAAAGTTCTCACACAGTAACTTCAAATATTATAATTGCCTTTTTCCCACCGTTTAGTCATAGGAGCACTTACAACGCCGATACAAGTTGACTGCATGACTAAGATAACCACTTCCAGGAATCCCAGTAAGAAGAGATGTGATCGGTGCAAATCTGAAAAGAATCGCTTCAGGTCTAGCAGTCACTGTCTGGAGCCAATTGGAAAGACTGTTAGTGAACACATCTCCTCCTCTTTTTGTACAAATGATGGTGAGGCCCTGTCCAAGTTGAAAAACGAGATTTCAAGAAAAGAAATTAACGTTGTTACTCTGGAAATTCATAGTACATCTTGTTCGACTTACGTCCTTGCACTGCATAACGCGATTGAAAACCTCAGGAAGACAGGAACCTATATCAAGCCATGACATTCAGCAATTTATATATATCATGTCAGGAATTAAAAGTTTAGTATGTAGAAGAAGAAGGACAAATACTTGTCTTCCATCTCTTGTATATATTCCTCAGTAGAAGGGGAGGACTTTTTCTGTCTGAAAATAGATAATCTCCAAGATCTTCCAAATGCCTTCTCACCTCAGCAGGGGGAATAGGCGAGGAAGGTTTTTGTGGAACACAGATTAAATCTTGACCTCCAACAGCCATCCCTATTATTATATGTGTGCCATATGTACGAATAAACCTGCCTAAAACTAATAAGCATCCGTGTGCCAGAGTGACGCAAATCAGGCAGGAGTCTATATTGCATCAGATCAACAAAATTATTTGGACAGAACAGACCTACGAGAAAAAGACACTCCCTCCGTCCCAAAGAGATTGACCACCTTACCATTTTGTGATGTCCCAGAATTGCTGTCCGCAATTTAAAAAGTTCGAAGTATTAATTGCTTGATTTTCTTGTTATAGCCCTGATTAAAATCCACCTTGATTCTTTTAATTCCCTCATTAACTTAGATTTAAACCAAAATCTTCATTTGTTGTGTTCATGAAATATGATTCATGTGACTTAAGGAGCAATTGTCTCGTAATCTTAATTTAATGAAAATTATTAGGTTTAATTGTAATCTTTATGTACGCTATATATTGCAAGTAATAAAAAAACAAATATATAGCTAAACGTGATTTAAAAAATAAAGTGCTATATATATTTCTTAGTAGAAAAAAAACTTTTTTTTAAATAAAGATTCAACCTTATTGAACTAGTTGGTATATCATGCGAGCGTTCATAAAATATAATTAATGAGATTTTATTAGTTATTTTCTAGATTTATTTTAAAAAAAAAAACAAACATAAAAAAAATATAAAACTCATAACCCATTAGAAGTGATAAGAATATATTTACTTAGAATTTCTCTCTTTTAATTATATTTATTTATTTTTAAATGAGTCTAGTAAGTAACTAATAGGTATCATTAGTTATTTTTTAAGCATTATAAAATTTTTCACTAGCTAATGATGAGAGGTTTGATATATATGAGATTTTATGGTAAATTAAGACTTGATATATTGTCCAGCCCAATCGTATCTAGATCTATCTAGATCTAACTAGCGCTAGAGTCAGCATATCCCAGGCTTGGGACACTATCAAGTCTGTACTCTGGGCATGCTCGTTTCCTTAGACAGACCCCAGAAAGAAGGGTCATAAAGGTTTTTTATACACGTTAAAAATAGATTTATCAAAAGTTATGAAATTTAAGTTACGTTGCAGGCTATGCACCAAGGGTTTTGTCTTGTTTTTCCCCTCTCATCTTATTCTCCTACTTTCAATCTTCTTTATTTTCCCTTATTTTATATTCTTCTATGACACAAACAATCCAGAGTTCTGTCTAGCATGTATTCTGAACGGGCCTTGTTAATGTCAAAAAAGTGACTTGTTTTGGTAAAATACTTAAAAGCTACCTAGACAAGGATGCAGGATCCCACCGAGGAGGAACAGACTTCTTTACTTCATCTTTCAGTGTTAATGGAGATGCTGTCAAGTGCAAATAGTACAGTGAGATGAAGTAACCGTCAAACGCTAGGTACCTGGAGTCTGCAGTGTCACGAAACCAGTCTCCGCTCAAACCGAAAATAGCATTAAGATACCCAGAAGGAACTTTTCCTTTGATTGAAGATTTCTGATTAAGTAGCTCTGACATCTGCTAGGGAAGAAGACGACAAATAAACTTGAAATATAATGTGTTGCTTATCCATGACATAATGCTTATTACGAATGACTTCATATATATCGACTTGAAATACAAATGTAAACAGACGAGTTAAAACAGTTCAATCACATATATTATGAAAATATAGCTTTAAAATTGCATGCAGAATCCACAATTAATTGAAGAAGTGAGGACAAAGAACCAAGCATGATCAGATCAAAGATTTTACGTTGCCTGTCACTTTAAGTGGTCTGTAAGAATAAATGGTTCGAGAGACGCAAGTTTGGGAGAAATATGGCTCACGGGACTAGTCATTGCAGATGTGTAGGCATCAAGGGCACTGCTTATCTATGAATCTTCAAAAACTGAAGGTGCTTATCAGAATTAGATAAAAAGAAAAAAGAAAGGCCAGCTAGCCACACTGCTAAATCAGTTTCAGTCATTCATATTATGTTACCCTCTAGTGACCACCTTTGCATGATTCGTGTAGCTTTTATCAACAATTCTTCTCCTACAGAGCATTATAATCTGACAACTGATTTTTTCAATACTCTACTATGTAGATTCATCAATTGTCCTACTGGAAAGAACTTCTCCTTTTAACTATGCTGAACCTAGGCTCACAGAGACCTCATTACCTCAGATTGCTTTGCTGAAGCTCTCACATTCCCATTCTGCTACAAACTCATAACATTAATTAGCCTTTCCTGGACATCATTAAATTAACATAAACAAAATCACGCGTCAAGATGTTCATTAGTCAAGGAAAGCCAAGAATGGCTCATATAACCCCTGACCTTCTGCTCTGACAGGACCAATTTCTGTAAAAACGAGTAAGTTGCATCTTCTAATCATCTCAAAGAAACTCTCTCTACACCAAACCCTTGTGAGTGTGACAACAAATAATGCTGCTAGCCTGCTACCTACCAGTATCTCTAAATTTCCCATTTTTATTGTTCCTAGGAGCGTAAAGATTTTAATTTACCCCCAATTAAACTTGTTTATAGATTATTCAGTTCAAAATACTAAATCATTCCTAGACATCATCTATCCATAAAGGGTGGTGATGATGCCACTCCAAGAATTTATAATGGGGCTCCACACTAGCATGTGTTCTAATACATCTTTTGATTGTTGAGTGGAGTGCTATAATAAACTCGTAGAGTTGCATCATCACCACCCATAGACCATATTCCGGAAAGATCTTAGAGGCTCCATTTTCCCAACTTACTAGTTCTTTCATTTCAGTAGATTAACTAGGAAAGTAGAGTCTACTTTCTTCCATCTTTGTTTCCCACTCCACTGCACTGCACTTAAGCCGAGCAAAATTTTTTACAGCATAAGAAAAATATTCATGCGATAGCAATGTTTTAAAAGAAGTAAAAAAAAATTAAAAATTTGGTAATTGAAAGAGGCTTATATGCTGTCAAAGCAGTGATATAAAAAAAAAAAAAAAAACTATAAAATGAGCATCTTATACTTGTACTCACTCAATTAATATGATTTAATTAAAAAATTAAAATTTCTTTTCAAAAAGCTAGTTCAACAAAGCCTTAAAAAAAAAAAATCTGAGCTAACCCTTATTACTTTTAAAACGACAAGAAAATCCCATGAAAAGTGAATAAAAATAATAATTAAATATTGATGGATGAAAAAAAATTTAAAAAACTTAAAAAAATAAGAAAAAACCAAGCAAACTTGGGTGGACTTCATAAATCCAGATTTGATATCTCAAATCTACAATTCGTTAAATTTTAAACTTGAACTCAACTAAGAAGCTCAACACCCAACTAATTAAATATCGAAAGACAAAATTAATAAATTTAAATCGATTAAGAAACAAAATTCCTTCTCTTTTCCTTTCCTTTTGTATTTGCTTTTTGTTTTTGTGACTCTCTTTTCTTTTCTTTTTTGTTTTTCTTTCGTGTATATTGTTTTTGGCTATCTTCTGGTTAGCCCTTTCAATATATCGACTTATTCTAGTAAAAAAAAGAAATAAAATTCCTTTTAAAAAAACTAAATTTAACAAAGCAAAAAAAGAAAAACCAAGGTCACCCATGTTATTTTTAAAATGACATATAAACTCCATATAAAGTAAATAAAAAGAATGTTAGGTGATAAAATAAAATAAAAATCTTAAAAAATAGGGGAAAAAGTTAGGACAAACTTTGTAAACCCAAGTTAATCTCTTAAACATGCAATCCGTTAAATTATAGACCCAGACTTAACCTAGAAGCTCTACACCTAATAAATTAAATATTATATGATAAAATCAATTAATTCAATCTAAAAACAAAATTCCTTTTAAAAACAACTATATTGAACAAAGAAAAAAACACTTAAGGCAACTCGTGTTATTTTTAAAATAATAAAAAAATTCCATAAAAAGCGAATTAAGAAGAACCAAAAAAATAATTGTAAGATGAAAATGAAAGAAAAAATCTTAAAAAAAAGAGAGAAAAACAAACAAGTCTATATGAACCTTGTAGACCCGATTTAATCTTTCAAATTCATAATCTGTTAAATTCTAGACTTTAGACTCAGTCAATAAGCTAAACACTCGACCAATTAAATGTCGGGAGGATGAAATTAATTAATTTAATTTAATAAAAAAATTCCTTTGAAAAAGCTAAATTTAATAAAGACTGAAAAAAATAGAAGCAACTCATGTTATTTTTCAAATGACTGAAAAAAAATCCATAAAAAGTGAATAATAAAATAACAAAATGCTAAAAGATGAAAAAAATTAAAAAATAAGCTTAAAAAAAAAACTAAGTAAGCCTGGGTAAACTTTATAAATTCAGGTTAATCTTTTAAATTTGCAAACCTTTAAATTCTAGATTCAAACATAACTAAAAAGTTAAACACTCGACTGATAAAATGTTAAAAGATAAAACAGTTAAAAAAATCAATCTAAAAATATTTTCAAGGTAAGCATTTATTGTTTATCATTTATTATCCCTTAAATATTAATATAAAAAACTTTTAATTTTAAAATTATCTAACTAAAACAAGTAGGGATAAAAAATTTATTATCATAGTTTTAAAATCTAATTTGAAGATGAATCCTAAGTTATGGTGGACCACTCAAGCCCACACATCTATGTTTTTTTTTCCAATGGCCTTTTAGTGTTTTTATTTGTAAACAGAATATAAACAATATATAATATTATTAAGAACATGTTTGGAAACGCGGTGTAAATCATGTTTTTAAAAAATTTAAATTTTTTTTATTAAAATTTAATATAATTTATATATTTTGAATTGTTTTGATATACTAATATTAAAAATAATTTTTATAAAATAAAAAAATTTCATTAACATATATTTCAACACAAAAACCCTACGAGAGTACCGCATTTTCAGTCCACATCAAGAGATCAGGAAAGAAGAGAATGTCAGCTCATCCAGATGTTCCCGGCGAGCCAACAACTGGAACGGCTCTCCTTGAGACGGCCACAGCTGCCGTTCAAAGCTTTGGTCCTGCTAAGAAAATCCACCAACACCTCTGCGCGTAAGTTAGCCTCCTCGATCCCTCTCTCTCTCTCTCTTCACGTGCACAAGTTATTTGCATAAATCAAATATAATAATCAAGAAGAACCCCATTAGTGAATTGTGTTTATATATTCCCGTAGATTTCACTTTTATTCACATGACATGACTCGGCAAGTAGAGGAGCATCATTTTTTGTGGCCACCAGAACGAGGAAATGCGCCAATGCCTGATATACAGTAGCCCCGAATCGGATGCTAGCTCGGCTTGTTGGGGTGGAGTACATCATCTCCGAGAATCTGTTCTTGGCTCTGGCAGACGTGGAGAAGCCGCTTTGGCACACCCATGAATACGAGGTGAAAAGTGGGGTTCTGCTCATGCCTGGGGTCTCTGGTCCTATACAGAAGCAGGATCTTGAGAAAGTCTGCAAGACTTGCGGTAAGACATTTCATTTCTGGCAGATTGACAGGGGCGATAATCTGCCTCTAGGCCTCCCACAAATGATGATGTCCTTGACTAGAGATGGCCAGCTCTATGATGAACTTGCCTATGGTAATCATATTTATCAATTTAAGATCACCTAATCTTAATTAATTATATCCATAAGTACTGGTTCAATATTTTTGGTGTAATTAATTAATAACTGAAAAGCGTTATGGGATATCCTTTGCAAAAGAGAGGGAGAACAGAGCTTAATTACATGAACGGGCCCGATAATGGGATACATCCACTGGCCAATGGTGGTGGCAAGGGGCTCAAGACGTCGCTGAGGGAGGACGACTGCATGCCCATCGATTCTGTCCCCAGGGTCTTTGTCTAAATAAACTATACGCGGTGCGTCGTAAAATATGTAATTCTAGCTTAATACAAGTTAGACTTATATTGGGGATCATATGATGAGCGCCAGTAACTAGATAGATTCTAGACCTAGCTAGCTAGCAATCTACTTTATGTACAAGTTCCTGGATGATAATGCTCAGAAAAAGTCCTTGGAGCGATATCTAGTTATTTTATAGACTTTCGAAAGAAATTGTTAGGCTTTCATGGGCTTTCCAATAGAGTAATGTGTGCCAAAAATTGGTCAAAATTAGGCACCAGTAACTGTGGAGAATCGAAAGACAATGCTGTGTGGTCTTAATAAATTTGAATTGTTTGTGTTTTTTATGATTTTTTTGGATTGTTTTGATATAATATCAAAAATAAATTTTAAAAAATAAAAAAAATATTATTTTAATATATTTTTAAATAAAAATATTTTAAAAACAACAGCCACCAATTGCATAAATATTTTAAAAATAATATTAAAAGCAGGAACAGCGACACATCCAATGCATAGTGCCCTCATGCAAGGCAAACAAAACCCTATTCACAACGTGAACGATCATATTCCCACCAGATAGCAAGACCCCGCGACATTGTCAGCCTAGCTGAAATGGGAGACAGACAAGAAGAAGCATAAAAAATAGACCAATATCCGATACGAATACGTAGACCCTGGTGACTGTTACATTACAAAAACAAACGGAAAGAAAAGTATATTATACTGATATTAATGTTCGCCCAGAGCTGATAGATGAGGGAGGCCTCCTACTAAAAGTCAAAAGTGACATAATCTCAGCAAATCAAACCCCACTATTACTGGTGCTGTTGTCGCTATAAATGCTCCCTGCAACACCATCACCACTTGCATTGTTGTGGCTGGCAGCATTGATTTGCGTGTGCTTTTCCGAGGAGCCATTGCAAGGCTTAATCGGGTACTTTATGGCATTGAGCTCCAGCTTTCTCATGGCTGCTTTACCAAGATCAACACCACATATATCAGAGAGCCTAACAAGATACAATAACACATCTGATAGCTCCTCTCCAAGGTGTTCTTTCTCTTCATCTTTCCAATTAGGAAGCCCTCTTGGCACCTCTCCTTTCCACTGAAATATCTCAGACAATTCTCCTACTTCTCCGACCTGCAAGGCTGCAACACGGTGATACAAAACAATATTGAAAAGAAAACAATGAGCCTGACAAAGAAAACTACACCATCGTAACCATTATTGTATTTGTGTCTTTACGCAAGTACTGTGGTCTTAATCAAACATTGTGGGGTCTTATTCTGAAGCGTGAGTACATTCTTGTTTTCCGTGTTGAGCACGAATTATCTTGTCCCAGAGATGGGGCTGTGAATGTCCTAAACTTTTCATACAAAAACACGCGGTTTTAAATAGTGGGACAGTTGAAGTTCTTGCAGTTCGAGGGCCAGCTTCATTAACATTACAAAATTTACACATGAGTAACCTCTCGAAAACCAAAACACAGAAATGGGAAAGTAAGAAATAACTAAAATAGCTATTTAGCTTGGTTTGGATCCGAGAAACAATTCGATGGGCATAACTAAAGCATAGACAAAGGAGTGCAACTCTCCAGCAAATTAAGAGCTCAGCACCATCAATGAGTAAAAAGAAAAGAAGATTAAACAATTGGATTTACACTTTCCGGTAAAAAAATTAAAAAAAAATGGTCGAATTATTTGTTCCGGACACTTTAGAAATGGGGAACGACAGAAAACAAAACATCAAGAAAGAGTCAACAAATAAAGGTCCTGTCTTTGAATTTTTTTCTTGAACAAAGGTTCAGTGATTTTATTTATTTTCCTGTAAACTATTTGATACTATTTTAAAGGAGCCAGCCCCCAATCATAAGATTTGACCAAAACAGAGAAATGAGAATGAAGAGTCAAAGATCAGAGATCAAGCAGAGTAGTATAAAAGTTGAAAATGTATAAAATTAAGCATGTTTTACACATAAACTTAAACCTAAACACACACACAAACTTCTGTATGGATAAAAGAAAGAAATGGGGTCTGTCAGCTTGTTACAAGTTCTGATGGGACTAGAGAAAGATCAGAAACAAAACAAAGCATGGGGATTTGAAAGGGTATATCAATATATATACACTTTCTAGATTATAGCTAGCTGGGGTTGGAAAAAGAGGAGCAACTTACCATGGCCAAAAGGAGATTTCTAGGGCTATGAAACTGATCCCAGTCTCTTTCCTTGGCAAACTCAGCCAATCTCTTCTTGAGCTCTTCTAGGGTAACCCCAGCCCCTGCCATCTTTCTTTATTTCTCTGCAAGACCAAGAATAACCCAGGTCGCCCTAGCCTAACAAGAAAGAAAGAGGAAACCAAAAATTATAAAGGTGCTGACTGGGCTACCGGCTATGGCCCGCTCAATGGACTCTTATCCGATGTGATGTGACTGACACGTGTCTGTGCTGGTGATTTCTTTGGCTGAAGCTATGGACCACCCGCGCTTTTAGAATAATAAAGCTGGTTTTGCAAATGGCCTTTTTAGAAGGATTATGACATGCTGAATAATAATAATAATAATTAATGACTTGTACGTACTTGGGGCTTCAGAATACTTATTTTTTGTATACAGATTGTATTTTCACCCAGATGACAAGATAAATACATGTACCACCTTGGTATATTGCTAAACTTATATAGTGTTTTTACTATCTAATTATGTTTAAAAAAAAATTAAATTTTTTTATATTTTTAAAAAATTATTTTTGATATCAACACATCAAAACGATAAAAAAACATAAAAAATATTTAAAACAAAAAAAAATCAAATTTTTTAAAAAATGCAGCCATGCTGCGTAAACAAACATTTACAAAGCTCAAAAATTAGATTTAAGGTTGTGCATATTAAAGTAGTGTTTGACATTACATACAATTGCTTTTTAATTTATTTTTTGTTTAGAAATATATTATTTTAATAATACTTGTAATTCTTAATATTAATATATTAAAACGATCCAAACACAAAAAAAAACTAGATTAAAAAAAATTATTTGAAAAAAAATAATATTACTACAAAAACAAACAATATCGTGTATTTTCTCAAGATGCTTACTCTAAAAAAAAAAAGGAGTTATACTTGAATTAATAAATAATTTTTTAGTTGAGTCCAGAAAATGCAGAAATAAATAAATAAATAAATTTAATTTGGCATTTCCATCAGAATAGGGTGGAGATAGACAACAATTGGCTATCACTATCTCTCTTTTCTTCCCGGGAAAAGATGATGAAAATTTTGGAGACACCATGTTGTCACCATCTTTTGCTTTTGAAAAGGTAACGATAACTAGACGCGAAGATCGAAACCACCTTTTTATTTTTACATTTTAAAAAGCTTGAAATTATTTTATTTTAAATTAATATATATTTTTTTATGTTTTTAGATTATTTTGGTGCATTATATTAAAAATAATTTTTAAAATATAAAAACATATTATTTTGATATATTTTTAAATAAAAAACTATTTAAAAAATAATTACAACCATATTTTTACACATGGTTTTGCTAGGGCATAAAAAAGCTGCTGGTTAATTACATTAAAGTGATGTCTCGGGAAGATTTTATCCATTAATAAAAATAAAATATACACTCTTATATAAAAATATCATTTAAAAATAAAATATAATCTCAATTTACGAATAAATTGATACAAGAAAAGGGAAAGGTGGAGGTGGAGAGTAAGAAGAAGTTCCCTGAGAATGGGAGTTCCGAGGCAACTGGAAATCACCCAAATATATATAGAAATGTAATGATATCGTTGCTGGAAAGTGAAAATGCACCGAAGAATCTCTCGGAAATGACTGACTTGTCAATATGCTTGGAGCAGAGCAGAGCAGAGCCATGGAAAAAGGTAGTTGGTGGCAGCCACCATTTTTACGAAATTGTTTATAATCAACGAGGAGAGGACCACCAATAATGAGGTCTTCAGAGTCTCCCAGATCATCATTCTCCCTTTCTCTGTTCGTTTTCCTACAACTGTGTTCTCAATTAGGGTTTTGCTGCTTGTTGTCACCTCTTTATGTCGCCAAAATACTTTGGTGTTGTAAGTATTTATTAATTTTGATCAATTAAACAAGTTAATTTTATTTGAATCGTATTAAAATAAAAAAAAATAACAATGTAAAAGCATAAATATATATATAAAAAACTTATATATGCAAGTTCAATTTATTCAATTAAATAAATCACTAATTTTTGTGTAAATAACTGGAAAAAAATAATTAATAATAAATAAAGATATAATTAAAAAAAATTAAGATTTTAATGAAAGTTAAAATATTTAATATTGTAAAATAAATTATTTACCTAGTTATATTTAATTAATTTAATTATAAAAATAGAGAGTTAGATAAGTCAATCTTATAACACTAAAAATCTTATTTTAAACTAATTAATAAAGTTCAAGCACTATTACATACAAACCTTATTTATTTATTAGACGAGAGCTCGTTTGTTATTGAGGTTAAATCTTGTTGTTTAATTTTTTTAATGTTTTTGAATTATTTTAATGTGTTAATATTAAAAATAAATTTTAAAAAATAAAAAATATATTATTTTAATATATTTTTAAATAAAAATTATTTTAAAAAATAATTTCTAGTACGATTTCCTACATCAAAACTAAAAAAAACTAGTATAATGGCTACAGCAAAACAAGAACAAACTCAAAGCTTACAAAAGAGAGTGTGGATGAAAAGATTAAATTGAAATCCATTAAGAAAATCTAGTAAAAATAATTTGTTTGAAATCTTGTCGGCTCTCAAAAAGCCCTTTCTCAAACTCGATTATTTTCCAACTTTCCTGTGTATACTCTTTTTCACTAAACATAAGAAATAGGAAATACCAGCTAAAATCACCAAAGGGAATAAACTAGATTTGGAGCACACGACATACCACGGATCGGTTCAATTTTTTTTCGACGTGAAAAAAATGCTAAGAAAAAAATTTGAGACTGAATCATCGGACCAGTTAGTAATTTAAATATGAATTCAAGCATGTAACAATAATAAATAAACTAATACAAAAATAGATAAAAAAAAAACCCGATCTAAGATCATTTAGAGTCATTACTAGAAAACCGATAAATACAAACGGAAATACCGAGGGAATATTTCCGTCGGTAAATTTTCGAGAGATTTTACCGACAGACATATTCCCTTGGTATATACCGAGGGAATTACGGAGGGACAAAAAAATTAAAACAAAGCAAAAAAAATGATGACGTGTCAGGATTTATTAACGGAATTACCGACAGAATTTTTTCCGTCGGTAAATCCGTTGGTAAACTTGTTTACACTGTTCATCATGTCAATTACAAAGGGAATCACCGACGGATAAAATCCGTCGGTATTTTCCAGAGAGCTCCAGAACTGTTCACTTTCCAATTGCACTGTTAATTGTTGTTATTTACAGACAAAATGATCACCGACGGATTGAAAAGTCGTCGGTGTTATTTGGCGGTTTTTTGAAAAAATTCAATTGATTTAAAATTTTCATTTAAATATTACAGACGGAATCACCGACGGACTGAAAAATCATCGGTAATTGTTGGCGGTTTCTGAAAACTTTTTACGAAATTGAAAATTTAAATTAAATATTACCGACGGAATAATTAAAAAATATTAACATTCAATTTTCCGTTGGTAAATCCGTCGCTACGCGCCCTAATAAAAAGCCTGAATCCTTTATTTCATAAGAGACATACTTATTTCTCCTTCTACTTCTTCTTCTACTTCTTCTACTTCTTCTTCTTCTTCACTATATGTAAAAAACATCAATATCTATTTCTTTCTCTTCTTTTCTCTCCTCATCTCCTTCTCTTTTTCTCCATGCTCGGGTATGTTTTCTTCTTCTTTCTTCTTTTATCCTCTTAGTTTTTTTAATTAATATGCTTTACAAAAAAAAATTTCTCTCCTTAGCTTCACTTGCAACTACATTAAGGTAAGATTTTTCTTCTTTTTTCATGATTTTTTAACCCTTTATATTTGTTTTTTATTTTATTTTTAATTGTTTTTGTTCTTAATAATTGTATAAATGTTGTTGTGAGATTTGTTTTTTCATATGAGATTAATTTTTAGTTGATTTATTTATAGGATTTTTAAATTTTTAGCAATTGCAACTTTATATTTTTCATATGAATTTTTTTAGTTGAATTTATTTTTTCATTTTATTTATTTGTTGCAAATTTGTTTGAGTTGATTTTCTTTTTTTTTTTCAAGCATTTTGAGTATATATTATACAGTGTTGATTTATGTTAATTTAATTATTTTATAATTTTATAAAATGATTTTTTTAAAATTTGTTTTTTAAATAATTACCGACGGAATTACCGATGGAATTTCCATCAGTAATTCCATCGGTAAATCCGTTGGTAATAAAAAAATATTATTACCGAGGGATATACTGACAAAATAAAGCGGGTAATTTTATTTTTTTATTTCCGATGGATTTACCGACGGATAAAAAATTACTGATAAAGGATTCACCGATGGAGCATTTCCGTCAGTGATGTCATCGGTAAATTAATTACTGACGGAATATATGTCTTACGCAGACGAAAAAATTCTGTCGGTAAAACTGTTAAATCTTGTAGTGAGTATCATAAAACTTAATGTTAAAGGGCAAAACTATAAAAAAAAAAATAGAAAAACAAAAACCCAGTTAAGCTAGGTTAACTTACAAATTCTGTTATTATGGACATAAAATTTTAATAATTTTATAGAAAGAAAAATATAAAAAAACAAAGACCACTTGAAAAGAAAGGGAATAAAAGCACAAAAACCAAATTTCAATACATCAAATATTAAATGATGAAATTGAAATAAATAAATTAAAAAAAAATCAACTTGCATTAATATTTGAAATTAGTGACTCTGGTTATGAACTTGAGGCTAACTCTATATAAGACAAATCGTAAAAAATAAAACTCAAAACTCTAGAAAAAAAGGTAAAAATACATCAACTTAAAAAAAAAAAAAAAAAAACAAGCAAACCCAGACAAACCTCCTAAACATGATTTAATCTGTAAAATTTGCAACCCGTGAAATCTTAGACCTAGGTTGAATCAATAAGTTTAATTATCAACCAATTTAATTTTAAATGATGAAATCATAAAAAATATACTTTTAAAAATTTGCAAAAGCAAAAAAGATAGCTATAAAAAAAAATTAAGATCAAATTTGATAAGAAAAAAAACTCAGTGAGGATGAAGTTGTAAAAAGAAAACAATCTAAAAAATAATTTTAAACAAAATAAATAGTAATAAAAAGAAAGGAAGATCAAAATTGAAAGATTAAAAAATAAAAAGGGATGAAATTAAAAAAAAAATTATGACGCAAGCATGTTTTTCTTTTTTTTTTTTTAAATATTACTCGGGGCATAAATTCAACCGAGAAAAAAGGTTGATATATGGTCAAAACAAAAAAAAATGGAAAACCACAAAAAATGAATGGTTAAAAAATCATATAGAAGGAAGATAAAGAAAAACCGGAAGCCTAATCACTAATGATATAAAATGTTGAATGATAAAACTTAAAAAAACATTAACTTGAAAAAAAGGAACAAAAAAACATAGAAAACTCAGAAGAACCTTCTAAACCCGAGCGAAAATCCCAAATTCACAACTCGTTAAATCCTAGATATGAACTGAATTAAGAAACTTAATTCTCAACTAATTTAATATTGATTGGCCAAAGTAAATCCAACAAATAACAACAATTAAAAATACTTGAGAAAACCCGGGTCATTTTCAAAGAAAGCAAATAAATAAAAATAAACTCAAAATTATATCTAAAATAAAAAAATAGCAATCAAAGGAATAAATACTAAATTTGAATAATAATAAAAAATAAAGGGGTGAAATAGAAAAAAAAATTCTAATTTTATAAATTATTTTTTAAAAAAAATTTCAAATATTGAAGGAAGGAGTCAGAAAAAAATATCAATTTAAAGAATTAGTCAAAAAAACTAACAAAAAATGATAAATAAAAAGACTAGAGATAACCAGATCATTTTAAAGACCACCAAAATATTCCACAAAAAAACAAGCTAAAAAAAATAGAACCTAATCTCCAACTAAATAAATGCTAAAGGATGAAATAAGAAAATATTAACTTAGACAAAGGAAAATAAAAGACTAAGCAAATCCGAACAAACTTCCAAAGCCTAATTAAAATTTTTAAACTCGTAACTTGTGAAATTCTATATCCAGTTTCAATCAAGAAATTTATTATGAACCAATTTAAAAAACTTGTTAAAGCAAAAATAAAAAAAATGGTAATCAAAGGAATGATGATAAACTTTTATAGAAAAAAAAAATCAAAGGAGGGTGAGACTAAAAAAATAAAAATTAAATCTGAAAGATGAAAAAAATTAAAAGGGAATGAAATTGAAAAAGCATACTAATTTTATAAATTATTTACGATAAAAAATTATAATAAAAAAACAGGAATCAAGTCAAAAATATCAACAAATTAAAGGGTTGTTCTTTGATTTTTAAGGAGTTAACGTAAAATTCTAGATGAAGAGAGAGAAAAGAAAAAATAATAACCACTAACAATAAACCACCATAAATCTTGGAACATGCATCGCCTCAAAGGGTAGAGGGGTCATGAGAATTCCAACTCTACCGGTGGAGATAGAGTCCACTTGCTCGTGCCAATAATTTTTTTTTTAAATATTTAACATTTATTAAAATACATTATTGCACTTGAACTAATATAATGTTATAAAAAAACCTTGGTATAAAAAAAAAACCCCTTGAAAGAGAGAGAATCATGTTAATTTTATCTTCAAAAACATCAATTTAATTTAACTACTTAAGAAAAATTAAAAAGGCAATAATTTTTATTTTTTGGAGTAAAATTAATAATTTTACTATGAAAAAATAAAATCACTAACTTAACCCTTCTCAAATTATTAAAGACCATTATATCATCATGAAAAGATCGGCTTGCCCCCAATACCAAGTTAAAAGTTTTTATTCCAATGAATAGCTACAGTAAAGACACTAACGATGCATGAAATGCATTCCCTAAACAGTCCCAAAACCCTTCTTACCCTAGTATATAAACCTTAAACCTATTAGATTCAATAGCTGCATCTCTTATCCAGCCACATCCACCTTGACGACAAATAGCAAGTGACGAGAATCCAATATGGCATTATATGATTAATCAAATCTGGGGAATCCTCTGTTTTCATTACATTAAAGACGGCTACTGCCTTGAACAGCTTCCCTTAGTATCAACTAATGAACCTCCAGTAATTAAAAAAAAAACCAGTAACCTCTAGTACATTGCATCCCACCATCTCCGGTCAGACCCACATCAACAGCAGCAACATGCACATTGCATACCACCGTCTCCGGTCAGACCCACATCAATGGTGGCAACATGCACAAACCCTCACACAACAGTTTCAAAATCTGTTAAAGATTTCATGATTTTCTGACATATTCAGCATTGAACAAAACACAAGTGAATGAATGCACTTGCAGATGCTAAATCTTGTGGACGCTATAACCTGCATACTCCGAAGTTAAGTTCTCCTTCCAATTCTCAAATTCAGATCCACCAAACACCAATTGCTTGATTCCAACATAGCTGTTTAAGGAGCACGAACCGGTTGAAGCGTAAGCACAAACGCATGTATTTATTATTTTTCAAATGGGCAGCAAGTCCACAGAAAAGGACCTCAGCACCAAACAAATGACAATAAAAAACACAAAGCACGAATAAAAGCAAAAGAAAGGAGTTGAAGCTGCAAGGGAATCCTAGGCATCAACATTGTCCTTATGTGAATCTCACAACATGTTTGTACATAGTATTCGTACTATGAAGTTGGCATTACACATCAATCGTAGTCTGGGATGAAAATTGCAAATTCATATTTTTGTGCAAGGATAAATACAGTCCCGTTAAATTTCATCTCATTAAAGTTTCAGAAGAATTTATGGCACATCGTCAGAAATTCTAAGAAAAAAAGAAGAAATATGGATAACTTACTCAGAGCTTATTTGTGTCAAGGCGTTTATCAGAGTGTCCAGAAGCAACGGCTCAGTTGTCCCAATATCTACCCTATTATATTTTAACATCATCCATGAGCAATAACCATCAGAATAAGCATAATCACTACGGTGAAAAAGAGTACTCTTGAACCAATTAACTATGTTATGAAATGATCCTCATACCATACACGTGCCAAGTTGTCTTGAATCTCAAAATCTCCAATGTTGTAAAACGTTGCTGGTGTCACATTTGCTCCCTGAATGGCATCGTAATTAGGTCTTTTTTCAAAAGTTGATTGTGACAGCTGCAAGGTAAGAAACACAGGAAAAACAAACTTTAGTGCCAGGAAGAAAGAAAGTTGCAACAATGGCAAATATGATTTTTTTATTAGCAACTAAGTGCTCTCCATTAGACAGAATATAACTTTACAAAGATCAACCACTACATCACCTTTTCATGCAATACAATCAACCATTACTCAACATTTTTTTATGGCAAGAAAATTTTCTACATACTTGCATATTCATGGAATTGCATCCACCAAGACGCCCAACAATATGCCATGATCGAAATGTCTGCAAAAACATGCCACATAAGCTTCACAGTGATTTAATTTAATAGTTCAAAATACCATTACTAGAGTTAAAGAGAAGTTACATCACAAATTAAGGACACATCATTCTCCAATGGCGCATTGTAGAATTCAAACCATATATACGAGTTTGAGAAATCAAATCTGGAGATGATGGTCACAGAGTGAGTTCGTAAAACAGGAGCTAAATAGGAAAGATCAAAGAAAAGCATCCAAGTGACATTTTCACATGAGACATCAGGCATCATGAAGAATAGGATAGGCCAGAGTAATTATAATTTAACCATGCTAAAAAAGTGGTAGTTCTCAAAGACCTTCAAATTACAAAAGCTATTAGAACCAAGGAAATTTGAAATCAGTTGATAAAAGGGGTGGATATAGTACCACAGACCGCATCATATATGCTTGGGTAAATTGTGGATTCGGTAGTTACTTTCATGAAATAGTGTTCAGTACGATTCCTACTCACAAGCAAGCATCATTATCTTTGAAAATTTTGATATTAAAGCCTATATGAATTGCTATGAATTCAAGACTACAAGCCAGAATATACAAATATATATATGCATCCTGATTCCTGACTGTTATGAAGAATTTGCACCATAAGCTGAGTGAAACCGTGTTCTTGAAAATAAGGGTGCAGTGCAAGTGCTACTTGTCTAAGAAATGTTGGGATTTAATGTCAAAATCTCCAGGTCAGGAAGCTACTATCCATTTGAAGCAATTTTCTCAGCATCTTCAGTAATTTACATGTTTGGGTTGTAGAAATCATTGATATAAAACCAGACCTGGTCTAATAGCCAGACCTGAGATCTTAATTGAGTTTTAAATAGTCTTTATATTTTTTTTTATTAAACCCTCAAAAAAATTAATTTATGAATACTTGGCTTTATATATATTTATCTTAAGGTTCGACATGAAGACCTATTGCATGAAGCAAGACAAATTCTTTTTTCCCTATGCCTAACCCCCTTCAAAATGCTCTACAAATAAACCAGCAGATTTTATCTTCTGTTTTACTCAAAAAACACCAAGACGATCACCAGGCAAAGCAAGAATTGAAATACACGATAATCTTAGTTTTTGAACAAATGGGTTCTCAAGGAATCAGCTTATGACACAAAGATTGAATATCTTACTTGTTGAAAGTAACCTTCATGGGTTTAGCTGAACCTGTCTTTGCGTGCAAAATCTTGTTCTTTTTACGCCTCAATCTTTCCTCCATCTAAAAACCCATTATTGCTCACTTCCATTAATCAACTAACATAAGGCAAGGCAGTGATATTTATTACACAAACGATAAAAAAAAATCAAAAAGAGAGAGAGAGAAAAAAGATGAACATACTTTAGAGCGAGCTTTAAGTGGGTCATCAAGACAAGAACCAAGAATGTCAGCAAATTCAGGGTCTTTATCATAATCTTTTTCTTCTCTGCTTGGATTATGCGATGATGATGGAAAGTCATTCTGGAAGTCAAAATCAATGTCATTTTTTGTGCTCTTTGTATGAGCATGATTCCTAAGGAACAGTGGAGTGTCGTTGGTTTTAGACTGCTTCTTCTTCTGCTTTAGAAATGGAGGCAAAGAGTTGGAGTGTCGAGATATTTGGCACCATAAGGCAAAGCTCTGGGATTGAAGAGGGGATGACAAGATAAGCATGTTTTTTTGGGGGTGGTTTAGAACATCAGTCGTTTTTGTTTCTGATAAACCCTCGCCCCCTGCTCAAGCCGACAACTAGAGAGGTTTATATTTATATGGTCCCTGTACTCTTGATTGTTTCTAGTCTTGTTCCTCTACTCAAGAAACATTTTAATATGATCCCTAGATCCAATTTCCGTCCAATACACAGTGCTTAGATATGCATCCTCTTGACATTTTACCAAGAATTAATGACACTTTAAAGAATGTTTCTTAATTTTTATAGCCAGCTGAGATCTTCGATGCTTCGGATTCTCGATCCTCCTGTGCAGTCGCTCGAGTTCAATTGAGCATTTAGTTGCCGAAACACAAAAAAACTTGAAAGGATTCAGTGTGTTACATGCAATACGTGACCTGGGAAGTTAATTCGGGTAATTAGTTGCAATATTAATGTTTATTCGAGTAAAAAATATTGATTCATACAGTTGATGATCATGTCAATGGTCAAGAACATAAATAACACTGACAGATTATAGTTACCCAAGGCTGGGAAAAATAATTTATTCTATTAGCTGATGCAATGAGTCGTCAATGAAGAAAAGGGCAAACATTTTCATCGGAGGGAAATTTTAAAGTAGATGTGGCTGCCTATCTATTTGCACAGATACAGTGCCAGTATTCTAACATTATCCAGTTGCAGTTGATGAAGCATTCCATGGCACAGTAATGTAACCTACAGTATAATCAACCCCTTCAAGTTTCTTCTTGAATGGCAGAAGAAGCTCCTTGTGAAGCTCTGATCATTTCCAAATCCTTTGCAGTAGTCTTCACGTCGGGTCTTGTCTGGCCATTCAAGTCTAAACATCTTCTTGCTAGCTTACCGACTGCTGTAATCTCTTCTTTCCTACCCTCCTTGAGAACTCCAGCATCAACGATTTCGAACAAACGATTCTCTTCCATTGACTGTCGAAAATATGCTGCTAAATTCTGTACATCTCCGGTTGGGGTTGCAAAGTCCGTACATCGCTCTTTTCGGTGAACTGATTTGACTGTAAATACTCTGGATCAAGGTAGCCAATAGTTCCCAATACAAGAGTGGTCAAGTGAGTTTGACCAATGGCAAGTGATCTTGAAGTTCCAAAATCTGACACTTTGGCTCTATATTTATCATCTAAAAGTAAGTTTGTAGACTTTATGTCGCGATGATAAACAAGTACGGAAGCTGCTGAATGCAGATAAGATACAGCATTAGCAACTTCTACAGCAATCCTTAAACGAATTTCCCATGTAAAAGGAAACTCTCCCTTCGGATGATGTAGATGTTGGAAGAGAGTTCCTTTAGGGTTGAACTCATAGACTAGTAAAGGAACTTCTGTCTCCAAGCAACATCCAAATAACTTGACAACATTTCTATGGCCAATTCGTGACAAAATTACAATCTCGTTGATAAATTCTTCTAGTCTGCACTGGTCCACTTCTTTTGATTTCTAGATAGCTACAATTCTTCCATCTGTCAACATTCCAAAACAGTTCCTTGACCTCCTTGGCCTAGAATTCGATGCTCATGATAGTTGTCTGTGGCCTTCTCCAACTCCTTGAGGGCAAAAAATTTTGTTCGCTCAACATTGCTTTCACTTGCAGAAAGTTGTTGCTGCAATAATAGCCCACCACTCCTTTTGAAAAACATTTGCTTCAGCTTACCTTTCTTCTTTTAATCAACTTGTACAACCACCATGATCCGATAAGGAGCAACATTAATCCAAGAACGGATCCACATCCTGAAAAACCCACATAAATAGAGTCACGTTTATTCAATTCAAGCCTTCCAATATATGTATATGAGCTTGGAAATAGAAAAAAATGAAAATGCATGACAGTTTCCCACATAGCAATGCGTAGGATTGTACCGTTTGGTCGAACCGAGTACATTCGAAAGCTCATTTTTTTGCTTCAGATTGGAACAACAATATAGATTAACACGAGGAAAAATGATACAGTAACAAAATCTGCATACCTATAACGATGGTGATAGCTCTAGCTAGTTTTTTTGGTTTCTGATCTGAGTTGGTAGCATTGGTTATAAGTTTTATAATTCCCAGCAGGACATGGGCAATTGTATCCCCCTGCATTGTTCATACATAGCAAATGGCAGCTATCGGTCCCAGGATACAAGCAATTCTCCACATTTTCTATTAAAAGAAAAAATATATGACTGCTTCAGATTTCAAAATAAAAAACTCTCAGAAGGTTCACTGAGATTATCTCCATCTTATATATATTGTTACAGAGTTTGTGACTTAATCCTATTTAACTGAATTTTTTTTATTGTTTTATTTTTAATTTTAATTGAATTTTTTAATATTCCAAACGGGATCTTGTTTATTTTTTGATCTTCTTTTTTATTATTTTATCATTTTATTTATTATTGTTATATTTTTTATTCATATATTTGATTTGCTATTTGATTGATGACATGGGTCTTTTATTTATTTTCTTCATATTTTTTTATGTTAAAATAATTTTTTTCTTAGCATTGTTTTTATGAATAAAAAACAATGCTAAGAAACCATGTGAAGACGAAGCAGCATCCAGTTGACCAGAAATCTGTGACCTGCAATACTATCAATACATTCATTGTCTTCTTGAATGGTGGAAGAAGCTCCAAGCGAAGCACTAGTTGCTTCCAGCTTCGTTGCCACTTCTGTCTCTTCTTTCCTACTGTTATAATCTCCTTTATAAATATTGGTGGGCAAATATCTTCATTTTAAAGACAAAAAAGAGACTGCCTATAGCTGCAATTTATACATCGGTGGATCCTTCATCCTAGTCTGCAACTTTACTAACAGTCAAGCAGACTTGGTAGATCAAGTTGTCGATCACATAACATATGGGAAATTTGTCTGAATCAAGGTGGTCCGGTCCACACTAGAGGGAAATTGCCATTCAGAAAAGAAGCATAATCATGAATTTGAAACACGTGAATACTAGCTAGCTTGGTCGGAAATATCACTCGATGCAGTACTAAGAATTTTGATCGAGTTCCACTCGCACCTGGCCTCAAAGCGGTACTAAGTGAATTTGGATCAAATTTCACATGCACCTAATGCAGCAAACAGAAGGGTGCACCCAGCTACTTAAACAAAGCTCAGATTTTTCCCAAGTTCACAAAGCACCACTTACTGATATGTCCCTCGTTGCTTACTATACAGTATCAAAATACCTGCTAGTTGTCGAAAACTTTCTGAAAGCCATCTTAGATCAGGAGATAAGAAGCAAAGTTTGCCTACTTCTTAGATGGGTTATATTCTACTTCTTGCAGGCGGGTAGAGAAGCATCTATCGGAAAAATCAACACCCTTCTCACAAGAATCAGAATTTATAATTTATGAATCAGAAAATTTTTGGAACAACATACTGTACATACAGTAGCTGAATTTGAGTATGCAGTAACATCTATACAGAAGAAAAGAAGAAAAAGAACAAAGAAAAGAATACTCATGAAGTAACTGGGAATACAAGAATCTCCATCACGGAACTCGTTCCAACACTCGCTGCAATGCCTTCTTGATACCGCCTTGGTCAAGTGTTGTTGTCAGCTGTATTTCCTGCACCTGAATTATACAACAAATTAATAAGAGAGAAAGATAGGGAGACCATATCAACGAGGAGGTGTGAAAAGACAAACATAACCTACCTGCCTTCCAGCACGAGCAAGGAGGGTAAACTTCCTATTTATAGGTGGTGCCTGTGGAATGATTATGAGATGAGAATAATAAAATATAATAAGGAGCTCACAGCGCAAGAAACACACGGTATAGTGTGGCCTAAACAGGAGCAACTCACATTCGAAAGCCAAAGTTGCAGGTCTTGTGAAACAACACGCTTTTCAAACCCTTGTCTGCTAATTCTTATGTCATCTATGCTGGACAAGAACGATACAAAGAAAAGCCGAATAAGTTGCTACTCTGAATCATGGTAGGTAATTTCAATGAGCATAAAAGGAAATGTAAATATTTTTAAAGTCTACTCATAGTTGGAGTTAAAACCATTTATTCATATAAGAGTCTCAAATGAAATAGGGTGGGCATATAGTGATATAAAAGTCCCATAGATTCATAAAAGATGCATGCTAAAAGGAAAACAGATTACAAAATAATTTGACAGATACAGAAAACTTATGAAGCTTGGAAATGACGTTCATGTTGAGAAAGGAAACTTTGGTTTAATATATTTGCAATCAAATCTTTAGAATGAACTTCTTTAATGGAGGATAAAACCATACCCATCTTCACGTGTTAACTCTTGAAATATTGATTCAAGCCCTGGTAGAGGTTCAATAGTAATGCTGTTGTGCATGCTCAGAGGATCAGGAGCAATCGAACCATCCTGTAATACATAAATATCCATTCAAAATAGAAGCTTTAATTATGTAAATGGAGCATGTAACGTAGTCTTACAAACCTGAGGAATCACTTTGTCCAAAGTTTCTAGCAGTGGATCTTCCTCCAATTGTTTGATTGACAGTGTAATCCTCGACTTTCCCCTGCATTTATTTGCAATTATAATATTACAGTAAGAGGCAAAGTAAAGGAAAACAACTGATCAGAGACAAACACCGTGACAATTAAGCTGATTCCAACCCAATTAGGTTGCCTAATGTAGGTAATGTTAGGCTAGAAAAATGAATTAGCCATGTCCTCTTTCAGAAAACCACTCAAGATAGCCTTTAATGATATGCTAAAGAATGGATTAGTCATAAAGAAACCATAGGGATTGTTATGCAAATTTCTTGACGAATACATTTTAATTCTTCAAAAGAAAACAAGAGTTAGAAAAGATAACGTGAACTCTATATAGCAACAGCTTTTTCCTTTTCACTTTTTAATCAGTGTATGTTTTAAAGCATTCTCAATTCTCTGCTTTTTAGAATCCTCTCAGGTTATGGTAACTAGGATTGATGTTTAAGACCTTAATGTACAAGGAACCATACCAAGTAGATGAATGGTCTTACTTAAAAGGTATGTCCATTGATCACACAAGGAAACTGAGTAGATTGGATCAATAGCCCATGGATTGAATAGACACGAACTAGGTGTAAAAATGAAACCTATAATTAAAAGGCTACCCATTGACCTATACCACAAGGATTCAATTTTATGCAAAAAAGAGAGGAAGGGGACCTTGCATTACAAAAATAAAATATCAGATCATCAATCAAATTCTGAAAACTTATTTTCATTAAAAAAAAAAATTCGCATTTCACTGGCATGTTCTTGTGTTTAAACTCTGATTATAACATCCTCAAAGAAATAAAACACCCCATGGCGTACACCAAATAAAGGTCTGGGCACTTTAGTACTGGACAAGGCACAATTGATTGCATGTTACTGAAAATGTCTCATTGAGAATTCTTTCAATGCAAATAGTAATGGGAGAGAAGCAAAAAAGACTTACTGATCTATATCAATGATTTTGACTGTTACTTCATCACCAACATTAAGGATGTCCCTTACATCTTGAACTAAATCCCATGAAACCTCAGACACATGTACTAGTCCAGTGAGATGATACAGACCTGTATTGTAGTTTCAAGACGCCACCAATAATTCTTGCAAAATTATAAATTCAATGGACAGAAAGAAGTCTATACAAACAGAGAAAGTGACTACCATCAGGGAAACGCAAGTGAATAAAAGCACCATAGTCCTCAACAGAACCAACCCTTCCTGCAAAAATTTCCCCTACATTAATTCCTTTAGAAAACTTTGACCAGACAGCTTCCTTTTCAGAGAATATCAATTTCCTGTTCTCCTCTTCAGCGTGGATTACCTAAATGTTTGAGAAGTATACCAACATCACTAGAGTTGAATGAAATGTCGAATTGTTACCAGGCAAGGAGAAACAGGGAATAAAAGAACAAGGAGCAAGATGAAAAGCAGTCACAAGAAACTTATCAGGAGGAACTGAAGCATCTTGACATGAGATGAAAAGCAGTTCTCTAAGTCTGCTCTTTACCATTTTCACTTTTATTTCAGGTGTTCTGGATTTCTTATTATCACCATTGAGATTAAAAACAATTGTTTTTTTTATTTGTGGTGTGTGTGTGTGTGGGGGGGAGGGGGGGGGGGGGGGGGTGGGTGTTAATGCTTTAAAAATAAAACAGAATCTTTGTGCTCAATGGTGTACATCAACAGCACTAGCAAACAGTTCCTCCATGTTCAGCAATTACTTCTTCCAAGTCAATGTTAAGTGAAGAAAGTAAAATCTTCAGAAAATCATCATAACAAACACAAACCTATAGTTCAAGAAGAAATAAATCTAAGCACTGTGTCCATCATCTGGAATGCTGAAACTCATCAGTTTGATCAACCACTAATTTTCTCTTATTGTAGTCATTTTGTATTTAAATACTATATTAAGTTCTGCATTTATTCTTTGCTTGTAAGTCTCCATGTTATTGGCTTCATCTTCTCTCTATCCTATTGGACAATGCATTTATGCATACATTTGCTCGTTTAAACTATTGCGTTTGAAGTTGTGGGAGAGTTAAAACAGAAGAAGAAGCAGGTTTGATTTAAAAAAAAATTAAAACCATGATTTGGATTTACAATACACTAAGAATCATGGTTTTGATAACACAATCCGAACGCCACCAAAAGGATACTCCTAACAATGATTTAGTCACCTAATAGAAGTGGTAAAAAAACAGAGTGCCTGTCTATATCACAGGGCAATCATGAGCCATGGTCTTTAAATAATGGAAATGTGATAACTCAATGGCTCGATCACAACAACTAACCAGAAGAAATTTTTTTAACATGAACTGAATGGGCCTTTCAAAATGCATTCGAAAGACATCCAAAATCATGGCTTTGCATAATGCAAGACTGTTAGCAAAACACTGCCAGGACTTCAGTACAAGACCCTTCACGGAAGAGCCAAACAGGGCTTGATTCCAGCACAAGAATATCATAATATTTTCCACCTTGTCCCATTTTAAGTTTTTTGTGCTAAAGTCACTTTCCTTAATTTGAGAGAGAAGAGTTATTTCCCCTCTAATCGCTTATATAAAAAAAGAAAACAGAAACACATCCATCATACTGTTTGACAAAGGAAAACAGCAAATATGATCATGGGATTTTCATTTACATGTTCCTGGCAATGCTTAATAACTACCAAAACAGGACAAAGGTACACCAAAAGACATGTGCAAGCTTACAAGCTACATGCATTTATAAAACTAAATAAAGTCAAACACCCACATGAGGAAAAATTAAGTTCTTTTGCACTTCAATTCTAGCAAAACAGACAGAAGAAAATCATTACCTTCACGGAAATGAGTAAACCATTCAAATCTTTTGCAATCTCATGGATAGTCTTCTGTGGATCTACATGAAATGCAATCACAAAATCAGAAAGACATAGTTTTGCAACAAGCTCTCAGTCACAACTCCACTTCCAAAGCAGAAGTTCATTAAAAATGCCAATGTATGATAGAAAAGGAGAAGTTACAAGGAATACAGAGAAGTTTCTAGGAGTATCAGCGAAGGTGATGCTTAGCCTACATAAATGGAGAACTAAAAAGTTCAATAGGAGTTACTGAAAAGCATTAGAATCAAAATTCAAATTCCAATCCTCCTTAAAACATTCCACCTTGTCTGCTAATGTTTTTCCATATAAAAAAGTGAAAAGAACAGTCATCACAGCATTCCCTGTAACCCAATATCATCATTTTAGTTAAAAATTACAGGCAAGTCAAATTATATTCGGCTGCCGAAATACCCATTATATAATAAAGGGCAAAACCAAAAGTAAGAGATAATATAGAAATGATCAGAAAATTGATTTGTTGTCCTAAACTCGCTACTCTTGTGGGAAAAAGAAAGAACTACTTCAAAAACATGGGTTTCTACCAGAAAATGTGTACCCACCTAGTTTAGAATTCGGTTCAAGATGATTTCAGAGACAACAAGTTGAGTTGAGATGATAAAGTGAGTACAAAATCCAGCAGCTATGAATTGCAAGTACTCTTGACCAAGTAATAACTCGCAAACTCGTAATTGCATAACCAGAAAACAAATTTATGTGAAAAGAGAGAGCACGCTCTAAGACCAAGTACAATGAGAAAGCAAGTGAAGGGCAAAGTACCTTTGCAAGAATGTGAAGGGCTCAACAGAGGGAAGGGAAGAAAACCCACAAGAGAATAAAAACGAACAATTAAGCCACCACCATTGAATCCTTCAACCCTTCCCTGCAAGATGTGTCCACCATCATAGTAAGCCTTTACCGCCTTCCAATCAGCAGACCTCTACTTCTTTGTACAAACACTGTGTTAGTTTTGATCATTAAGTAACATTAAAAAAAATGGAAATTTCAAGATATGAAGCAAGCAAGAAACAAGAATAAAGATAGCAAAACAACACACCCGAGCCTGTCGCAAAGCATCAGTTGATGGTTCAAGAACTTCGTCGGTGGCAGTGGTGATAGCTGTTTCACTAGAGTTTTCAGCTTTGGCATTGGCAGAGACAGAGAATTTAGCAGTAATATTATTAGTTGAACGTCTAGTTCTTGAAGGAGGAATGAAGAGAGGAGAAGTTATAGTGAAAAATGGAGATGCATGATCAGTAGTAGCGAAGATTTGTTGTTGTTGTTGTTGATGATGATGTTGTGAGAGAAAGGCAGAGAGGCCTGCAAGTGTGAGTGATCCTTGAGTTACAGAGAATATTGGCATGGTTGATGGGTGGAGAACTTGAGAGCAGGGAGAGTGGCATTTGGTTTGGATTGGGTTATCTACAAAGACAGTAATAACACTCCACTTCTCAAGTTTCAGTTTGGAGATTTTTTTTTTTTTTTGTGGTCGTCAGCTTCAATTGAATATTCAAGGTGTCAAATCTCTGCCCACAAATATTTTTTCTTTTTTCTTGGTCATATGATCAAATTTAGTTATGACATTCATAGGATATTATTTTTTAAAAATATTTTTCATTTAAAAATATATTAAAATAATATTTTTAAAAAATATATTTTTAATATTCACATATCAAAATAATTTTAAATTTTAAAAATATTATTTTTAAACAAAACAAAATTCAATAAATTTTAAATGCAATTTTTAAATGTAAAAACAAACACATTATAATATTGTTCATAATATTTTTATTAGAAAAAAAAACTATATTAACAAAAACATATTGGCGTGAGTTTTTTTTATTGTAGCCATAGATTCAAAATTTTAAAAAAGTTTTTTTTTTTAGCAAAACAAAATTCAAAAATTTTTAAAAGCGGTTTTTGAACACATTCTAATTAATGCTCTTATTAAAAAAAAACATATAGAGCATAAGTTTTTTTTTTAATTGTAGTCATATATATAGTTTATTGTGGATTGCTACAATAAAAATATATTTTCACTATTGAGTTGAAAAACAAAAGCTTTAGCTGTGAGGGTATTTTAATTTTTTAAATAAATTCATTAGTCATTAAAAAGTTAATCAATGATGTGTTAGTCTTTTATAATATTTTGTATAGTGAAAATACTCTTATACTCGTAAGATTAATAAAATTTAGAATTGTTGATCAAATAATGTTTTTATCTTTTTATAAACTTTAAAATAGTAAAAACATTTCTTTATCTTCAGGGTAAAAAAAATTATATACTTAAGTTGTTGATTAAGGGATTTTTTGGTTTTTTTCTTTTTAGGCTATAGTTAAAATACATCTTTGCCCTTAAAAAGACAAAAAGCTATAGTTAAAATACATCTTTGCCCTTAAAAAGACAAAAAAATAAGTTATGCATTTACTAGTATTTTGGTCCTTTAACATTAGTTTGTTTTTTATTTTTAGGATAATGAGAGCGCTTTGATAGGTTTACATTGTTTTTTAATTTTTAAATAGGAAAAGTTATTGACGTGTTTTTATTATATACAAGCGTGTGGATGGTGTTCACGTCTTTTAGGTAGCATGCGCGACGTCACCTAGTGGTCAAACCTGGCCTTTCACCGTGTCCTTCGAAGTGTTAGCACGTGCTTTTCTTCTTGGTGTCTAGGATTGCAGTCCAAACAAAATTTGGTCAAAATTAAAAAAAAAAGTTGTTTAAAATTAATTTTTTTACGTTTTCGCATTATTTTGATGTACTAATATTAAAAATAAATTAAAAAAATATTATTTTAATATATTTTTAAATAATAAATACTTTGAAAAAAAACTACTATTGCAATCCCAACATCCACAAAGGTCAAAGAGAGATTCCAAGAAAGCAGGACGAATGCGGGCTATTAATCAAGATTTTTTTTACTATTTAGTTTCAAGTTTGTAAGGTAGATGGGAGGATTGTTCCCTTTTATCTCTCAATAAATGGCAGTAGCACCCGTGCAAGTACGTTTTCTTTTTATGGGATAACATTCTTGTATGAATATTTCAAAGCAGATGCAGCTTATAACCATGACAGAAAGTGTTTGTTTACCAAGATGATTGACAATATGCTATTTTTAAATGAGAGAAATAAACATCTAATTTATATTGAATATGATTTGTCTCAGGATTTTAATCTCAGGATAGCTTGAGACTAAAATATTCTTCATCTCTTTTTATCCTTTCAGATGTTTGGATTCGCTTATAAGTGTTTTTATACGTAGTTTGGGAGTAACGTATAAACCAAGGAAGGGTCGTCTCCTTCCTTCCATCGTTCACATTTTTCGATCTTTCTTCTCATCTATCCTTCCTGGAAAATAAAGTAAGATTTCACTGTAAAAACTTCTTGGATTCTTGAGCCAGCTTGCCCAAAAGGTCATATTTGCCAATCTTGTTGTGATACAGACACTGAAACTTGGAGACCTTGCTGATATTATTGGTCTGCAATGGTGAACAGACCAGCCAATCCATACATAGGGATTAAGCTAAAAACATTACTTAAAAAAACACATTACTTAAAAGTACATTTAAAATGTGTTGCCAATGCTCATTTGTTCTCCTCGAATTAAGGCATAATTAATTAAAATCCTTCACCAGGGATCATTTTTCTCAAGTCGTTTAATAAGCCATTAAGCTTTCTGTAGTCCCGCATGTAATTCTCATAAACAAAAGTTGCCCCATTGAAAACAGGCAGCACTAACCACAAATGAACCAGAAGCTTGATCAGTCCCCACAATGGAAACCTATAAAAGAAAGAAAGAAAAAACTAAGTAAATGTATTGTTTATATTATTGGGAGATTTGTGTATAATTAGCACTTAATTACACGTACCATTGAAGAAATACCAGAAATGTTATCTCGAAGAGGGATATAAATGAATATAGAATCCAATATGATAACCACTGCTTGCTGTCTCGATGTGAAGGCCTTTCCATTGCTTGAATTGATGCATAGCTGTTCAGTTCATATCTAGAATATGTTAATGCATGATAACTTCTTTCCTTCTTAATTAATGAGGGGAAAACATTAACATTGTTTCTTTGATCTTTTCATTTCTTCCTTTTCTTTTTAGAGAAATTAATGATGATGGGTTTCAAAGAAATTAACTGTTTGGAACTTGGTTACTAAACTCTCGTGATTTTTTGAAAAAAAATTTTGCTTAAAATTAATTTATTTTGTGTTTTTGGATATTTTAATATGTTGATATCAAAAATATTTTTTAAAAATAAAAAAAATTATATTCATGTATTTTTAAATGAAAATTACTTTAAAAAACAACCGATACCATACTTTCAAATGTTATCTTACTTACGCTGGATAAAGAAGCATTGTTCCAGGCCTGCTTCCAGGAAAGAAAGAAAAAGAAAAAGAAAAAGAAAAAGAAAAAGAAGAAGAAGAAGAATTATTATTTATTATGCAACATATTGTTAAAGAAAATAACAATTAAGAATGATTTAGGTGCATACTAGAAATTACCCTAGTATTGGTAGAACTAGTGCATTCACAATTGAAAAAACTGCTCCAAGAAGACCCATGCTCCTCCTTGCTAATCAACAGTCTCCCGTGAAATAACAATTTTACTGAAAAAACTACGTAAAATTATTAGTAACGATTTAAGCTAAAATTTCCACAGATATATATATATATATATATATATATATATATATATATATATATATATATATCTTCTTCTTCTTATAACAATTGCCTTTTCTTTCTTATGTAAAATCTTACCTTTTTTTCACAGGTTTCTATGACGTTGAAAGACTGATATAAAACAAAAGGATTCGGTGGAATTAATTAATTTCTGTATCAAGAAATTTAAGTATATTGATTGTTTGTATTTACACACACACACACACACACTAGTGATCATATCTTTAGAATTTAAGATTGATCACGCTCTCGTTCAGTGTGGCTACCATTAAGGAGAGGTCCATGCATGGTTTTTAACAAGGAAACCCGCGTCTGTCATGATGATCAGCATGCCAGGTTCTTAATTATGCAGACTGGTGCATAAGCACCTAAGGAGAAGAGAGGCAATGGCGCCCTTGTTTTCTTGTTAATGAAGCCTTTGAAGAAGGTGATTACACGCACAGGATTCAAAATAATAATCAGATGCTAAAAAAAACAATTGGATATAACTTTTAAAAAATAGTTATTCTGATTTTACATGTCATCAACAATTTCATTCTCACAAAATACAGTTGGAATTGCTTTTCATATTTTATTATATTAAATTTTAATGAGAAGAAGGTTAAGACTCATTCCCTTCCTTTGCTTCATGAATTCAAAGTCAATATCCAGAAAAAAAAAATTAATAAATTTCTCAGACCGATGTGAAAAATGTACTTTTAAAATCATCCAAAAATAAATTTAATTTCGATGGATATATAGGCTGATAGAATAATAATAAAAAAAAGAACAAAAAGGAAGATGATTATTCTATCATGTGAAGACGATGCCATATATTAATATAACGGAAGGTTTTCAATTGAGGAGATTCGTTTCATTTAAGAGCTTTACAAATTCTAGTATGCATGGAAAGCTTCAGGAAGTTTTTTTTTTGTCGAACCACCTGCTCTAATTCTTTAGACCAATGCCCTGTAATTCCAGAGTTGTTAACTAATGGTTGCCTCAGTCAACCTTCCTTGTCCCCGAGCAACCAGGAACTCATAATCCTGCATATAAGTCGATGCATTTTATCAGTTTGTATTCTATAAAACATTAGCCACAATGCTTCCCTTCTCGTTTTTCATTATCATTTTTATTTCTTGTTCATACATGAATTCCTTTTCCGTTTCTTTATTGTTGTGGGCACAGTCAAGTCCACAACTACAACCTTTCTGATTTTTTATTACGTTATTCGATTCTGAGCTAAGAACAGTTACTATCTGCACAACTTAGCAAAACATACAAGTTATCAGTTTGAACCATCCCCTAAACTGAAATTTTCGGGACAAGTGGACATGACAGAAAGAACATACTAGATCAGACAGTGAGTACCTGTACAATTGCCTGTGCACAAAGCTTCCCTGATAGAACAGCACCTTCCATTGAAGCCAAGTACTTTTGTTTTGTGTAGTCACCAGCTAAATAGAAACCCTCTATCGGAGATCTTTGCAAGGGACGGCAAGGTTCACAATCTGGGACAGTCTTGTAAACCGACCTGAGACATTTATCAGAAACGTCTTAGAGGGGAAAGGAAGATTCAAGTAGTAGTATCATTCACCAGTTAAGGTTGTCTAGGTAAATTAGAAATTGGAAAACCAATCAAAAGCACTGGTGCACTGTACTACTCAGGGTGCTGGTCCTGCTGGATGGCGTTGTTAACTTTTTTGCAAGATCGATGAAAGGTCAGATACTATGCCACTAGGTCAGTTATTCAACTTCAATGCATTATTTCAGTCACACGAGGGGCAGGGAATCCCTCTTCCATCACCCTCAATAGAGTATTTCCAAATGCAAGGGTTTGCAGTCTAACCTTGGAGTTTTAACAACATGATACTTCACGATTTTTGCTTTGCTTTGATCTGCGGATATTTCATCAGGAAAAAGTTTTGCAAGTTCCCCCATTGTAGCATCAATAATCTCTGAGTCACTGCGTGAAATCCATTCTTCAGCAGGGGCAAAAACTAACTCCAGCATAGATTTATTTGGGTCATAATACTCCTGTACCAACAGTAAATAATGAGTTAAACAGTTGACTTAAAAGTACTATTTTTATGGGCGGGGAGGGGGAACATAATTATTGCATTTGAGGATTTGATCAGTTGAAGTAATAAAACACGCCTATGCATTGTCTGAATGGAGACATAACAGCAGCAGTTGCTTAAGATTTTAACCAATGGCTGGCCAAAGACCTCATCATGCGCAAATAGTATGATGCTTTCCATTTATAATGGACCTGAGTGGGTGAATTCAACATTTTGTCTAGAACATGACAAAAAGTTTGCACTGGTTAACCTGGTACCTGAAATTCTATGAAGACCGGATACTGCTACAATAAATTATGTTAATCCATATGAAAATATTAGCATAGTCATGGCCATGGACACAACTCAGCATATGTTCGTGCATGAATTTTACAACACATGCATATACATGTGCGAGTTTGTGTAATGAAACCATTGAAGTACAATTTTACCTTACATGTCAGAGACATGTCAGCATACACACTGAGAAGAGGACTCCTGCACAACATAAAAAAGAGAGATAAAACTAGTTGGGAGATAGAGTGACTCTAATTTTGGAAAGAAAGAGAAAGGAAATGTAATTACCAAAAATAAGACTTAACATATAGTTGGACTGGAAAAACATCACTCGTAATCGAAAGAAAAACTCTACTTGACACCAGGGCAAACAAAATTGGCAGTGGAAGAATATCAAGTCCAAGCTCCAAAAATCCAGTAGCAAATTTGATCAAAGCTCTCAGTAAACCCTTCCGGGGTCAATCATACGTGTTTTAAATTGAAAGAGCAATTCTAGGAACCCCGACAACATTCTATGAAACAAAAAACTTTTGAAAGGGCAACAGTTCTGCTAACTCCAATTTCAACATCATTGGTGGTACTATTAATTCTAAATTTCTGGCTATAATTATTACATGGGGGAAAGCTTCTCCAAAATTGGATTCTTATTACATCATTTATAGAAATTCAAATCAATGGTTCAGTAACTTAATCACTCATGGAATTCCTAGCTTCTAAGTCACCCAATGAGCATAAGAGAAGCATTAACCATACATGTGCCTTATATGCAATAAAAAAATATAAAGTAAAACCATTCATGGGGCCTTACTTATGAGCTTCAGATTTTTTTTCAGTTGAGTGGTTCTTAACCCGTTAGAGAGTGGTGGGCTTGCTCAAGTTTCAAGTCTAGAGGACATACATGAGGCGGGTGTAAGAGAATACAATATGAAATCATTATTGGGAGGACGCCTAAAATATAAGCTTTTGGGTTGAGTGGTTCTTTGACAATAAACATATATATGTTTTAAGCAAATCAATTGATACAAAATAAAGGTTCAGGACCTGCTGAAAAGTAGGTGATCGTATGTATTCTTCAGTTTCCTGTCAAACCTGCAATAAAAATAATTGTCGAAGAAACATCAAGCTAAAGTTTGAACTTTTTAACAACAGAGATGCATAAACATAGGTATTGACTTCAGTGTAAAAACTAATGAGTACCATGATACAAAAGTTAAAATTGTAATGATGTTTTTCAGAATAAAGTGTTGTGAAATTGAGGAAACATGATTGATGAACTCAATTTTACAGTTGGTAAGAATGTTCCCATGGTGCATAAGCAACACATAACAAGATCATTCTAACAAATGCGATAAACTTCCTTCATAAAGTTATTCCTTCCATCTCTCAACATTGCCAAACCAAGATTATTTTTTTTGGGTACAACTATGGGAGTTAGTTATTAGTTGTTACTAGTTAAGAAAGGGGACTAAATTGACCAGTCATGAAAGTTGTGGGGCTAAACTTCCACCATTGGGAAACAGAAAATATGATGAATCGTGACTCAAACCAAGCACCTTCTTGCATAATGCAAAGAGGTGCTACCGCTTGCAGCAAACCGCAGGTAGTCAAAACCAGAAAGCTGAACAAAGAAAGCTACTGATATAACATGATGGTAGTAAGAACACTAGCAGAGTATTGTCATTATTTTGCTTATTCATGAAAATGGAATCTATCACTAACCATATGTGAACATTAATAACAGGAACTCCAACTAATTTCTCCAGTTTCTTGAAGTAAGGAATCTCTTTCCAGTTATCAGGCAAAAGAAGCTTCAGGGTATCAACTGGTTGGAGCAACATACGTTATTGATATTAGAGAACATGAATTAAAAATTATACTAGCTATATATTGTAATGGGAAAGATCAAGTATACCTGGAGTGGCAAACACATAAACATCCCCTTCAATCACATCCCCAGTATTTAGTAAAAAGCTCTTCACTGTTCCATCATCATTTAGCTCAATTTTCTTTATCCGAGAATTAAGCTTGACTTCACCACCACGCAACTGAATATGATCAACAATTGGCATGCAAAGCCTCTCTGGGGGATTACCATCCAAGAAAGCCATCTTTGAACCATGTTTCTCCTATTGACGATTGACAAAATTCCATCTATTAGAAAAAATGTTTTCTTATAGCTTATAAAAAATACAGAGCATGTATGTTCAATCATGTATAGACCTATTAATGAACCCAAATACATCATTTGTAGGTCACAAAATGAAATTGCAAGGAAAATGGTCACTTCACCAAGTTTGAATTATTTACAAGTTTAGCACTCTCTAGTGATTGTTATATGTTGTTCGAGTTCAATCTTTTTCTGACTATATATAGTGAGAAAATAATTCAGAATATGCATTTAGGTGTTAGTTAAAAATATCTTGACATGGAATTTTGACATTTAATTTGATTTTAAGTCATATTTTGATTAAGTTATTTTTCATTTTGATTTTGTTCAAGTATTAAGAATATAATTAAGTAAATTTGAAAATTCAATCTTATATGTATATAGAGCTTAGGTTCTGAGGACACGCACCTTAAGTCTTCAAATTTTAAAATCATTTTTCTTTTAAATTAAATCATGTATGTGCGGCATAAAAAGAGTTCCTTTAGTTAGTATATGTATATTTGCATGTGATTAGTTATCTTAATTAATGAAGTATGGATTATGATTTGATTTGTGAATATCTGACAAAATAAGGTTCTGGTTAATGGATTTGATTACTAATTTTCATATGATAAGTATGGATTTTACAAAGTTACATATTATCAGGACACTTATCACTAACAGGGAAATGTTAGCGTATGTGCACATAGAAAAGTTTGTATGCCTTAGCTAGTCCCGTGTGTTGGCCAACACATGGATAGGTATGTATGATACCTACCTGACAAAGGTTCTTTTATTGGGACATGTGACATGAGAAAGTAACTTCTTTCTCCTTTCTTTCATATGTTTTTTGATATGTGGTACTCCGAGAGAAAGCAAGTATAAGCTATATGATTTTGGTTAAGTATTATAAGCTATGTTAAGCATGAACATGATAGCTTATTAAATGAGTTAGTTAGATGTTTGTGTTATGCTTGTCCTTGTTCTTGTATATTTTGTATTATTTACTCACTGGATTGTGGAAAACTCACCCCTTTATTATTTTGTCTTTTTCAGGTGTAAAGTTATTGGCAAGTCAAGTTTCATGTGACTAGGAGTCGATGTGTTGAGTTCCTCTTCTTGTGGGTTTTTTTTTTCATGCCACCCGATTTGATTGTACAAAGTTTGGGTTTGACCATGTAAACTTGGTACTAAAGTTCCACAATTACAATTAGTTTAGGGCTTTTGTATGAAATGTGTTATGTATAGGAAACTTTAGTGTGTTTTGAACATATATATGGTATTTTATTCCTGTTTACATAAGCTTTATGTTATATATGATATGTTAATCCTGTTTACACAAGTTATATGTTTAATTGTGTATGTATTCTGAGGGTTGCGAGAATCAAGCCTAGACCCTCATGCTAGTCATGTGCCTACTTTTAGGGTTGTGATAGAAATCAAGAGAAATTCAATTTTTAGTCCAAAGCAACTTGAGAAAAATTAGAGATGGGAGATAATGAACTCATGTGCTTAGTTATAGGACATTGGTGAGTTCACTTAAGATCATCACATCCCAAAGTTTACGGTTTCTTTGATAACCCTTGTCCACAAATGAGAAGAAAAATAATAAAAGGACATAAGTGATTTCTATTCATTCAAATACAAAAACAGTCTGAAAAACTAAATTGACTCAAAAGAACCAAAAAGGGGGGGAATGAACTTCGAAATCCTTGTAGAAATTTTTTTTATTGTTGGGAATCATGACAGGTATAACCTGAGGTTCCTATTTACAAATATGTGGATTTCCTAAGGCACTATGATTTACAAGCATAAAATAAGCAAAAACTTGCTCTAAATTCCAACCATAATGTACTTGAAATAACAAATCTCACCAAAGATCAAAGCCGAGTTCCCATTTCCTATCCTATACATGGAGTACTTAAATTTTTCATACAACATCCAAGGGAAATGGTAGGAAGTAGCTAGCATACCTGAAGAAATCTGTTCAAAGCTATCAAAATGCATTGCATTGAAAGCTCATCTGGGTTAATAAAGTTTAGAGCCTTTGACATGGCAATAAACACCTCAGTAGTCACTCTATCAGGTACACCCTAAAATACAAAAAGATAAAACAAAAGGTCATTTGTGTATGTCAAGTTATATTCCAATTTCATATAGACTGGATAAGTTAATGAGAAATCTATTAAACAAACCAAAGCTTGATTCAAAAACTAAAATTATCAAATGATCTGTTAGTTGATCAGGTTAATTAGAAAAACACGTCCTGAGAATGAATTAAAAAGCAAAACATGATATCCTTCTTTACAAGGTTATGCAATTCTCTACGAGGAATTCCCATGTGAAATATACTTACGACCTATAAGATAGTAAGCTATGTACTTTAAAGAATGAAATCTTCGCTTAAATTCTTTTTCTTAAAAGGAGGGTAGAGAGGAGGGAAGCTGAAGGTTCTCTGATCTGAAGCCTTACACCTGAGGATACTGTAAACATAACAACCATATCACATAAGCCTCATCTTCCAACACTGATATTTTCCAATTCAAGATTTCATTGAGCAAGATAAACGTCAGTGCTAAGATTCACACACATATTGTACCTCTAAGCACGAATCTGTATCCAAGAACCATATAAAATCCTACCAAATGATTTCATAATAAATATAGCATTTACATGCCGGGTCTAATTAATGCTCATGATTTCAAGAGCATAAAAGTTAGCATGAAATTCTATTTGTGTATGTTCTGGCAAGAAAGCTGGTGAATACTTTGGTTTGAAGTTCAAGTATTAAACTATATGTGCAAGGCTGCTTCTGGTCTATCTAAATAAGTTACATCTCCTAGTATTGTTCCAACTAAGGAAATGGTTAAGTTTATAACAAATAAGCTAGGGACTTCCTGTGTGCATGAGCTGCTTACGCATCTACATTATTGATTTTGGCATGCTAAAGTATACCTGCTTTCTCATCCACTCTTGAACACTTAAACCATCTTGAGCCTCAACATAAGCCTGTCCACCAACAATTGCTGGCAGTAGCCCAATTGCAAACTTCACTTTCTCTGGCCAAGTCAGCATTTCATTGTTCTTTAAAATGGCCAATATCCCTGCCAATACATTTCCAACAAATATAAGGTAATCTGGGGGGAAAAATAGAAAGATGTGGTGCACTGTTGAGGAAATTCAACTAAACATGAATTTTATAAGAATAAACATCCTTTTGATGTGAAGTATGGTGACTCAATGTGGTCACATGAAACAGACCCAAGGACTGTTTCACTGACCCCTACCAGGTAACAAGTGGAATAGTTTTACAGCACAGAAAACAAGCATAAAATGCATTGGCTTATGAATTAGTTCAGAGAGCCATCTCCACCTCTCTGTAGATGACCTTAATTTTAACCAAATCTCTCATCTTTCTACCTGTTCATTCTTGTTCATGAGAACATGGTGATTTTTTTGAGGCTGGATGACACCAACCATCTGCTAAGAAGTCCGTATCACATCATAAAGGCTTTACTGATTGAAGAATTGACAGTACATACTTGCTCCGTCTTACCATTTGCCACTAAAACAGTAGCCTCAATATTTGAAGGGATAATATCAAACAAATGTCCTTAATTCTTTATTTGCTCACACAAGTTGCTTACCATTTAATGGTGCAGGGAGAACTTCAGGAAAATCAAATCGACTGAATTCTCCTGGCTTATTTGGCATTGCAAATATCATAGAATGCTCCTTCCATTGCAACCTATCATTGATACCAAGTTCACCAAAAAGATTCTGCACATTTGGATATGCCCCAACTTGCAAGAAACAAAACAAAGATTCAATAAGATCAACGATAAAATCACCAAAGGTAAACACCTAAAAAAGAAAGAAACAACTTCATGAAGCATAAAAATCAACAGCTAGATTACAATAGCCAGAATGGGAACAGAAAAACCATAAAGCAGGGGTATGTTTAGTACTTTCCACAAAAACACATTAAAGAGCAAATAAAGTAAGGATGAATTTGAAAAGGCATTATAAAGTGAAGACGCAGCAGAATTCACAAAGGAATTTGAACCTATCTTACCTAATGAACATGCATACGAAGTGAGAAAAAAAAAAACCAAGCTTAAAATTCTATCCCCGATTTCCTTTTACTAGTAATGAGAACTTACAGAATATATGCAAGCCTGTCTCGTACCAGTCTCCATCATCATCTTTCCATGCAGCCACCTATCAGAAAACAGGCCAAATATCAGTTGATAAAATAACAAAAAAAGATAGATCTAATGAACAAAGCAGAAGATGAGATCCTTGCATCGTTTCATCCCAAGGAAAGAGTGAGGAAAACAGTAACCTACTTCATTATTAAGATTTATTGTACACCATTTAGACAAATATAAGAACACAATATCCCTTCAGATTATTAACATTTACATCATCAAGCACAACAAGAAATTATAAATTATATTGTAATGACAACGATGATAGGACAAAAAACAACCTAGCAAATGAATTGAAAAACAAGCAAGCAGAAGTATGTTGTCAACTTGAGAAGTGGGTAAAAATAGAGCAGTGTAAAAACCTTTCCACCTAAAACATCTCTTGCTTCAAGCAATATAGGCTTATGGCCTGCATCTGCCAAATATTTTGCAGTCGATAAACCCGCCAAACCTGAAAAAATAAGGAAAATTTTTAGTCACGCACACAAATAAGCATCGCACAATCTCTCAAGAGTACATGCAAAAATCTTGTGAAAGTACGAGCTTCAAAATTATTAATTAAACACGAGGACAATATTTCAACGAAAATTTTTTACAGATAGATAGAAATCAATCTAAATAATCAACACACAGTTTTTTCCCATACAAAAAAAAGGATAAGATTTCATCACCTGCACCAGCAATGACAACATTTAATGGTTTAGCTGGACGCGGAGAAGAACGAAAGGATGAAGATAACAAGGCAGCTTCTAAGAAATTCACCGTGTTATCAAGGTCCGGTCTTGGATAGTCCACACAGACAACCTACAGCGTAGACAAAAGATCACCGCAAATTTTCACGTATTGATTGGCAACTAAATAATACCCTGTAGTGTAGAGAACTACGCACCCGCAAAGGAGGGCGGATATGATTCCTTAGTCTTGTTTTAGCAGAAGAATTTCCAAATGGGAATTTCAAAGAATGGCCCATTGATTCACTGCCTCTAAAAGCTAGTGCATTAGTTTGGTGAGAACAAGTAGGATAAGCGCCACATCTCAAGGCAACTTGAGGGTCTAATGATTTACTATGCCAGCTCAAGTTCAATGCACTCATTTCTCCAAAACCAAATTCAACAGCTATAACAACTGTAACAGCAGCCCTGCAAACAAAAAAGAAGAAGAAGAAAATGAAATAAGATTTCAGAACAAAAACAGTAATAAAGCCAAGAAACGAAACGCATAATCAAAGTTCATTCCTTTTTCTTCTCTTTCTTGATGGAAGAAGCTCAAGATTCAATTTTTCATGCAATTCGGAACTCAAGATTGAAGCAAGGAAGTCTTTGCATACCCAGTTTTGCTCCAAGTATAATTAAGAAGGCAGGGAGAGAGAATAAAAGAGAAGAGGCAATTGCACTTACCCCTTTAAATGGAAAATTGGTTCAGACAAGAGCGCGTGAGAGAGAGCGAGGGAGAATTGGGGAAGAAACTAGATAGACAGCAGCAGGGGTGCTAAAAAACAGGTCATGTAATTTTGGTGACTCTTGTCTGTTACAAGATATAGCTGAGTCTTTGTTTGGCAGTGACTTTTGCTCTCTGGGTGGGGGAAAATGAGAAAACCCTCACATCTCTTGGATCAGATATAGAAAATGATCTGTTTATTTTGTAGAAAAATAGGATTTTATCTCCTTCTATTTACAAAATTGAGGATAATAGTATAGGATTTGTTTGGTAGAATTTAATTCTCATAATAATAATAATAATAATAATAATAATAATAATAATGTAGCAGGATAAATAAATTAGCAAGTAATAGAAGTAAAGAAAGACTATTGTCAGGTTTCGGAAATGAGGATTTGTTTGGTCGCCGTTAGGAATATTCTGTGACGGATGACTGGAGATGATTAGGACACAAGAGTCCAACACCACTCCTATTATCTCTGCTCTCTCTTGTTTCTTATAAACATAAGGCCGCGTTTGGATGTCGGGAGTGGATAGGAATCTCCTATCTGTCAATTTGTGTTTTTTTTAGAGACCACCCTGCATTCATCCTTGGGTTGTTGAAATTAGTATAGAGAATTAAAATGGGAAGTCTGTTTTTCACCGGAAATATATTTTTATTAATTTGAGTTAAATAGAGAAAAATATTTTATTTTTTAGGGGGTGCTGACACTTTAATTTCCCCGACATTTTTCTTTAGACAAGAGTTCTAG